>NC_084498.1:24578079-24887246 GCF_030035675.1 Rhineura floridana | reverse complement strand
TTTTGCCCTGGGACTGATGGGTATTCACGGTCCGTTGCAGGAACCCAGGAAGCTGTTGCGGGCAAGGATGCTCCCAGCTCTGCCTGGAGATAGAGGCTTAGGGCCAGGGTACCTTGCAGAGCTTGGAAAAGTTACTTTTTTGAACTACAATTCCCATCAGCCCCAGCCAGCATGGCCACTGGAATGGGCTGATGGGAGTTGTAGTTCAAAAAAGTAACTTTTCCAAGCTCAGCGGGGCCGCCTGAACCCTCCTATCCTAGCTCCATCCCTGAGCTCAGCTGCAGGCTGGTCCTCCCTGGGTGAGCGAGGCTCGTTTATTTATTTAGTCCATTTATATACCGCTTATATTTAAATAAAACTCTCAGCAGTGTACCACAAGTCAAAACATCTTAAAACAACAGCTTCAAAAAATCATCAATAAAATACAGTTAACTGATCAAAGTATCTACGTAATATAAACATGGCATGTGAAATATCCAAACAGGTGCATGGAAAAGACCAGGAGCCAGCAACAAGGCAGACGCGAAGATGATGGAATGGTGTTTGGTAATGTAGGGCGAACATTGAACATGTTTAACATGGCCCCGAAATTATCACCCAGTTCTCTGGAATGCTCTGCCAATTGAGGTTCGGCAGGCGCCTTCTCTTCTGACCTTCATACACCTGCTGAAAACCTTTCTGTTCTGCCAGGCGTATGCAGGCGATTAAGAGGACGTCTTTTTTTTGCAGCGGCTGACCTTCTTTTACGGTATTTTTAATTGTTTTGGTTTGTTGTAAACTGCTCTGATGTGTATCTGTTTAAAGGCAATAGCGGTATACAAATATGTTTATCAATATAAATAAATAAATCTGGGAGCTTTTTGCATGTTGGCAAACGCTCTGCCCCTGAGCTATCCCCTTCCCTAGATGTGGCCTTCAGGTCCAGGGTTGGAACATAGGAAACTGCCTGATGCAGAGTCATTGGTCTATCTAGCTCAGTATTGTCTACTCTGACTGGCAGCAGCTCACCAGGTTTTCAGGCAGGGAGTCTCTCCCAGCCGTACCTGGAGATGCCATTGGGGACTGAACCTGGGCCAATGCTTAATATGAAACTAAATGGCTAGAGTTCTTCCCCAGCAGCAGAAATTGTCTGCTAGTTGGTTAGTAAAAATACAATACAATCTTCAAATACATGCTGAAGACCGGCAGTCTTTTGCTAGGCCTTAGGTAGCTTTGTAACAGGGAGTCCAATATGGCAACCTGACAGGCTCTTCATCCTGTCTTTTTCATAGATAAATATTCACATGATACCATAATATTATCTATTTTTTTATTACATTTATTGCCCACCTTTCCCCCAAGCAGCTAAAGGTGGCCACATACATGGTTCCTCCCCCTCTCCATTTTATCCTCACAACAACCCTGTATGGTAGGTTAGCTGAGTGACAGTGACTGGCCCAAGACCAGTGAAGTTTGTCCCTGAATGGAGATATGAACCCTGGTGTCTCAGGTCCTAATCCAATGCTCTAACCACTACACCACTCTACACTGTCAGGGGCAAACCCCCAGCCTCTGTACTGGCTGCAACATCTGGTCCAAACAGACTCCCCTTCCCCCAAATTCATTTTGTTTTAGTTCCGAATTCAGCATGGGATTTGAGCAGTAATGAAGACAAGAGGGTCACTGAGCTTGAGCAGAGGGTTTTCCCCAGTGAAATCTGGGTGAAGGATTCCAGGCGATGCCCTAACTTGAAGGAGGGGGCTGTACAGTATTTGAGAAAGAAATAAAGATGAAACACTGGGCATGGTCCTTCACAAACAGGAGAGGAAGAAAGTTCAGCGCTCCCAATTCATGTTTGCCCTTCTGTGGCTTCCCACATTAGGAACATTGAAGCTGCCTTACACCAAGTCAGACCATTGTCCTATCGGCCTCAGTATTGTCTGCACTGACTGGCAGTGGCTCTGCAGGGTTCCAGACCAGGAGTCTTTGCTATTCCTACCTGGCTACCGTCTTTTATTATAAACGTCACATTAATATATAAACCCTTTATTATAAAGCCTGCCTCGTGTGGAGAAAAAGAATAGGCTGTGAGGGAAGGAGCCACCTTCTTTTCCCAATTCAGAAATGCTTTTTTGCTTGGTCTCCTGGAGGTGATTCTTATTCATTGCAGGCAACTAGATGGCCTTGTGGGAAGCGATTCAGAAATGAAATAAATACATAATAAATGAGTGGCTAATTTACAAGCCTACTCCTGCTTTGTATGTGTGTTTATATTACAGGTGACTAATCAGCAAAAATTGCAAAGCTATCCATGCTTTATTTGGTTGGGAAGGTCAGCTGTCTTGTTCAAACCATTGTATAAGGACTGCATAAGGACGTCTTTACATTTGTTAGCAGAAGGTACCAAAAGCATTGCCACAGCAGAGCCTTCATGTGTTCCATCCCCTGTCCAAACCCATTGAAATGCCTATGCCCAATTTGGCCCTGTAGAGGGCTGCCGCAGTCCACTCTATGCCGGTTTCTGCATTTTCTTTTAAGTGACCATAAGGCCTCTTTCAAAAGAGCCGTCTCTGTTGCGTCATTTGTAACCTGTCGGTGGTTTTCAGGGGCAGTCAGTGGCTCTGTGTGTGAATGAGGGCAGGTGTTCATGGATGCTTGAGGCTGCTTCAGAGTTTAGAATGCATGGGGAACCTGTGGGTCCTCCACGTGTTATTGGACTCCAACTCCCATCAGCTCCAGCCTGCCTGGTCAGTGGCCAGGAATGATGGTAGGTGTAGTTCAGCAACATCCAGAGGGCCCACAGGTTCTTCACCCCTGGTTTAGAAAATGCATGTGCAAGATGAAGCGTGAAAACAGGGTAAATCCTCACATGACATGCAATGGAGTAGATGTCTGTATGATCAGCTACTGGCAGTTCTTGGGCCAAATCCCTGCTCTGTTCTGCTTACCAAGACTATTAAAAGTCTCAAAGCCAGCTCCATGTCGGTGTGAGGCCTGTTCAAAAAGGAGTGGGCTATTGAAGGAGGTGAATAGCCAGCCAGCTAGCTAGCCATATGTCCTGTATTCTTTCCATTGCATGCCGGGTGAGAGCGCATCCTGGTGGCTGATTGCCAGGGAGCAACTAAATGAGTCATTGGAGGGTGTGTGTGAGTGATGTTCATGGGTGTTTGGCAGGTAGGCTATTGGGCTTGTGGCTGGCTCTGGATCGGCCCTCCAGCCAATGCTGTTGTCTTTTTAAAGACTTTTGGACAGGGTGCAAAATGACATTGAGACTTAATTGCTGCCCAGTATACAGAATAGCCCTAACTCAGGGGTGGGGAACCTCAGGCCTGTGGGCCAGATGTGGTCCTCCAGGCACCTCTGGCCTTCTGGGCTCTCCCCAGGCCACACCAGCCCTGAGTTGCGTGTTTTTGCCTAACTGGAATGCATCCTTGAACTCTGATAATGTTTCTTGCTCGCCTGGATGGAGGATAGAGAGGTGTGTGTTGAAACCAGCCTACTGTACAAAAGAAAAATTAAACATTATGTTGCTGTGCCCACTTTTGTCTCTGGCACGTGATCCCTGGAAGGTTGCTGGAAAAGGAATGCAGCCTTAGGGCTGAAAAAGGTTCCCCGTCCCTGGCCTAAGGGAAAGCTCTTGTCACTTAGGCTTGTACTGCTCATCAGCTGGGAGGCAGCCATTTTTAAAATGGCGAGCATTTTCCTTGCATGGCCTTGAACTGTCTGACCCTGAGAGATTTGGCGGACAGTAGGGCACTGCCATGTACTTTATTTGAAGGGAAGGGGTGAGGTTTTTGAGGGCATCCCGAGCACACCTTACAGCCTAGACTGTTGCCATCCCCGTGCGTTCTCACTCCCCTTTGTGCTTCTTGGAATTATTCAGAAAGATGAACAGAAGAGGGTGCAAGTGAGAAAATTTTATCCTAAATAGCTTCAGTCCATTCTCAGCAGGAAAACCACTTGGAAAGGGAAACTTTGCTTTATTGCATGCCTTTTCTCTCTGAATTGGTTCCATCATGCCAGGAAATGGCTTGGGAAGTGTGCCAGAGGAGGAGGGTTCAAGCAACAATGAAATGTTTCATCGTTTTGCTCACAAGTTCCTCCATAGAGGTGGGATGTAGAACTTAGACCAGTCAGCAGGCCAGTTTGAGGCAGCGCGGGGGGGCTGTTGGCCCACCTGAGTAGAGTCCCTGTAAAAGTAGTCACTGACCAGGGTTACATCTACGACCAAAATGTGTTTGGGTTTCGTGCAGAAATGGTGTCCGTTTGTGTTCCATTGAAAGGATTTGCTATTTATTTCTCTCTGAGGCCACAGTAATCTCAGATTTGGTCATGGTTGAGAACTGGCATTTATTACGGTCTTCTGGACAAACATCAGTTTAAACAAGTTTGTACCAGTGGAGTTTTTATTTTAATCAGTTCTCAATCCAAGGACTGCAAGTGATCTCCGGGTTTTTTCAATTTGTGCATTAATTTTTGGATAGATATATTGGCATAAAGGAATTGCAGGTTATGCCTAGAGAGTTCTTTTTTAAAAAACTTAAAAGACTTCAAACAAGGTCCTAGAAACCAGCTTGATGGGCATGAGGATAGTTGAATTCCCAAAGGAGTCTGGGTTGCTTTCAAGACAATGCCCTGTACAGACACCAGCAACTTAAAAGAGGAGGGGAATACCATCCTCCCTCCTTGCACCTAGAAACCCGCGATTGCTCTGTTTGGTAGAGGAGGATTTTAATCTACAGGAGGCATTGAGGATATCCAAGACATTTTATCCTTGCATGTCTCCAGTAGAGCAGTTCTCACAGAGGACAGTTTGCTGCAGATTGAAGCTGTCTCTAGCTCAGGCGTAGGGAAATTTAGGCCCAGTGTGGCCCTCCAGGATGCTGTCTGGCCCTCAGAACTATTCCCGGGCCATGCCAGTTCCCCAGACCACACCCCTCACTGGCCCTGCTCTGCACTTTCCTCAGGTGCTCTTGACTGGCTTGAATGTATCCTTGAACTGTGATAAAATGCCTCTTGCTTGCCTGAGGGAGGCTGGAGAGCGAGTGAGTGTGTATGCGTAGAAACCAGCTTTTGCGTGACTGGAATGTAGAAAGTGAAGGGTCACAACCCTTGCTCTACCCACTTTTGCCTCTGGCTGTGTCTGCCACTGGCATGCGGCCTCCCAGAAAGTTGCCCATGAGAGAATGTGGACCTCAGGCTGAAGAAGTTCTCCACCCCTTCTCCAGACTGAGAATTGCTGGGGTATGTGGGGTGTCAATGCCAGCTCCTTTACCCAACTCACAGAGCCTGCAAGATGAACGAGGTGCACCAGCCGTCGTCTTGTTAAAAGTCTTCACATTCTCACCCCAAAGAGGGATGCCTGATGGCCACTGCTGCCACATCCTTTCTCCTCTGTTGCCTCCCCCAAATTGCCTGATAACCGCTTCTAAATTCTGCATCTGGAGGGAAGTTTATACACCGCTGTTACTCTAGTTCAGGAGTGGGAACCCTTTGGCCTTCCAGATGCTGCCAAATTAAAACTCCCATCAGCCCCAGCAAGTATGGCCAATGGCCAGAGATTATGATAGCAGTTGTCGTTCAGCAACATCTGGAGAAGAGTCAAAGGTTCCCCACTCCTGCTCTAATTCAACCCCACTGCCTTCCCTGTGCCCCATAACTACTGCTATGTGGCTTAAAAAACAACCAGTCTTCCTTCGTGGTGGGACACTCGGGTGCTGTCTAGGATGCACAATTTGTCAAGCTAGCTGGAAACCAAAGTACTGGAACTTTTGCAGGGTCTTATTTACCCTGCATAACTGCGTCTTCTTGCTCTACATTACATACCCCTTATGTAATACTCCGTAAAGGTTATTTCAGCACCTCAGTCATTGCCAAAATATACAAGCCTTGAAAGTGTTGCCATCAAAAACACTTGCCCATGCTTGATTTGCAACTTTTAATTTTAGCAGTGAGTTTGGGATTTCTGCTTTGCAGAATTTATAAGGAAATTGTAGAAGCAGCATCGCCACCCCACCCTAATCTTATCATCCCATCTCTGAGCAAGAGAAACACAAGAATTCCCTGTTCTCAACTGTCTAATCCGTGTTCTGAATAGGTTGGGAGTAGGTCCTGTTCAGTTGTGTTTGTTTGCCAACAGACTTCAATACCTGACTCGGAAAGCAATCTGGATCAGAACTGTTTGTCTCGCTGCAGTACAGAGATTTTCTCTGAAGCCAGCTGGGAGCAGGTGGATAAGCAGGACACAGAGGTACAGGCAAAGTCCAGCTCCGTGGCCTCCCTCTCCCTTTCCTTGCATCAGCACCTGCTACTAACCACCTGGCTCTCCTCTGTATCCCTTTGGTCCTGACACTGGTCTCTTCAAATCTTCCCTCTTGTCCCTGTTGTCTCTGATACTTTTAAAATATCTGTACCTGTGCCAAAAAGGCCCTTGGCTGTCAGTTGTCTGTTTCCGGACTCGCACTGGGAAATGATGAAAGCATTTCCTAGACTAACACACGCAATGTCAATGTGCTTGGCTTATGCAGCTATGTAAGTACACAAGGAAGTCGAGGAACTTTGCTCTGGTTTTCTCTGACATTGTGAAAATTTGGTGTTTGGGTTGCTCGACGAGAAGATTCTTCTCATTCTTTGGCTGAAAAAAAAGAGGGGGGAAAAGCAATTCTTTCCTTCCTTCACCTCTACTTTCTTCAACAAGCTTTTCAACCTGTGGAGCGTTGGTGTATTTAAAGCTCTGTCTCTGTTCTCAGGTGACACGATGGCTGCCTGATCACTTGGCTGCACACTGTTATGGCTGCGACAGTGCATTCTGGCTCGTCAGCAGGAAGCACCATTGCAGGTAATTTGGGCTGAGCGGAATGGTGGAGGATGCAGAGGCCCTAATTTCATGCCATGTCCTGGAGCGGCTCCTGCGCCCGTCAGCCTCTGGCTTGTATTTTTCCTTAGCAGAGCCGCTGTCCATCAGAACATACCAACCATACACTCTGGTGCTGCACCAGGTGTGAGCTTCTGTTCCATATCTCTCTCCATGCAAAATCAGCCATATTCTCTCTCTGGTTGATGACAGAGGGGCTTGACTTTCAACAAGCTATGTTATAAAATGTTGCCACACTGTCTAAACTCAATTCCTTTTTCAGTGCTTCCAACCCATGAAAAATAATAATAATAAATACCACATTCTTAGGCTGCATACATTCCACACGTTTAAAGCACATTTCCCCCTTCCCAAAGACTCCTGAGAACTGTAGTTTTCCTCTCACATAGCTCTAATTCCCAACACCCTTAACAAACTCAAGGATGTCTTGAGGGTTGGGGAATGTGCTTTAAATGTGTGATGTGTACGCAGCCTCCGCCTTTGAGTTTATGTAGCACATTTCAAAATGCATCATACAGATTATTTCAAGGAACCTTTACAACAGTCTTGCAGTATGTGTCAGGATTGCTATCCCCATATTTCAGATGTGGAGCTGAGGCTGAGAGAGACTTGACTGTGGCCACCCACTGAGTTCATGCCAATGGTGACATATCAGAGCATAAGAAGAGCCGGCTGCTGGATCAGGCCAAAGGGGGGCCATCTAGTCCAGCTTCCTGTTCTCTCAGTGGCCAACCAGATGCCCCAATAGGAAGCCCTCAAGGTGGACCTGAGTGCAGTTTGAACCAGAAACTACCTGGCTCACATTCTGAGGTTGCAACGCTCTGCATCTCACTTAGCTTCAAACAATTTTAGAGTTGTCCTTGATGGCATTAACACACAACTTCCTGTGGGAGCTGCTTCATTTGTACTCTCTTGCCTAATGGAAGAGCTGAGCTGATCCAATCGATAAATGAACATTTGTTGTACTTTCCCAAAGGTCTCCCTTTGGAGGACACAGGTCTTGTTGCTTCCGATCTAAAGTACTAGAAGAGCACGTCAAGCTTGTATGCACCAGATTATTATTAGTGGTATTATATTATAATTTGCATCCCGCCCTTCCTCCCAAAGAGCCCAGGGTGGAAAACATCAAAATGTTTAAACACAATTTAAAATAAAAAAAAGATATTTAAAACATTTAGAAACAATCATCTGAAAACATTTAAAAGCAATTGCTTACCCTCACCACTACTAATTTCCACACTGGCATGCCCGATATCTATTAGCCATCAAATGCCTAGGTAAACAGGAATGTCTTTTAAATTTCTCTTGAAAATCACTAATGAGGGAGACAGATGCACCTCACCAGGGAGGAAATTCCACAACTAGAGAGCCACCACTGAGAAAGCCATGTCACAGGTCAGTGCTAATTAGGCAGCAGCTAGAGGCAGCACCACCAGCAGGGCCTCACCTGCCAATGAAGCTGAGGAGGTTGGCATCCCAGTCTTCATAGTGGGCTTGCTTGTCTCATTGTCTCATGCTGTCTTGTTTCCAAGCTAGCAGCATTGTCTATGCTCTGCCTTATATTCTGTATCCTCTGCTGTGAACTCAAGGTAAATCACCTCACAGATAGTGTTCTTTTACCTTGTGTTAAAATCTTTTAGCAGAGCTTTGGAGAGCATTGGAAATGTTCCATATTATCATTTCATCTTCTAAACGTCTTAAGACTGCACCATGCTGTTCTTCTTAGCTGAGAAGGCTTAAACAGAACAAGTAGGAGCTGACTTTGAGGTCTGATTCATCTTGCATCAGTGGGTGTCATATCCACTCCCTATCCACTATTTAAATAGTGTTTGCCAATCTTTGATTTCTGAGGCACGCTTGCTTTATATTAACATTGGAGGCATATATCTCACATATTACCCCACCCCAAAAAAACTTACTTCCTAGAATAAGAATGAACTGTTCTCAGTGATGGCCACTCACTGTGTTTCTGCAGGAGTCATTGCCCTTGGCATGCCTCCTGAATGGAAGAAGGTGGGCCCAAAGAAATAAATTATGCAGAGGTACAGTAGGCAGCCTCTTCTGCAGATAGGTAGTTGTTGGGCATAGGAGCCCTTTAAGTTCATTTCTCACAGCACACTAGCCATTTTTTTGTTTAAAAAGTAGTTCTGCATTACCCTCTTTCAGGCTAGAAGGAAAAGCTAGTGGTCTCGCCTTGCCATTATTGTTTTTTTTTAGAAAAGACTTCTCTGGTTTAGTCTCCCCGCTGATTTAGTCTCTCCTCTGAGCTTTTTCTCCGATCCTTGCAGGGACCCTGAACGTGTTGATCAGACTTGGTGAGCATTTGCAACAGCCTCTGTTGTCTTCCTGCTTTTCACTGATAACACCTCCAAACTAACCTTTGAACCCTCCTCCTCCCCTGCACTCCTCTTACCCATAACTTTTTACACCCAAGGTGAATGACAACAGCCCTGTTGGACCCTGAGGTCTGTGGGCCCCTCTTTTTCACACTAAATTAAGAATCCAGCCTTTCTTGTTTGTGTGTTTCATACTCTCTACTGCAGCTGTGGCTAGCACACAAGTGGCTTACCTCAGAAGTGTTTCACTTATAATAGCAGGCAGTTTTTACCTGAGAAGTGTTTCACTTATAATAGCAGGCAGTTTCTTTGCATTTAGCAGTAGCAGCCAGTATGGTGGGGCGGAGCTGCCTTCCCAACACCAAGGTCACAGCAGCTTCCCTGCTAGGATGGCAGCAGGGCCAGTGTGTCTGCACAGCGCTGCCATGGTAAGCCGCAGTGCTAGGAAAGCAGGTGTCAGGAAGGAGCTCCACCCCTCCTGCCGTTAACTGGCACTTTGTCATGAACAAATTATTTTGGCCTTTTTTCTGTTTAATTTGGTATTATGGCGACCTGGTGGTTGTTGGGGATTTCTCGAGCAATGCGGTAAGAGAACCTGAGCAGTTTCCTAGGAAGGAGGAAAAGGCTGAAGCAAGCTTTCATGAAGGGCTAATGGGCAGTAAATAGCAGTTGGCTAGGGAGGAGTGTTAGGGTCTCCTCTGCTAGCCAGGTGGAACATGACACTGACAATGAGCTCCAGGAGTCTGGCAAAAAAAACCCAAACCCTGAGATGGATATGGGAGCCTGTTTGGGGACAAAGTGTTCCCGTTTGCAAAAGATCCGAACAGATATACCCGGCAGGAAAAAAATTGCCATAAATAGCCTCTCTTTCTCTAAATCTCCAGGCGCTCCTCTCAGAAGGAAAGATTAGTCTTCTGTTGGCAGCAAGGGTCCTGTTGGGAACGGTCATCCTTCCAAAGCCTTTGCCATGAGGGCATTTGAATGGTTTTTCCATAGAGTGGTCTTCGATGGTGTTGAAAGTTTTCTGTCTTGCTGCTTTTTCCTAATAGCAGTGTCTGATGGAGTCCATAAGAAGGCTTCCAAATTAGCAGCCCAAGTTGTAGTGTGAGTGAGTTTCCCTAGTGTGAAGATTAGAGCTTGATCTCTGGAGGCTGCTTTGCCAAGCTAGAAGCTTGTGAGATGAAAAAGAGGGTTTCCTTTTGCTTCGCACTACATTGGCAATTAACATAATCTACTCTTTAAATCAAGCCTTTGAGATATTCCACGAGGTCTTTCTCTCCCGCCAGTTGCCTCTCATCTCCCTCCATTAAGGTGTGCTAGAGAGACGCAGATGTAACAAACTGCTGTATAAAACACTTGGCAAAGCACAGATCATCTGAAGTGAGGTGGGGGAAAAGTTCTTACTTAATGGTTGCCTAGATTTGGAGGTCGGGGATTATGAACCAGGGACTTTGTCAGTTTACGCTGTTCAGGATTCAGTTTGGGAAAAGCAAAGGTATGAGAGCAAAAGGGTGGGATTGTGGTTTCTAATGGCCCACACACATGCTCTCACACACACCATTCCTGCCCAAGGTGCATGTGCTATTACAGCCCTGCTGACTGACACCTGACAAATGTGTCAGCTGTTGCATCGCTCACTCGTGGCATGTGGGATGCATCTTCTGTGGCTGCTCACTTGTGTGGCTTTGCATGGTCCCTGTAGACTCGCACTTTGTCTGTGCTGAAAGATGGTGCTATTGTAGCTCCTTTGAGTTGCAGCTGGCTCACTCTGGCTTCCGTAGGCTTTTTTTTTTTTTTTTAAGGAGTTGACTGGCTTGTCAGTCTTCAGAGCCCGTTTTTACTTTACTTCTCTTTGGGAAGCAGTAGCCAGGAGCAGATGAAAGCATAGCTGAAGTGCTCCGTTCCACTGATAATAGGCGCAAAAGACATCTGTGGCTCAGAGTCCCTTTTCACCCCTCCAGGTCACCATTTCTGGGCTGGGCTGACATCATGGCACCATGACCATCCCATGGCACCATGACCATCCCATGGCACCATGACCATCCCATGGCACCATGACCATCCCATGGCACTCTGACCCAGTGCAAGTTGCAGGAGGAGGGAACTTAGTCCTCCATTACCCATGCCTGGTTTTTTGGCAACTAGCCCAAAGGGTGTGTGTTGTTTTTTACCTTTTTCTGCAAGCACTAAGTTAAGTCCTGTACTGTTGTGGAAACTGCATTCCCGAGTTGCAAATTTACTTGCATTTCTTCTCTTCCTGTTCCTGACTGAAGGAATTGTGGGAATGTCTTTTGCTCCAGCTGCTGTAACCAGAAGGTGCCAGTCCCCAGCCAGCAGCTCTTCGAACCCAGCCGGGTCTGCAAATCCTGCTACACCAGCTTGCATCCCGGTAGCTCCAGCCTTGACCTTGAACTGGACAAACCCATTGCTGCCACTTCAAACTGAGGCTCCAGCCTGGAAGGAAAGCTGGGAAGAGACTGCACTGCCTCTCCCAGCTCAGCAGATCACGCACATTTCTCAGCGGACTGAAGGTGGTAGGACTGGAGGAAGCCTTGCACTCTGGAGTTGGGAGGACGGAGGACTTGCTCAGAAGGATGGGATGTCGGGGGGGTGTTGGTGGAGTGGAAATCCCTCCTTTCCAGCAGTTAATTCCCAGTTTCATTTTCATCCTCCTCATGTAAATTTTGTGTGGATTTTTGCTGGAAGACCATGAGAAGAGGGGCTGGGCTGGAATCTGTCCCCCCTCCCCCCCGCACAGATGTTTTCACTGCCCTGCTGTCAAACTGTGCTGCAGACCTATGATTCTACCGTGCTGAGAGGAGAGAGGAGGGGTAATCAGTCCAGAGACTTTGTGAATACCTGTAGTGTCAGTGCTAGTGCTTTTCAGTCACTCCTGTTCCTTCCCAACAGCTGACTGCTGTTTGGGAAAAGTTGTTGCTGCTAGAAGAAATGGGAGCTGCCTTCTCAAACAACAAAAACAAAAAACTCTCTCCCTCTCTGTTCTTAGAGTGGGCTTAGTTAACCTTGCTGCACAAATGGGGGTGGACAGGCGGGGGGAATTGGTTGCAGATCTCTACATTGGGCACTTCCTGTTTTTGGCCGACTTGTGGCTTGAAATGGGTGGGAATCAACTGGACCACTGTGGCTGAAGAAAGTGTATGCTTGTCTGAGGGAAGCGAGAGGGGAAGGGGGGTCGGAGAGGCCAATCTTGTTCAGGGTTGTATTTTGAAACTGGCACCTCAATGCGTAAGACTCTTGGCATGTGCAATTCATTATAAAAGAATTGGGATTTGGGCTTGTTAGTAGCTGTTAAAATGTCTACCCTTGCCCCATTTTTAAAAAATAGTTTACACGGAAGGCAGAGCTGCGTCACTGCACTGGGCAGGCTGCGTTGCAAAGTCAGACGACGCTGTCGGGCAGGCTCCCCCCCCTCAGGAGACCCCCAAAGCAAGTAGGGATGGCTTTGATTTATAGAAGGGGAGCCAGTTGGTCAGTGAAGACTGCTTTGCTGCTGCCCCAAAACTAGGGCATTTTTAACCTTTTAATACAGAAGACACAACTCAACCAAAACAAACTTATGTGCCCTTTACATTAACATCACTTTTCTACTGTTGGTCTACAAAGATTTGATTGAGTCCTCATTTTTTTATATATATATCCCCACCCCCCAAAAAATCCCTCTGTTTATAGTTTTGGGGGTGGGGGGGAGAGAATACCTATTTTCCACAACTTACCGCCTAGGCTAAGCTGAAGCAGCTTCTACCTTAATTATACCATCAAGTAGTGATGTGCTTCTATTTTCCTCTGCCCGGAGCTGGAGAATTTGGGCCTTTATCACACAGCTGCCACTTGAAACTGCCTCTGCTTAATGTCTTCTCCATGCCACCAGTTCATGTGCAGCACTGGCCTCCGTATGGTTCTTACACATTGTGTGCGCAGCTTCCACACTGGAGCCGGCAACTGACTGGAATGTGTGGCGCTGTCATGAAATCTCTCCGCAGTGTGTCAAAACCAGAAGGTGGAAATGTGTGTTCAAAGGAGCAACTTGGAGAAGAAGAGATTCCACACAGGTCGTTTCAAGCAGCAACTGTGTCGACTAAAAAAAAAAAGATGCAAAGTTACAATTAATTCATTGCCAAGAGAGGGAATATAAAGACGGCGCTTTCTAAAGCGAAGTGTAGAGTGTCTTGGAATACCTGATAGAGGAAAGACCTGTCAGCATATTTATTATGTTTCCTTGTTCTTTGTGAAAAGGTGCATGTGTTGCTTACAACACAGCACTTGAGAATGAAAATTGAGTTTCCAGGAAGCATAGGAAGGCTAACTGGGGACATACCTTCTCAGCACTCCTTGTTTCTTCCAACTGGGAGAAGACGTACTGCAAAGTCTTAATTCCAGTTTGGCTTTTTTATATAAAATGGAATGTTCTGGGAATATGCAGCAAAGGTGCGTAGAACAGTTCAAAGTTTAGAGGAGAAAGTTGGAACAGTCAAAGGAGGGGCCACCAAGAGCTCATCGGTACTTTGCCATTAAAATGGGTGAGTAGAAGAGACATGTTTTTGAAGGGAAATGGTATTGTGACACACTGCAGCGCTGTGGTTTTTATGGTACAAGTAGAGGGTTGACAACCAAGGTCTAATATTCTGCAGTTCATAACGACAGGTGCCAAGAGGTTCTGATACGGGTTTGGGGGGGTCTGTGATGTACAGTGTGAATAAACGCTTCCAACTCTTCGTCTTTTTGATCAATGGAGCACTTTTTATTACTCTTCTTTCTTTATATGTAACGTGTGTGTGTGTGTTAAAAAACCCTCTTCTCTCCTAAACAGGAGCGAAGTTACTCCTTTATATATTTTTTGCTTTGTCAAAGCAAGACATAAATAATTTAGAATTGGTAACTATATAAATAAAAGCGAATAAAGTTTAGGGTTTTGCATGGGAGCACTTGCTGACCCACTTCCTATTTTTTTCCATCTGCCCCATCCTTTAGAAATGAGTTGTAAGCCCAGGAAACGGAGGTGGAATGGGTGGCTACATTGCCCTTTGTGCTGGTTTGGATGGAGGGGGTGAGTAGCACCAGAGCCCTTGTTCCCTTTAGAAGCAAACTGATCTCTTGGAGGGTTTACCAGTACAAGAAGTCCTTGCTGTTGCTCTTGTGTTCCTGTTGTTGGGGAAGAACAAGCAAAGAACCTTTTCAAGCTTCTTCAAATGTCTGTCTTCATTGCAGTGCCATTTTAAAGCTTGATCTGAAGGGCTTTAACCTCCCAGACAGGCCAATGGAAGAAAGTCCTATTTCTGCCACCTTACATCTTATTTTTCTGCATTGGTTAGAATAAGGTTCCCTGCATTCCTGCCTCTGGGAGCAGATTCAGTGGAGGCCAGAAGGAAATCTGTTAATCATCCTCCTGGCCAACCTGTGGAGTTTCAGAAATTTTAAACCCTCTTTCAGGATTTGGTGAGGTGGGGACTTGAATCAGTTTCCTCTCCGAGAGTCCAGTAGCACCTGTGGATGGATATCTTGACTAGGGTTTGAAAGTGAGCTCGCTGTACAAATTGCTGCCGCATGTGTGTTACAAGAGGCACCGGTGTACTGCATGGCTGCACCTTTCATGGTTCACACAACAAAAGAACACTGCATCAGTGATTGTGTATTCTGCTTGAAGTGTGTTTGCTACCTCAGCGGCAGGGGACAGATGGGTGGGATATGTGGCTTTAAACTCGGAGCACAGAAAAAGTTGCTTATCATGCCATTTGTCTTTTTTTCCTTATGCCCATTTATTTATTTAGTATTTGATTTATATCCCGCCCTTCCTCCTAGCAGGAGCCCAGGGCGGCAAACAAAAGCACTAAAAACACTTTAAAACATCATAAAAACAGACATTAAAATACATTAAAACAAAACAACTTTAAAAACTTTTTTTAAAAAAGCTTTCAAGACTTTAAAAAAAAAGATTTAAAAGCATATTGTTTAAAAAAAAAGTTTAAAAGCATATTAAAAAGCAATTCCAACACAGAAGCAGACTGGGATAAGGTCTCAACTTAAAAGGCTTGTTGAAAGAGGAAGGTCTTCCGGGGGCACTGAAACGATCACAGAGATGGCATCTGTCTAATATTTAAGGGTAGGGAGTTCCACAGGGTAGGTGCCGCCACACTTTACTCCCTTTAAGCAACCCAGCTATGTATCCTTGAATAAACCTAGAGCTCTTCCTGGTACATTCCTTTCATCTGCTCTGTTTTGGCAAGACTCTCCATGGTTTAAACCCTTCTCTGCCGTTCCTTCTGAGAATGCCATCACTGTCTTTCTACAAAGGCCAGCCTGCTCGCCACTGAAAACCATCTTGCAAGTGGGAGAGGCTTGATAGGAAGCATTTGTTGATGTGGCAAGTCTTCAAATGCAAGATGATGCAGTGATCCATAGTCTTTTGTTGGTGTGGTACGGCTACTTATAACCACTCCTCCCAGGATTCCTATGCTGTTCAGCAAGAGCAGGTAACACCCATCTGGCTAGATGAGCTGGCTTTCCACTTGTTGAATCGTCATGAATATTCTTATAAAACCAGCCCTGGCGTTTGGGATTAAAGCTTAGGGGCTTGCAAAGTAGGATGGTTCCTTGAGTTAAAATGGGTTCAGTTTGCTGCCCTCGGCTGCTTCAGGGAGAAACGCAGGGTATAAATAAAATAAAGTTGTGCAGGCAAAGACAGAGCCTTCAGAACTTATTAGTCAGGATGAATACAGAGAGAGTGTGCTATATATAATTTTGCCCTGTTCATTTGCAGGTAATTTTTAGCCAGTGTATCTTGGGCCATATCCTTTCTCACAAACACTGGGTATTGTTTATGCCCCTTGTAAACATAACACCAGAAGACCCCTGCCCAATCAGATCAAAGGCCCTTTCCCAATAACGGCCAATCAGGTGCCTCTGAGAAGCCCACCACCAAGGCAACAGTCCTCACCCACGCAGAACATACCAAGAGGCACGATACCTTTGAACCTGAAGGGTGCACATAAGCCGTCATGACTAGTAGCCACTGACAGCCTTATCCTCCATGAATTTCTTTAATTTCCCTTTAAAGCCATTTTAAGCTCTAGTGGCCAACATCACATCTAGTGGTATCAATTTCTTTTCCCAAAATTTTTAGGCAAGAGCTTGCTGCATGCAGAGAACTTGTCACACTGCAAGCGTCAATGCCACCTGTCTTTGCAGATCAGGTTTGGTTTATATTCCATAATGAGCTTGTTGGTTTTGCCAAGCCGTCTTCATATACTTGTAATGCCATGAACTCGCAGGTACAGGAATAGCTTAAAAGACTGTTCAGTTGTGACTTGCACCCATGGATTGCCTCTCTGGGCTCCTATTGGAAGGATGGGTTATAAATCTAATCAATTATTAATAATAATAAATAATTGCATCCAGCCTTGGGCTCGTGCACTCTTCCCTCATGGTTGATGGAAGTTAGATGAAAAGAGGAGACCCTACTCACTTGAATGCAGGATCTCCTTGTTCATAATGAATGTCATCTCGGTGGTTGCAGGGAAGGAAACTCTTAGGAGCAAGACCTGCTTCTTGTCTCATGCTCTCATTTGAATAACTGGTGCCTTACTACATCAGGGTCAAGGTCCACTTAATCTAGCATCCTTTGCAAGAATTGCAGCCACCAACGGGTGCTAGATGAATCCAGCAGAAACTTCCCAGTGGCCTGTGGTCTACTTCTGCCAACATCTGGCCAAATGTATACTTGTGTTGTCCAGGATGCATTTTGGGTGGCACTATCTGCCTGCGCAGGAAGAGCTGAATTGCTTTGGGCCTTCTAGGATTCATTGTCATGTTGTGCAACCACAATATTGGGGCAATGCAATCTCACATTGAAACCAAGAGGGGTACTTCCACTCTTTTGAAGAAAACACAAAGGCTTCATGGGATTCTACACATCTCTCATGCAGGAACTTGGAGGAAGGAAACCAGCTTTCAGAACCACACAGCTGGGGACTGGTCGCTAACGCCAGTTTTTTGTTTAATGCAGATGCTGCTCTTCAAATATTTAATTGCCAAACAGAACTTTTTAAAAGCATTTATTAACTTTTATTTGATTTTAACAGAAAAGCATTTTTCTCTCCAATGCTGTAAAGCTTGCATTTGTTCCAATAGTGTTCACCTTATCAATTGTCTGACTTACGCACTCAAGATGTAGTGAGGACCATACTTAATATTCATTGAGAGATTTTGATTGATTCATTTGTGGACTGCCTCAATAGTAAACCATTCAATGCACAGCAGATATGCTTAGCCTTAAAGAGACTTTCAGGCCCAAGTCAGCCATAGCACAAGCCTTCTACTATTGACCTCAGCTTGGACATCACCGAAGTTCACAGCACCTAACATGCGTTCCAGCACACTTTTTCTATCTAGGCAATGGCAAGTATGAGAGAGTGGGATGTGCAGGTATGATTACGTTTACCACCTTACTCCAGGGCAAATTACACTGTTTTATCTCTTAGAGTACACTCCCTCTGCTTTTTATTCCAGGATAGCGCATAGTATCTCTTTTGCTCTCTTTATTCTTTGTTACAGCCTTCCTTTCAGAACTGGATGTCTGTCGTAAACCAAGGAAGTATCCATAGAAGCTGCTTCAGTGCTGTAAGCGCCAGCTTTGTCTTCACTGTCGACAGGGCAGAGGTCTTGGTGACACCATCTGTAAGAGATGCAGTAAAGCCCTTTGAAGTGAAAACCTAGTTTTAAACTTTGAACACATCAGTCTCTCTCTTGCTGCAGGTAATGTTTAAAGGTTCAACTACAACCTTTGCCTTAATGCATTTTGGAAACCCAGTGCCATCCCTCAGTCATCAGGGTCTAATATTGATATCTAAGAGAGTTGATAGCATCTGCCCTACCATTCACGCTCTAGAGCCTAATGACCACAAGCATGTGGGGTCTCTTGAGAAAGCCAAATAATACTGGACAACCCCTGCTGAAGAATTTGAACTGGTTATGCGAGAGTCGGCCACCTCCTCGCCCATATCACACACCCCTGTCCTTTCAATTAGGCCCCTTTCGCTTGAGCCGTCGTCATCCTAGACAGCTACATTGACTTTCGGCGTTCCAGGACTGCCCATCTCTTTCTTCAGTCCTTGCTTTGAAGGCTGGGATAAGCTTATTGAATACCTCTGAGCGGTATAGATGTCCGTGGCTGATGCGTTAGGCCTGGCAGCATGTTCCAGCAAGAGAACTCCTACATAAAGCAAACGCATAGGCTGTTAACATTTCTGGGCTATCATCCAAGCGCATTATGCTGTTAGAGCAGGCATGTGGGGCCTCAGGCCCAGGGGACAAATTTGGCCTATCTGGCCCTTGAGACCCTGCCCAAGCCACACCCCTCACCAGCCTTGCTTCATAGCCTCCTTGAGTGTTTTTACCTGGCTGGAATGTTTAATAATCTTGCTTGCTTGGATGGAGGATAGAGAGAAGTATGTGAGTGTGCATAGACCCTAGTCTACTGCACAAAGGTCAAATTAACATTTGCTGCTCCGCCTACTTTTGCCTCTGGCCCTGCCCACCACTGGCAAGGTTGCCCAGAATAGAATGCAGCCTCCTACCTGAAAAAGGTTCCTCCCCCTTGTGCCAGGGAGATCTGCCAGTCACGCCTGAATCATTCTGGCCCACATTTTATTTATTATTTCTGCTAGTTGCTGTATTCACTGAAGTGACCCAAAGCAGCTGACATTCAAAAGTAAAGCAAGTGGGCTTGTGGAGCGTATGGGCTAGTTTGTGAATGTTTTAGCCCCTGCATAAACCCAAATATCACTGAAGCAGCAGGACTCAAGATCTACTGCCATCTCTTCCTCTCCTACCCCCCCCCCATTGGATGGTATCCCTGCCAGACTTTATTCACAAGGCAAAAGTTGAAAGGAAGATGACTGGGCCATTGTGTGTTTCTCAAGTGACAAAAAGATTATTGCCCACTGCCAACCTGCTTACGTAAGGCTAGGGTAGTTGGGAGGGACAGAAGACTGTGCATCCATCAGTTTCTTAGAATTCAGGACACGTTTTTAGGAACAATCACCTGAATGAAAATGAGGTACTCCTACTTGGTATGTGTTGGCTTTCCAATAAATTCAGCTGTGTGATGGGAATTTAATTCTTTTTTAGCTCCACTGATTTGGTGCTACCTTCTTGCTGTGTGGCATGAGGAAGCTAGATATGTTTGCATTGGGAATAAAAGCACATTTTGCGCTTATTGTAGTTTTATTTTTGATCTTCACAGTGCATATTGGAAACAGTTTCTCAGTTACGGGTTTCTTTTCTTCTCTCCTACCCAGCCCCAGTTCTTTGCATCTTTTACATTAGGGCATTTTAAACCTACTTAGGAGAGTGCCTTACTTACTATGTGGCTGTGTGTCCAGCCAGAATTTTGTGACTGCAACCTGGAAGACCAGGCTTCGAATCCCCACATAGCCATGAAGCTCACTGGGGGACCTTGGGCCAGTCACTGCCTCTCAGCCTCATGAAAACCCTCTTCATAGGGTCGCCATAAGTCGCAATCGACTTGAAGGCAGCATTTACATTTTTATAGACTTACAGCGCACTGTTGGGTCAGATGATCATCAAGAAACACCCAGAGATCATAAGGTTCCCTGTAACTCACTGCACTTAACTCCAAATCATTTTGTAATAAGTTGGCAAAGCAATTCTTTCACAATGCTTTCAACTACCTCCATAGATCCGTGCGAGAGTGTAGGCAAAGTCTCTTGCAGCCAGCTGCATCCCGACTGCCTCCTTTGAGCTTATTTTCTGAGTGAACTGTCTGAGTTTGTGAAGAGCGTTTTCAACTCTTTGCACAGAAGGTTCTAGTTCAGAGAAGCCAAGAGCCACCTTCGACTTGGCCTGCAAGGAAATCAGTCACAGGATAAACAGAGTGTTTCTCAAAACACCCAGTACTGCTATCCAATCCAAACCATCTTTTCAGTTCTAACTTCTTAATTTTTTTAAGAGATGGGTAGCTATGTTAGTCTACTTTAGCAAAAACAAGAAAAAGCCTTGTGGCACCTTAAAAGATTAACAGAAGTTCGTATGGCACAAGCTCTTGTGAACTTGAGTTCATCAGCGGTATAAGTGCTATCCTATAGTGTAAGTGTGATCCTCCACATGTTTTTATTTTCTTACATTTATACCCCGCCTTTCTTTCATCAAGGAACCCAAGGCAGCATACATGTGGTTTCCCATCCAGGCATTGGCCAGGCCTGCTTGGTTTCAGCAAACCCAGTGGCCTGGTGTGCCTTCAGACCATACCCTTGGACCACAACTAGACTACAACTCCCCTCATCCTTGAGTAGTGGTCAGGCTGGCTGGGGCTGATGGGGGACTCCAACAACATGTGTGGTGAAATATTAAAAAAGACAGTCTGGGTCCATTATGTTAAACTTAGATGTCTGCAAATTAATCACAGTAGCTATTCACATCAGCCAGCTAAATTAATGAAGGTGGGGTGTCAAACCTTCAGTGCTGCTCCTGCTCCTGGCAAATACAAAGCAGCAGCTCTGGATTCAGAGGACATTAAATTAGCCAGGGTTTTTGTAAGCTCTGCTGCAGTTGCAAAGTCATGCAGTATCCAATACAGTGGGCAGCTTCAATAGGGGCTATTCCGTATACCTGGTGGGGGAGTTCAAGAGACAAATATTCCCAGCATGTGGTGTTTGAATACGAAAGCGTATCATTGAGCTAGGATTGTCCAGCTGCCAAGGTAAATATGGAAGGAGCCTCCAAACTCACAGCAGGCTTACACAATTTTTTTAAGTAACAAAAGTGTGTGTATGTGTATACACAAACACACAGAGGTGTCTACAACATTCTCTGAGCTCAACTTGTGCCTCAGTATAAAACCATTTGTCACATAGTAATATAGAAAGTGTGGCTCTAGGCAGAGGTGTGCTTTCACCATATTCCTAAAGCTATCTGCCCGGCTCAGTACTCTGTGTTCAAATAAATGTTCGAGGGAAGCTCAAAAGGAGAACAATATGGGTCCAGCAATCTCCCAGCATCTGGTAGAATGTCTCTGTATTTGGAGGCTCCATTTGGCATCGTGGCTAACAGTCAGGCCACCTAGATCAGATGCTATTGCCACCTCTTACAGCAGCCTTCCCCAGCTTGGTGTCCTCCAGGGGTTTTGGACTTCTGCTCTCATCAGCCCAGCCAGCATGGCTGTTAAAAGTATAGTGGCTTGTTAATAAGTGTGGCCCCTACTCCACTGATGCATGATGTCTAGAAAATAACCATCTGTTTTTGTCTTTCTGACGTTTGAATTTTATCTCCTATCCTAAAGTCACTTTTTAAAAATCCCTCTGGGCAGAATGTAGACATAATGTTGCAAAACTCTTTTATCATAGTTAAGAGGCCAGGAATTTTGCACTTCCCTCTCCCTTAATTCTCTCCCCCTTCCCCTTTGCAGCCTTAACAATGGCTTAGTGTGGTATTCCCCAACCTAGTGCCCTCCAGATAGTTTGGACTACAACTCCCATCAGTATGACTGTGCTGGCTGGGGCTGATGGGAACTGTAGTCCACACCATCTGGAGGGTATCAGGTTGGGGAAAGTAGCTGAGGATTACATATGCGGCAGTGACATCTGTAAAGTAATTACAGAGAGCTCACCTGGGCAGTAGAGAAAAACGCATCCAGCACTTTTCCTTGGCTCTTGACAAGGGCGCGCAGAACATCCAGAGAGAGGATATTTGTTGTTCCCTCCCAGATTGTTAGCACCTGTTGGGGAAACAGCCAGTGAGATTCTGCGATTAGTTGTAAAGAAAAGTGGGGCAGCAAAAGGGAATCACAAGGGTCACCGCAATATAAAACATTGAAGAAAGGTGAGAGACTGAACCGGTAAGGGATGGAAGAGTAGAAACAACTGCTTATCACTCCAAATGAAGCATCTTTCCTGAAATCTATATAGTAAATCATCCAACCTGCTTTGTGTCTGTAACTATTCCCAGATCATGCTCTTTGTAGCTGAGAAAAAAAATACCTTCACAGTTCTGCTAGGTAAACGTTCTGAAGTTCAGAAATGTATCTACTCTTACACCAAAGATAAAAACTTGTTTAGATTTCTTCTGTCTCTGGGATTAGTAGTTGTTCACACAGAACATCTTAGAAATAGTTTAGAGCAGCTATTTCTCTACAGTTTGTAACTGGATTTACTTTTGAAATACCTGGGACTCTTTAACTTCAGTGTTAATTGTGAGTTGGATGCAGTTTCTCAGGACTACTGTTATTTCTTCAAAGAGATAAAATATGTTTAGTAAATCTCTAAGTCTTTAAGGTGCCCCAAATTCTCCTTTTGCTGTAAGAAATGAACACAGGTAGCCTTCTGAAATCTATCAAAGAGTGCCGATTCTGAGGGCTGGTCTAGTTCTGTTGTGAGCTTGAGAAGGCTGCGGCAAGCAAGAGCTATTGGTGAGGAAGAGTCAAAACAACAGAAGCACAATGTAGACTTTAGATTCACTTTCCATCCCCTTCTCTGCTCAAGTAGCACTGCTGTAGGGTTCAAGCTGTGAAAGGAGGAGGTCAGGAAAAGACAATTTGGGGTGTTTTCTTTTTTGTGGTGGCTCAGTACCTGGGCATCCCGGGAAGCTGCTGCCAAGCCTGTATCTTCCATGTAGCCCTGCCCTCCGAAACACTCCAGCCCTTCGGAGATAACAGCAACAGCCTGCAACATATAACTCTGGTATATGCATCTTCCCATAAACCTTTAATATCCATAGAGCCTGCCCTGGTCTCTGCCGGCTTCCTCATACACACAATGTGCATAACATATAGAGCTGTCAACGAACTGGGTCAGAGTGATGGCATGGGGTACAATCCCACTGTGCAGTGTCTGCACCTGAGAACAGCATCACTTGACCATTAAGCAACAACAAACTTTGGTCCTTCTTTTCCTTCCCCAGCCCCAGTCAACGTGTGGCTCCTATATGCATCCTTCCTTTGTGCATCAGAGTCCAGGAAGAAAGGAAACGATCTACCTGTTTCCCAGTGTAAAGTTTCACCACGGGTGTCAGCAGCCTAAGCATGTGCTGTTCCTGCTGTGTGGCGTTCTTGGTTTCTTCCAGCCCAAGCAGTCTCCCCATCTCCATCAGCAGCAGGAATGCTCCTCGGGTTTGAACCTGCGCGGGCAAGACAGTCGGGGGTCATTTGGGCGGGGGCTGCCCAATGTTTTTCACTAATCAGGACCAGGCTAGAGAACCAGAGAAGCCATACTGGGTAAGGGCCATAGCTCAGTAACAAAGCATTGCTTTGTATGCAGAAGGTCCTGGGTTCAGTCCCTAGTATCTCCAGGCTGGGAGAGACTAGCTGCCTGAAACCCTGGAGAGCTACTGCCAGTGTAGACATGACTGAGCTAGACAGACCAATGGTCTGACTCAATGCAAGGAAGCTTCCTATGTCCTTTTTTAGGCCTAGGCAATCCCGTGGCTAAGTGAGACAAACATTGTTTTCCAGTTGCTGCCATATTAATTAAGGAAGAGGTTTTTCTAACCTGACATCAAAAGGGATCCTAACTTTTTCTCTGAAGTGCTCTGTAATTCTGTGGTTCAGTATGGCTAAATGGCCACATTTATACGCTGCTTAATAAAAATATATATATTTTTTTATATACTGTCTGATAAAAAAAACTCTAAGCAGTTTACATAAAACAGTACAAAATGTTCATTAAAAATAGCAATAAAAACAGACATTAAAACACATAGTAATCATCAAAAGATAAATCTCAGCAGATTGCCTGCCTAATATCAATGCAAGGCAAGGATTTTGAAAGAGTAAGCGCTGCAACACTAAAATATCAATTTCTTGCAACTGCGGAATGAACATTATGTGACACTTGTAAAAGTGCTTGTTCTACAGATTGACTTGCCATAGGCCCGCTTCCAGGCTTGAAACTATGGCATTTGGATAAATGAAGCTCAGGGTGCTTCAGACATGTAGAATTACTTCAATAACAGGCCAGGGATGGGGAACATCTGTGGCCCTCCAGATGCTCTTGGACTCCAACTCCCATCAGCCCCAGACTGCATGGCCAATGGTCAGGGATGATGGGAGATGTTCCCCTAACAACACTTGGAGGCCAATTAATGTCAGGAAGTCTACAGTGAGAAGAACCTACTTACTACTTTGTCAGGGGCTTCCTCTTAATCAGAGGCCACCATCCTTTTTAGGCCCTGAATGAGTGTCACGGATGCTACTGCCACCACCCAGTCGCTTCTCGTCCCCACCCCCACAAGACTAAGAAAAACAGAAGGGGCACACCCAGGCACTTTCCTTTTCTAAGGGATCTGGGTTAAAGTCGGATCCAGTAAAATTAATCTTGAAAGCCGAAAGCAAGTGTTGGAAAAGAGAGTCACTCTTCCAACTTCTTCCTTCGGTTCTACGGACTTTTAAGGGAGAAAGAGGAAGCCACTGTCACCACCTCATGACCAAGGGGACCATGAGCATGGATGCTGTGGAGGGGCAGAAACTTTGTGGGTCCCAGTGGAAGACCTCAAAGGCACCATTGCGCCCACAGGTGCTGCACTGGCACTCCTTGCCCTTAACAATCAAGGCCACACAAAAACAGCAGTTCTGAATGCTCACCTCCATTCGAGCCAAGGTCTGCATGTGCAGCGGGTGATCCTTCAGGGTTTTCCCAAAGCTTTCCCTCTTGGTGGCATAATCCCTTGCCATGGTGATCACTCTGGAGGTGGGAGCAAAGCCACTCCACAAGGAGTGGTCATTTTTAGCTAATTAAATACACCCAGCTATGCTTTTCATGCTCCCATGTCATACCTTAATTACACTTTAAAAGTATCACTTTGCTATCGTGGGAGTTGACTACTTAAGGTCTTACACTTGAGGCACGACGACTTCATTGCTCACGTATTATAAACATCCTCCCACCTAGAGATCTATGTCTCCCCAATATGACAACAGTGTTCCCATTTCTCAATAATGTGGGAGGGGAACCTGTGGTCCTCCAGATGATGTTGGACTCCGAGTCCCATCAGCCCCAGCCAGCATAATCACTAGCCAGGGATGAGGCAGTGGCAGTCTCACAACTTCTGGAAGGCCACAGCTTCCCCACCCTTGCTCCGCATAAACTTTTGCTTAAGGTAAGTAAGGGTAGCATATAAGCAGTTGATTTATTTGCAAACAGACAGAACAGGAAAGTTGCATCCACACCATACATTTAATGCACATTTCACGCACATGGCTTCTCCCAAAGAATCACAGAGCTGCAATTCCCAGCACCTTTAACAAACTACAGTTCTCATGAGTCTTTGTGGGAACTCATGTGCTTTAAATGTATGGTGTGCATGTGACTGGAATTGAGTTGAACAAGGGTCTTCATTTTGTACAAGCTGCTTCCAAGACGCTACCACAGTTTGGAAGTCAGGAGCTTCTAAAGTGTATTTTCGGGATTAATTTTTGTAGCCAACTTCATTTTACTTAAAACACTCCTTCAGACAACAGCATAATTCAAATAGCTAACTACGCCAAGGCACCCCTTGGATCCTGTCCAGTAAGTCTCAGGGAAGGGGGCAAGAATCACCTTCTCATGCTTGCAACGGCAGAAATGGCATTATGGATCCTAGTGATGGTCAGCATGCTGGCAATGGAAGCCACACCCTGGCCCTCTGCAGAGATCTGGAAGAAGCAGGAGCTAGAATGAAGTCAACTGCTATGGACTGGATTGCGGGTTGCTAACAGGAAATCTCTTTGCTCCCTGGGGGCATAAAAGCCTATAATAGCCTTTTTCCCTGGCCAAACGCCCATGCAAAGCTGTGGGAACTCTGCGCCAATTCTGCAGTCAAAGTTGAATTTGCACAGATACAGGGAAAGGAAGAGTAGCTTATATGTGATAAACAAGAGGAATGGGAAAGGAGGTGGGGGGCTCTGTAAACAGAATAAACCTGAAGCATTCAAAGCAAATGTTAATGAAAATTAAGACCCCATTCTTTGGGAAGGACCTGCATAATAGAGGCAGGAAGGGCAGGAAGACTAACGAACAAGTGGACTTGAAAGGTAGGGACCACAGGGTAAAAGCTATGAGGAAAGGCTGTGAAGGATGCCAACGGCGCATCCCACCATCACTGTCGTGCACATGGATACACCTAAGAGGCCTGCTCAGCTTTCCTCTAGGTACCATAAGATTTCAGCTGGCGTTGCTCACCAGTGTCATGCTTTTTCCTAAAGAAACTAAAATTCTGATGCATGCTGCATTGGCCACTAGAGGTCCTGTTTGCTCCTACACAACAGCCCCCCCTATGGGCAAAATCCAGAGACCTGCCCTGCTCCAGACCCCCTTCCCTTCCCACCTCCCTGAGCTGGGGAGCAGAAAGTGAGCTTTGGGTCCCCACGTGTTCTCTGCGCCACCCGTTTGGCTTACCCGGAATGCCCTGGCTCCATCCAGGAGCAGCTCCGCAGTCGGCACCTGCCTTGTGCCCAGCTTCTCTTTCAGCCGTTGGATCTCGATTCCGTTCAGCTTCCCCTCCTTATTGCGTACTTCCAGGTAGAACAGAGACAGGCCTTTGGAGCCCTGCAGCCAAGGATGCTGAGGTGAGAATGGCTAAAGAGAATGGAGCTACAAACAAAGACATCATGCAATGCATTGCTGCAGTGTGGGAACCTTCAGACCGAGGGCCACATTAAGGCCAGCAAGGGCCCTAATTTGGCCCGCAACACTATTTTCCCCAAACTACACCCGTCTGCCCCACACCTGACATTATGTGTGACATAAGCGTGGAGTAGGTAATGATGCGGCTGCAAAAAGAACTGTCAAGATCCTTAAAGAGCGTTCCCAACTGTTCCTTGGCAAGCAAGGCAGATAGGTAGTGACAGCAAGCCCTGCAGAGATCAGCCACACTATGAAGTTCTCAAGTGGGAACTCTTTAGTGCAGCTGATCCCTGCCCAAAGCCAGACTTCCTATAAGCACTGATCAGCTGATCCTGTTCCCCCCCCCTATGTTACTGGCTTCTGCTTCCTTGCTGCTCCTTCCTCTTCCTTAGGCCATCTGGGAATCTGACCTGCTCTATTTGCCCGTTGGCAGCCACAGTCCTTGCCAGTGTCAATGTCATATCCGAATCGGTGGCTGTCGTAAACCATTTCAAGCCATGGAGACTGTAGCTACCATCAGGGCGTTCCAGGGCAATGGTCTCTGTGCCACCAGCTGCAAGAAAAGAACGTACGCACTTAGCTGCTGGGGATCTTCATAAAGGACCAGCACAGGCTTCAAGCTGAATAAAAAGCGATACTATCAATCATTCAGTCATACAAAGGGAAAAGAGGTTGACATCTAGGTAAACTTTGGGGAAGGGCCACAGCTCAGTGGCAGAGCATCTGTCTACCATGCAGAAGGTCCCAGGTTCAATCCCCACTGTCGCCAGATACGGCTGGAAGAGAACCCTGCTTGAAACCTTGGAGAGCTGCTGCCGGTTGCTGTAGACAATACTGACTGGGTATAAGGCAGCTTCCTATGCTCCTAAGGTTATGTATAAGCAGTGCTAGGCAACTGTAAGCAGCTGCAAGGTGTGCAAGCTGTAGGACTGGCTGTATCCCACCCAGCACCAGTGATTGCTATGGGGCCAGCGAATGTCTGGCCTATTTGACAAAACCTTGCAGAGAGATCTTTTTAAGTTTACAAACTGTCATAAGGCCATTGAACGTTTTAGATACATCATAATTTATTTCTCTTTCTTATTCACATTCTAAACGAGTATACACAGAGCAACATACCCAAACAGAATCATATTAGAAACTAAGAGACTGCGTATGGGGGGATAACATTTTATTCCTGCAGTCGTGACGGTGCTGGGTTAAGTGAGTTTTTAAAATGTGAAATTGTACATGCTCAGAATATTATTTTCATTGTCATCAGGGTTGATATACTGTTTTGCTCTATGAGGAACGTTGTCAGCAGGGAATAGTGGGGGGAGAGAAATATGTTTAGTGCACTACACAACTGAAGGAATATGCCCTCACACACACAAGACCACTGAGTTCTAGGTATAAAATTACCTAGCTGTACCACCACTCATTGGTTAAGGAGGCATTGTGTATTACTGAAAAGAGCCGATACTCGGCCTTCCCATTTTGGGGCACACTTACCAACATCTGAGCCCCCTTTGCGTTCAGTCATCCACTGGCCAGAGGTCCAAAATTTGAGGGGATCACGTGATGTCAAATGAATAAAGGCTTCCTCCAGGGGCTTGGGGATACCCAAGGACTGTTGAAGTTGCAGAACAGAGAGAAAGGGGAGGGGGGAAACAGGATTTCTTTAGATCCCAAAATCAACTTGGTGCCAAACTGGGATGATGACTTCTAAGGGCTGAGTGTGGTGGTAGGACACAAGCAGCAGGAGTGAGTTTTCAATGAGAGGCCTAGACCATCTGGGGAGCTGTCCAACAGGAGCTGTGTATACACAATACATTTAAAGCACACATGCACACACACCCCGACAATCCTGGGAACTGTAGTTTACCCCTCATAGAGCTACAATTCTCAGCACTCTGGAGGTAGGGATGTGCTTTAAATGCATGGTGTGTGCACAGCTATGACCTTGGAAGGAACAGCAGGGATACACCCAGGAACCCTGGACCAAAGCTGTCCAGAGTCTTGCAAGGAGTAGCTGGATTGCAAGGCTAAGCAATTCCAGGCAGAGACTGAAGAGTTTTACAGCAGAGCTGGTTGCTCCACCTCCTCTTGGGTCTAAGCAGAGCCCTGAGGCAGAGCACGCACCAGTGTTTGCTTCCTCTCACTCTGGCCTGATCAGGGGAGGCTTTGGGCTACATTGCTATCTAAAAACATAGCAAGCTGTCACATACCAAGCCAGACCATTGGTCAATCCAGCTCAATGTTGTCTACACTGACTGGCAGCAGCTCTCCAGGGTTTCTGACAGCATTCTTTCTCAGTTTAGATCTAAGCTTGCAGTGAAGACAAGACCCAAGTAACTCTTCATTAGGAGAAGGTGGAGTGAATGGGCTCACAAATTGGGGACAGAGACTGAGTTTTTCACAAGAGCAATTAAGAATATTTTGGTCCCAAACGATACTTTTGTGGGTAGGATTTTTTATGCTTATTTTTATTTCTTTTGGCAAGGGAAATTTATGGACAGAGTGTCTTATTTTGGACGCAGCATTCTGGAACTGAATCTCCGACCTAAGTCTAAGACTTTTCAGTTAATTCAGAGCAATGCAGGAATGCTATATCTGTGAAGCACTGAGTAGGAGAATCTCACCTCTGTTACTTTTGCTGCACCATCAGTCATGGCGAGAGAAGACGTGAAGGCGCCGGCAGAAGGTGCATAGAGATACAGTTTGGCAATCTGGTGAACTCGACTGTGGAAGGAGAAACGAAGCCCTGCTAAATTTAGAAACGCCAAGGACAAATGTTCTTTGCTGTAGAGAGAGATTAGCTAAGGTACAGCTACAAACGAACACCAGAAGAGCCCTGACGGAACAGGCCAAAGGCCCATCTAGTGCAGTATCTTGTTCTCACAGTGGCCAACCAGATGCCTCTTCTGGAAAGCCCACACGCTGGACATGAGCACAATAGCACTCTCTCCCTTGCAATTCCCAGCCACTGGTATTCAGAGGCAGAACATAGTCATTGTGACTAGTAGCCACTGATAGTGCCCTCTGTGAATTTGCCTCGTTTCCTTTTAAAACCATCCAAGTTGGTGGCCATCACTACCCTTGTGGGAGCAAATTCCATAATTCAACTATGTGCCATGCAGAGAATGACTTTATTTTATTTTAGAGATGTGGCAAACTCATTGTAGGAACAACTGGCTTTAAATGATATTAAAGGGTCATGGAAATGTTCAGGGTTACTTGCCTGATGCGTGGCTAACTGTGAGTCTGCAACTGAATTTATATTTTTACCTCCAATTTGAGTGTCTCCTCTCATAAGCCTCTGCAATTAGCCCTTCCTCAGCTGAGATCTCCTTCATCCTCTTCCAGGCTGGGCAGGTGACAATCTGGTCCACACGCTGCCCCCAGGCATCAAACTGCTTCAACTGGGGAGGATTTAACTCACACTCGCGCCCCAGGAGATCAATTTCATTCTTCACACGACCCCCAAACCGCTCAAGCTCCACACTTACCTCAGCAAACACCTACAAAGTAGAAGAATGTGGGGAGAGGGAGAAATGAACATACCTTTGCACCACTCATAAAACGAGTTTCCAGAAGGTGCATGAGAACATTAAACAAAGTCTTGCGCTCCCTGCAAATGACTGACCTCACCACTCCCTGGTGGAGGGACCTGAGCACAAGAATAGCAAAGGACCCCTGTTGGATCGGACCCATCTAGTTTAGCATTCTCTTTCCACAGGACCTAACCAGATGCTTGTGGGAAGCCCATAATCAGGACATGAGCACAACAGCACTTGCCCACTTGTGCTCCCCATCACTTAAAACTCTGTTCTTAAACTCGATTGATTTTATTTGGTGTTTTCTTATATTCTATACTATTTTATGTAAATCATTTAAAGTTTTTTTTATTAGGCAGTCCATACATCTTGATAAACAAACACATAAATCTCTAGTGTACAGATATACATGCATGAACGGTAGTGTAGTAGGGGGGAGAACAAGGGAGCATGTTTTTCCCCCCAGAGCTGGGGTGATGATGTCATCTGCCAGAGCTCCAGGGTAACCGAGAGGCTCTCCTTGCTCTGGCAATGAGACGATAACAAGGCTTTCAAGTTTGTGGCTTCTGGTTCTAAGCTGCATCAAAGGATGAAGGAAATAATCAACCAGAGCCTCAATGCTGCTTTCCTTTTCTTCAATAGCATTCCTGCTTTGTGCAAGCAGTTTAAATGGAACACTTCTTTGCAAGATTATTTGCGTTTCAAATTAAAAGCTAAAGGTTGCATTTCAGCCGGTTAAAGATATTTTTGAGTGTGTTAAAGCTCAGCATGTTTTACAAGCTGACCTTAATGCAGACAGAAGTAAGCTTACTTCCAGGAAGTAGGATTGCAGTCATGCTGATCCTAATAAATTGGGTATTATATTACATACTGCTGCTCTTTGGGGTGGGTGGGTGTAATAACAGATACAAACACAGCTGCCTGTACTTTTGGACTCACCTTGGAGGCGTGGCTATGGAGGCTATCATGCACGCCAAAATTTACTTCTACGTATCTGCGCATGAATAATTACCCAAGCAAACCAAATCCTTTATCTGCATTAGCCACAAGCAATTGCAATTGGAATATATACAGTAAAAACAATAAAAAGCAGATATACAGCTTAATCACATTAAATCCTGCTAAAATTCTAGTATTTATGTAGAATGCTGACCAATAAAATTGATACAGTAGGGCCCCGCTTTTCGGCAGTCCACTTTTCGGTGTTCCGCCAATACGGCGGTTTTCAGTTAGAGTAAGGCTCCACTCATATGGTGCTTGTTCCGCTTTTACAGTGTTTTTTGGGCGTCAGGCACCATTTTATTGACGGAGTTCCGCTTTTTGGCGGGTTTTGCTTTTCAGCAGGGGTCTGGAATGTAACCCGCCGTATGTGGGGCCCTACTGTATATTCAAAATCCATCATTGTAAGAGAAATGGACAAGTAAAACTATCGACTAAAAAGGAATTGTTTCAGATTAAAACTCAAGGTACCATTGTAGATCTTGTTCTAATGGCACCTGCTAAAAAATTTGCAGACATTTCTGTCACCCTCCACTCTTGGTCTGCAAGAGGAAAAGCCATATAGAAGTTAGTTGAACACAGTGGAGTAATCAGCTCACTTCTCAAATCTCTCTAGAAAGAGCAGAGTAGCATAGCATACGCTACTGTTTCAACACCACCATCTCCGCATAGGCATGCACGATTTTGCAGTGGAATTGTTTTCAAATGCCCTTCTAATACAGCTGATGGCAATATGTTCAATCTAGCTCAGGTAAAAGCTCTTCTATATTTAAGTATTATTAGATTTTGTAAATAAGGTGCCGGTGAATTAAGATAACTAAGTGGGAAGCTGTTATACCAGGGGCAGAATTTTCTTATAGCAGCCAAATTGCTTTGTTGTTCAATGTTGTAGAGGCACTGTTTAATTAGAACTCTTGCTTTACTAGCCCCTAAGATTAGTAATTGCTGTGGAGATAAACCATAACAGCAAAGCCTTAAGAGTAATTACCCATATGTAGTTCACATTTCACCTGCTGCTGCTAGTGAGGTTTATTTTTAACAGCAGACAACAGACAGTGTAGGACAATTGTGCAATTCTTGTCTAACTAAATTAAAGAACAAACACCCTTTTAGCTTTTTAATCAGCAGAGGGCAAACTACTTTGAGGAAAGGCCGCAGCTCTGTGATAGAGCATCTGCTTTGCAGGTGGAAGGTACCAGGTTCAATCCCTCGCATTTCCAGGTAGTGCTGGGAAAGGGTCCCTGCCTGAAATTCTGGAAAGCTGCTGCCAGTCTATGTAGGCAATACTGAGCTAGATGGCCCAAATGGCCTGATTCAATATAAAGCCGTTTCTTAGACAGTAAATTAACATAGCAGAGAGGGGAGAACTTTCCTCAATGTGCAACGGAGAGTGAGGGCTGGGGCTGTGATCCTTGTAGGGGTGTTACAAGCCTGTCTCGATTTTCCTTTCTGAAATATTGGGTGATATCTGAGATGGCCTTTGGATACTCTAGTCAAATGTGTGAAGAACTGGATTTTTTTTTTAATCGGGGGAAGTAATTGAATACATTTAAGGTTTCCCTAGACATCAGAGAACATTGTATATATATATATGTATATTACATAAAAGACAGACCTTGGAGGGCAGATGTGCTTTCAGGTAACCCTGGAGGAAAGCATCTTCCAGGTAAGGGTTACCAATCCGGGGCGGTTCTTGGCAAAAGACCTGTATTTCTTTCCTGCCAAAAAGCACCCTCGGTTGTTGCGAGGGGCATTTTTGATCCATGGACTCCGCTTGTTGACGCCTTTCTTTAGAAAACGCGATTCCTCTCTTGCCCAAAGCCCAGTACCAAACTTTGCTGTTTGACAGACTCGGCTTATAAAGCAACCACGTGGCCAAGTAGCTCAGATCCTTGCAAAACACACAGGTAGCACTAGGCGATCCTATGGCTGGAGACTCACTGGCCTACCGGCATAGCCTCCTAAGCGGCTCAGAAAAAAAATGGAAGGCCATTTCCCCTGCGCGTACTCGCACTGTCCGACACCACTGAACTGGAGGAAAGTTCAGGACGAAGCCGGAAGAAGGGTTTGCCCGTCCCTGCAAGCCAATCACAAAGGAACCAGCCCTCTGCTGAGCTGGGGAGGAGGCGGGGACTGGCGCTTGCGTAAAAGGGCCCCTCGTACCCGGTCCAAGCAGCCAGCGGGAGGAGCAGCGACGAGAGGAGATTGGCTGTGATAGCGGGCAGTAGGAGGCCGGCGACAAAGGGCAGACGTCCTTTGAGGTTGCCCTCCAACCTTGGGGAAAGGTTGGCGGTATCAGCAGCTAAGCTGGCTGGGCGGATTTTTGCCCTGGGACTGATGGGTATTCACGGTCCGTTGCAGGAACCCAGGAAGCTGTTGCGGGCAAGGATGCTCCCAGCTCTGCCTGGAGATAGAGGCTTAGGGCCAGGGTACCTTGCAGAGCTTGGAAAAGTTACTTTTTTGAACTACAATTCCCATCAGCCCCAGCCAGCATGGCCACTGGAATGGGCTGATGGGAGTTGTAGTTCAAAAAAGTAACTTTTCCAAGCTCTGCGGGGCCGCCTGAACCCTCCTATCCTAGCTCCATCCCTGAGCTCAGCTGCAGGCTGGTCCTCCCTGGGTGAGCGAGGCTCGTTTATTTATTTAGTCCATTTATATACCGCTTATATTTAAATAAAACTCTCAGCAGTGTACCACAAGTCAAAACATCTTAAAACAACAGCTTCAAAAAATCATCAATAAAATACAGTTAACTGATCAAAGTATCTACGTAATATAAACATGGCATGTGAAATATCCAAACAGGTGCATGGAAAAGACCAGGAGCCAGCAACAAGGCAGACGCGAAGATGATGGAATGGTGTTTGGTAATGTAGGGCGAACATTGAACATGTTTAACATGGCCCCGAAATTATCACCCAGTTCTCTGGAATGCTCTGCCAATTGAGGTTCGGCAGGCGCCTTCTCTTCTGACCTTCATACACCTGCTGAAAACCTTTCTGTTCTGCCAGGCGTATGCAGGCGATTAAGAGGACGTCTTTTTTTTGCAGCGGCTGACCTTCTTTTACGGTATTTTTAATTGTTTTGGTTTGTTGTAAACTGCTCTGATGTGTATCTGTTTAAAGGCAATAGCGGTATACAAATATGTTTATCAATATAAATAAATAAATCTGGGAGCTTTTTGCATGTTGGCAAACGCTCTGCCCCTGAGCTATCCCCTTCCCTAGATGTGGCCTTCAGGTCCAGGGTTGGAACATAGGAAACTGCCTGATGCAGAGTCATTGGTCTATCTAGCTCAGTATTGTCTACTCTGACTGGCAGCAGCTCACCAGGTTTTCAGGCAGGGAGTCTCTCCCAGCCGTACCTGGAGATGCCATTGGGGACTGAACCTGGGCCAATGCTTAATATGAAACTAAATGGCTAGAGTTCTTCCCCAGCAGCAGAAATTGTCTGCTAGTTGGTTAGTAAAAATACAATACAATCTTCAAATACATGCTGAAGACCGGCAGTCTTTTGCTAGGCCTTAGGTAGCTTTGTAACAGGGAGTCCAATATGGCAACCTGACAGGCTCTTCATCCTGTCTTTTTCATAGATAAATATTCACATGATACCATAATATTATCTATTTTTTTATTACATTTATTGCCCACCTTTCCCCCAAGCAGCTAAAGGTGGCCACATACATGGTTCCTCCCCCTCTCCATTTTATCCTCACAACAACCCTGTATGGTAGGTTAGCTGAGTGACAGTGACTGGCCCAAGACCAGTGAAGTTTGTCCCTGAATGGAGATATGAACCCTGGTGTCTCAGGTCCTAATCCAATGCTCTAACCACTACACCACTCTACACTGTCAGGGGCAAACCCCCAGCCTCTGTACTGGCTGCAACATCTGGTCCAAACAGACTCCCCTTCCCCCAAATTCATTTTGTTTTAGTTCCGAATTCAGCATGGGATTTGAGCAGTAATGAAGACAAGAGGGTCACTGAGCTTGAGCAGAGGGTTTTCCCCAGTGAAATCTGGGTGAAGGATTCCAGGCGATGCCCTAACTTGAAGGAGGGGGCTGTACAGTATTTGAGAAAGAAATAAAGATGAAACACTGGGCATGGTCCTTCACAAACAGGAGAGGAAGAAAGTTCAGCGCTCCCAATTCATGTTTGCCCTTCTGTGGCTTCCCACATTAGGAACATTGAAGCTGCCTTACACCAAGTCAGACCATTGTCCTATCGGCCTCAGTATTGTCTGCACTGACTGGCAGTGGCTCTGCAGGGTTCCAGACCAGGAGTCTTTGCTATTCCTACCTGGCTACCGTCTTTTATTATAAACGTCACATTAATATATAAACCCTTTATTATAAAGCCTGCCTCGTGTGGAGAAAAAGAATAGGCTGTGAGGGAAGGAGCCACCTTCTTTTCCCAATTCAGAAATGCTTTTTTGCTTGGTCTCCTGGAGGTGATTCTTATTCATTGCAGGCAACTAGATGGCCTTGTGGGAAGCGATTCAGAAATGAAATAAATACATAATAAATGAGTGGCTAATTTACAAGGCTACTCCTGCTTTGTATGTGTGTTTATATTACAGGTGACTAATCAGCAAAAATTGCAAAGCTATCCATGCTTTATTTGGTTGGGAAGGTCAGCTGTCTTGTTCAAACCATTGTATAAGGATTTCTTTATCTTTACACTGCATAAGGACGTCTTTACATTTGTTAGCAGAAGGTACCAAAAGCATTGCCACAGCAGAGCCTTCATGTGTTCCATCCCCTGTCCAAACCCATTGAAATGCCTATGCCCAATTTGGCCCTGTAGAGGGCTGCCGCAGTCCACTCTATGCCGGTTTCTGCATTTTCTTTTAAGTGACCATAAGGCCTCTTTCAAAAGAGCCGTCTCTGTTGCGTCATTTGTAACCTGTCGGTGGTTTTCAGGGGCAGTCAGTGGCTCTGTGTGTGAATGAGGGCAGGTGTTCATGGATGCTTGAGGCTGCTTCAGAGTTTAGAATGCATGGGGAACCTGTGGGTCCTCCACGTGTTATTGGACTCCAACTCCCATCAGCTCCAGCCTGCCTGGTCAGTGGCCAGGAATGATGGTAGGTGTAGTTCAGCAACATCCAGAGGGCCCACAGGTTCTTCACCCCTGGTTTAGAAAATGCATGTGCAAGATGAAGCGTGAAAACAGGGTAAATCCTCACATGACATGCAATGGAGTAGATGTCTGTATGATCAGCTACTGGCAGTTCTTGGGCCAAATCCCTGCTCTGTTCTGCTTACCAAGACTATTAAAAGTCTCAAAGCCAGCTCCATGTCGGTGTGAGGCCTGTTCAAAAAGGAGTGGGCTATTGAAGGAGGTGAATAGCCAGCCAGCTAGCTAGCCATATGTCCTGTATTCTTTCCATTGCATGCCGGGTGAGAGCGCATCCTGGTGGCTGATTGCCAGGGAGCAACTAAATGAGTCATTGGAGGGTGTGTGTGAGTGATGTTCATGGGTGTTTGGCAGGTAGGCTATTGGGCTTGTGGCTGGCTCTGGATCGGCCCTCCAGCCAATGCTGTTGTCTTTTTAAAGACTTTTGGACAGGGTGCAAAATGACATTGAGACTTAATTGCTGCCCAGTATACAGAATAGCCCTAACTCAGGGGTGGGGAACCTCAGGCCTGTGGGCCAGATGTGGTCCTCCAGGCACCTCTGGCCTTCTGGGCTCTCCCCAGGCCACACCAGCCCTGAGTTGCGTGTTTTTGCCTAACTGGAATGCATCCTTGAACTCTGATAATGTTTCTTGCTCGCCTGGATGGAGGATAGAGAGGTGTGTGTTGAAACCAGCCTACTGTACAAAAGAAAAATTAAACATTATGTTGCTGTGCCCACTTTTGTCTCTGGCACGTGATCCCTGGAAGGTTGCTGGAAAAGGAATGCAGCCTTAGGGCTGAAAAAGGTTCCCCGTCCCTGGCCTAAGGGAAAGCTCTTGTCACTTAGGCTTGTACTGCTCATCAGCTGGGAGGCAGCCATTTTTAAAATGGCGAGCATTTTCCTTGCATGGCCTTGAACTGTCTGACCCTGAGAGATTTGGCGGACAGTAGGGCACTGCCATGTACTTTATTTGAAGGGAAGGGGTGAGGTTTTTGAGGGCATCCCGAGCACACCTTACAGCCTAGACTGTTGCCATCCCCGTGCGTTCTCACTCCCCTTTGTGCTTCTTGGAATTATTCAGAAAGATGAACAGAAGAGGGTGCAAGTGAGAGAATTTTATCCTAAATAGATTCAGTCCATTCTCAGCAGGAAAACCACTTGGAAAGGGAAACTTTGCTTTATTGCATGCCTTTTCTCTCTGAATTGGTTCCATCATGCCAGGAAATGGCTTGGGAAGTGTGCCAGAGGAGGAGGGTTCAAGCAACAATGAAATGTTTCATCGTTTTGCTCACAAGTTCCTCCATAGAGGTGGGATGTAGAACTTAGACCAGTCAGCAGGCCAGTTTGAGGCAGCGCGGGGGGGCTGTTGGCCCACCTGAGTAGAGTCCCTGTAAAAGTAGTCACTGACCAGGGTTACATCTACGACCAAAATGTGTTTGGGTTTCGTGCAGAAATGGTGTCCGTTTGTGTTCCATTGAAAGGATTTGCTATTTATTTCTCTCTGAGGCCACAGTAATCTCAGATTTGGTCATGGTTGAGAACTGGCATTTATTACGGTCTTCTGGACAAACATCAGTTTAAACAAGTTTGTACCAGTGGAGTTTTTATTTTAATCAGTTCTCAATCCAAGGACTGCAAGTGATCTCCGGGTTTTTTCAATTTGTGCATTAATTTTTGGATAGATATATTGGCATAAAGGAATTGCAGGTTATGCCTAGAGAGTTCTTTTTTAAAAAACTTAAAAGACTTCAAACAAGGTCCTAGAAACCAGCTTGATGGGCATGAGGATAGTTGAATTCCCAAAGGAGTCTGGGTTGCTTTCAAGACAATGCCCTGTACAGACACCAGCAACTTAAAAGAGGAGGGGAATACCATCCTCCCTCCTTGCACCTAGAAACCCGCGATTGCTCTGTTTGGTAGAGGAGGATTTTAATCTACAGGAGGCATTGAGGATATCCAAGACATTTTATCCTTGCATGTCTCCAGTAGAGCAGTTCTCACAGAGGACAGTTTGCTGCAGATTGAAGCTGTCTCTAGCTCAGGCGTAGGGAAATTTAGGCCCAGTGTGGCCCTCCAGGATGCTGTCTGGCCCTCAGAACTATTCCCGGGCCATGCCAGTTCCCCAGACCACACCCCTCACTGGCCCTGCTCTGCACTTTCCTCAGGTGCTCTTGACTGGCTTGAATGTATCCTTGAACTGTGATAAAATGCCTCTTGCTTGCCTGAGGGAGGCTGGAGAGCGAGTGAGTGTGTATGCGTAGAAACCAGCTTTTGCGTGACTGGAATGTAGAAAGTGAAGGGTCACAACCCTTGCTCTACCCACTTTTGCCTCTGGCTGTGTCTGCCACTGGCATGCGGCCTCCCAGAAAGTTGCCCATGAGAGAATGTGGACCTCAGGCTGAAGAAGTTCTCCACCCCTTCTCCAGACTGAGAATTGCTGGGGTATGTGGGGTGTCAATGCCAGCTCCTTTACCCAACTCACAGAGCCTGCAAGATGAACGAGGTGCACCAGCCGTCGTCTTGTTAAAAGTCTTCACATTCTCACCCCAAAGAGGGATGCCTGATGGCCACTGCTGCCACATCCTTTCTCCTCTGTTGCCTCCCCCAAATTGCCTGATAACCGCTTCTAAATTCTGCATCTGGAGGGAAGTTTATACACCGCTGTTACTCTAGTTCAGGAGTGGGAACCCTTTGGCCTTCCAGATGCTGCCAAATTAAAACTCCCATCAGCCCCAGCAAGTATGGCCAATGGCCAGAGATTATGATAGCAGTTGTCGTTCAGCAACATCTGGAGAAGAGTCAAAGGTTCCCCACTCCTGCTCTAATTCAACCCCACTGCCTTCCCTGTGCCCCATAACTACTGCTATGTGGCTTAAAAAACAACCAGTCTTCCTTCGTGGTGGGACACTCGGGTGCTGTCTAGGATGCACAATTTGTCAAGCTAGCTGGAAACCAAAGTACTGGAACTTTTGCAGGGTCTTATTTACCCTGCATAACTGCGTCTTCTTGCTCTACATTACATACCCCTTATGTAATACTCCGTAAAGGTTATTTCAGCACCTCAGTCATTGCCAAAATATACAAGCCTTGAAAGTGTTGCCATCAAAAACACTTGCCCATGCTTGATTTGCAACTTTTAATTTTAGCAGTGAGTTTGGGATTTCTGCTTTGCAGAATTTATAAGGAAATTGTAGAAGCAGCATCGCCACCCCACCCTAATCTTATCATCCCATCTCTGAGCAAGAGAAACACAAGAATTCCCTGTTCTCAACTGTCTAATCCGTGTTCTGAATAGGTTGGGAGTAGGTCCTGTTCAGTTGTGTTTGTTTGCCAACAGACTTCAATACCTGACTCGGAAAGCAATCTGGATCAGAACTGTTTGTCTCGCTGCAGTACAGAGATTTTCTCTGAAGCCAGCTGGGAGCAGGTGGATAAGCAGGACACAGAGGTACAGGCAAAGTCCAGCTCCGTGGCCTCCCTCTCCCTTTCCTTGCATCAGCACCTGCTACTAACCACCTGGCTCTCCTCTGTATCCCTTTGGTCCTGACACTGGTCTCTTCAAATCTTCCCTCTTGTCCCTGTTGTCTCTGATACTTTTAAAATATCTGTACCTGTGCCAAAAAGGCCCTTGGCTGTCAGTTGTCTGTTTCCGGACTCGCACTGGGAAATGATGAAAGCATTTCCTAGACTAACACACGCAATGTCAATGTGCTTGGCTTATGCAGCTATGTAAGTACACAAGGAAGTCGAGGAACTTTGCTCTGGTTTTCTCTGACATTGTGAAAATTTGGTGTTTGGGTTGCTCGACGAGAAGATTCTTCTCATTCTTTGGCTGAAAAAAAAGAGGGGGGAAAAGCAATTCTTTCCTTCCTTCACCTCTACTTTCTTCAACAAGCTTTTCAACCTGTGGAGCGTTGGTGTATTTAAAGCTCTGTCTCTGTTCTCAGGTGACACGATGGCTGCCTGATCACTTGGCTGCACACTGTTATGGCTGCGACAGTGCATTCTGGCTCGTCAGCAGGAAGCACCATTGCAGGTAATTTGGGCTGAGCGGAATGGTGGAGGATGCAGAGGCCCTAATTTCATGCCATGTCCTGGAGCGGCTCCTGCGCCCGTCAGCCTCTGGCTTGTATTTTTCCTTAGCAGAGCCGCTGTCCATCAGAACATACCAACCATACACTCTGGTGCTGCACCAGGTGTGAGCTTCTGCTCCATATCTCTCTCCATGCAAAATCAGCCATATTCTCTCTCTGGTTGATGACAGAGGGGCTTGACTTTCAACAAGCTATGTTATAAAATGTTGCCACACTGTCTAAACTCAATTCCTTTTTCAGTGCTTCCAACCCATGAAAAATAATAATAATAAATACCACATTCTTAGGCTGCATACATTCCACACGTTTAAAGCACATTTCCCCCTTCCCAAAGACTCCTGAGAACTGTAGTTTTCCTCTCACATAGCTCTAATTCCCAACACCCTTAACAAACTCAAGGATGTCTTGAGGGTTGGGGAATGTGCTTTAAATGTGTGATGTGTACGCAGCCTCCGCCTTTGAGTTTATGTAGCACATTTCAAAATGCATCATATAGATTATTTCAAGGAACCTTTACAACAGTCTTGCAGTATGTGTCAGGATTGCTATCCCCATATTTCAGATGTGGAGCTGAGGCTGAGAGAGACTTGACTGTGGCCACCCACTGAGTTCATGCCAATGGTGACATATCAGAGCATAAGAAGAGCCGGCTGCTGGATCAGGCCAAAGGGGGGCCATCTAGTCCAGCTTCCTGTTCTCTCAGTGGCCAACCAGATGCCCCAATAGGAAGCCCTCAAGGTGGACCTGAGTGCAGTTTGAACCAGAAACTACCTGGCTCACATTCTGAGGTTGCAACGCTCTGCATCTCACTTAGCTTCAAACAATTTTAGAGTTGTCCTTGATGGCATTAACACACAACTTCCTGTGGGAGCTGCTTCATTTGTACTCTCTTGCCTAATGGAAGAGCTGAGCTGATCCAATCGATAAATGAACATTTGTTGTACTTTCCCAAAGGTCTCCCTTTGGAGGACACAGGTCTTGTTGCTTCCGATCTAAAGTACTAGAAGAGCACGTCAAGCTTGTATGCACCAGATTATTATTAGTGGTATTATATTATAATTTGCATCCCGCCCTTCCTCCCAAAGAGCCCAGGGTGGAAAACATCAAAATGTTTAAACACAATTTAAAATAAAAAAAGATATTTAAAACATTTAGAAACAATCATCTGAAAACATTTAAAAGCAATTGCTTACCCTCACCACTACTAATTTCCACACTGGCATGCCCGATATCTATTAGCCATCAAATGCCTAGGTAAACAGGAATGTCTTTTAAATTTCTCTTGAAAATCACTAATGAGGGAGACAGATGCACCTCACCAGGGAGGAAATTCCACAACTAGAGAGCCACCACTGAGAAAGCCATGTCACAGGTCAGTGCTAATTAGGCAGCAGCTAGAGGCAGCACCACCAGCAGGGCCTCACCTGCCAATGAAGCTGAGGAGGTTGGCATCCCAGTCTTCATAGTGGGCTTGCTTGTCTCATTGTCTCATGCTGTCTTGTTTCCAAGCTAGCAGCATTGTCTATGCTCTGCCTTATATTCTGTATCCTCTGCTGTGAACTCAAGGTAAATCACCTCACAGATAGTGTTCTTTTACCTTGTGTTAAAATCTTTTAGCAGAGCTTTGGAGAGCATTGGAAATGTTCCATATTATCATTTCATCTTCTAAACGTCTTAAGACTGCACCATGCTGTTCTTCTTAGCTGAGAAGGCTTAAACAGAACAAGTAGGAGCTGACTTTGAGGTCTGATTCATCTTGCATCAGTGGGTGTCATATCCACTCCCTATCCACTATTTAAATAGTGTTTGCCAATCTTTGATTTCTGAGGCACGCTTGCTTTATATTAACATTGGAGGCATATATCTCACATATTACCCCACCCCAAAAAAACTTACTTCCTAGAATAAGAATGAACTGTTCTCAGTGATGGCCACTCACTGTGTTTCTGCAGGAGTCATTGCCCTTGGCATGCCTCCTGAATGGAAGAAGGTGGGCCCAAAGAAATAAATTATGCAGAGGTACAGTAGGCAGCCTCTTCTGCAGATAGGTAGTTGTTGGGCATAGGAGCCCTTTAAGTTCATTTCTCACAGCACACTAGCCATTTTTTTGTTTAAAAAGTAGTTCTGCATTACCCTCTTTCAGGCTAGAAGGAAAAGCTAGTGGTCTCGCCTTGCCATTATTGTTTTTTTTTAGAAAAGACTTCTCTGGTTTAGTCTCCCCGCTGATTTAGTCTCTCCTCTGAGCTTTTTCTCCGATCCTTGCAGGGACCCTGAACGTGTTGATCAGACTTGGTGAGCATTTGCAACAGCCTCTGTTGTCTTCCTGCTTTTCACTGATAACACCTCCAAACTAACCTTTGAACCCTCCCCCTCCCCTGCACTCCTCTTACCCATAACTTTTTACACCCAAGGTGAATGACAACAGCCCTGTTGGACCCTGAGGTCTGTGGGCCCCTCTTTTTCACACTAAATTAAGAATCCAGCCTTTCTTGTTTGTGTGTTTCATACTCTCTACTGCAGCTGTGGCTAGCACACAAGTGGCTTACCTCAGAAGTGTTTCACTTATAATAGCAGGCAGTTTTTACCTGAGAAGTGTTTCACTTATAATAGCAGGCAGTTTCTTTGCATTTAGCAGTAGCAGCCAGTATGGTGGGGCGGAGCTGCCTTCCCAACACCAAGGTCACAGCAGCTTCCCTGCTAGGATGGCAGCAGGGCCAGTGTGTCTGCACAGCGCTGCCATGGTAAGCCGCAGTGCTAGGAAAGCAGGTGTCAGGAAGGAGCTCCACCCCTCCTGCCGTTAACTGGCACTTTGTCATGAACAAATTATTTTGGCCTTTTTTCTGTTTAATTTGGTATTATGGCGACCTGGTGGTTGTTGGGGATTTCTCGAGCAATGCGGTAAGAGAACCTGAGCAGTTTCCTAGGAAGGAGGAAAAGGCTGAAGCAAGCTTTCATGAAGGGCTAATGGGCAGTAAATAGCAGTTGGCTAGGGAGGAGTGTTAGGGTCTCCTCTGCTAGCCAGGTGGAACATGACACTGACAATGAGCTCCAGGAGTCTGGCAAAAAAAACCCAAACCCTGAGATGGATATGGGAGCCTGTTTGGGGACAAAGTGTTCCCGTTTGCAAAAGATCCGAACAGATATACCCGGCAGGAAAAAAATTGCCATAAATAGCCTCTCTTTCTCTAAATCTCCAGGCGCTCCTCTCAGAAGGAAAGATTAGTCTTCTGTTGGCAGCAAGGGTCCTGTTGGGAACGGTCATCCTTCCAAAGCCTTTGCCATGAGGGCATTTGAATGGTTTTTCCATAGAGTGGTCTTCGATGGTGTTGAAAGTTTTCTGTCTTGCTGCTTTTTCCTAATAGCAGTGTCTGATGGAGTCCATAAGAAGGCTTCCAAATTAGCAGCCCAAGTTGTAGTGTGAGTGAGTTTCCCTAGTGTGAAGATTAGAGCTTGATCTCTGGAGGCTGCTTTGCCAAGCTAGAAGCTTGTGAGATGAAAAAGAGGGTTTCCTTTTGCTTCGCACTACATTGGCAATTAACATAATCTACTCTTTAAATCAAGCCTTTGAGATATTCCACGAGGTCTTTCTCTCCCGCCAGTTGCCTCTCATCTCCCTCCATTAAGGTGTGCTAGAGAGACGCAGATGTAACAAACTGCTGTATAAAACACTTGGCAAAGCACAGATCATCTGAAGTGAGGTGGGGGAAAAGTTCTTACTTAATGGTTGCCTAGATTTGGAGGTCGGGGATTATGAACCAGGGACTTTGTCAGTTTACGCTGTTCAGGATTCAGTTTGGGAAAAGCAAAGGTATGAGAGCAAAAGGGTGGGATTGTGGTTTCTAATGGCCCACACACATGCTCTCACACACACCATTCCTGCCCAAGGTGCATGTGCTATTACAGCCCTGCTGACTGACACCTGACAAATGTGTCAGCTGTTGCATCGCTCACTCGTGGCATGTGGGCTGCATCTTCTGTGGCTGCTCACTTGCGTGGCTTTGCATGGTCCCTGTAGACTCGCACTTTGTCTGTGCTGAAAGATGGTGCTATTGTAGCTCCTTTGAGTTGCAGCTGGCTCACTCTGGCTTCCGTAGGCTTTTTTTTTTTTTTTAAGGAGTTGACTGGCTTGTCAGTCTTCAGAGCCCGTTTTTACTTTACTTCTCTTTGGGAAGCAGTAGCCAGGAGCAGATGAAAGCATAGCTGAAGTGCTCCGTTCCACTGATAATAGGCGCAAAAGACATCTGTGGCTCAGAGTCCCTTTTCACCCCTCCAGGTCACCATTTCTGGGCTGGGCTGACATCATGGCACCATGACCATCCCATGGCACCATGACCATCCCATGGCACCATGACCATCCCATGGCACCATGACCATCCCATGGCACCATGACCATCCCATGGCACTCTGACCCAGTGCAAGTTGCAGGAGGAGGGAACTTAGTCCTCCATTACCCATGCCTGGTTTTTTGGCAACTAGCCCAAAGGGTGTGTGTTGTTTTTTACCTTTTTCTGCAAGCACTAAGTTAAGTCCTGTACTGTTGTGGAAACTGCATTCCCGAGTTGCAAATTTACTTGCATTTCTTCTCTTCCTGTTCCTGACTGAAGGAATTGTGGGAATGTCTTTTGCTCCAGCTGCTGTAACCAGAAGGTGCCAGTCCCCAGCCAGCAGCTCTTCGAACCCAGCCGGGTCTGCAAATCCTGCTACACCAGCTTGCATCCCGGTAGCTCCAGCCTTGACCTTGAACTGGACAAACCCATTGCTGCCACTTCAAACTGAGGCTCCAGCCTGGAAGGAAAGCTGGGAAGAGACTGCACTGCCTCTCCCAGCTCAGCAGATCACGCACATTTCTCAGCGGACTGAAGGTGGTAGGACTGGAGGAAGCCTTGCACTCTGGAGTTGGGAGGACGGAGGACTTGCTCAGAAGGATGGGATGTCGGGGGGGTGTTGGTGGAGTGGAAATCCCTCCTTTCCAGCAGTTAATTCCCAGTTTCATTTTCATCCTCCTCATGTAAATTTTGTGTGGATTTTTGCTGGAAGACCATGAGAAGAGGGGCTGGGCTGGAATCTGTCCCCCCTCCCCCCCGCACAGATGTTTTCACTGCCCTGCTGTCAAACTGTGCTGCAGACCTATGATTCTACCGTGCTGAGAGGAGAGAGGAGGGGTAATCAGTCCAGAGACTTTGTGAATACCTGTAGTGTCAGTGCTAGTGCTTTTCAGTCACTCCTGTTCCTTCCCAACAGCTGACTGCTGTTTGGGAAAAGTTGTTGCTGCTAGAAGAAATGGGAGCTGCCTTCTCAAACAACAAAAACAAAAAACTCTCTCCCTCTCTGTTCTTAGAGTGGGCTTAGTTAACCTTGCTGCACAAATGGGGGTGGACAGGCGGGGGGAATTGGTTGCAGATCTCTACATTGGGCACTTCCTGTTTTTGGCCGACTTGTGGCTTGAAATGGGTGGGAATCAACTGGACCACTGTGGCTGAAGAAAGTGTATGCTTGTCTGAGGGAAGCGAGAGGGGAAGGGGGGTCGGAGAGGCCAATCTTGTTCAGGGTTGTATTTTGAAACTGGCACCTCAATGCGTAAGACTCTTGGCATGTGCAATTCATTATAAAAGAATTGGGATTTGGGCTTGTTAGTAGCTGTTAAAATGTCTACCCTTGCCCCATTTTTAAAAAATAGTTTACACGGAAGGCAGAGCTGCGTCACTGCACTGGGCAGGCTGCGTTGCAAAGTCAGACGACGCTGTCGGGCAGGCTCCCCCCCCTCAGGAGACCCCCAAAGCAAGTAGGGATGGCTTTGATTTATAGAAGGGGAGCCAGTTGGTCAGTGAAGACTGCTTTGCTGCTGCCCCAAAACTAGGGCATTTTTAACCTTTTAATACAGAAGACACAACTCAACCAAAACAAACTTATGTGCCCTTTACATTAACATCACTTTTCTACTGTTGGTCTACAAAGATTTGATTGAGTCCTCATTTTTTTATATATATATCCCCACCCCCCAAAAAATCCCTCTGTTTATAGTTTTGGGGGTGGGGGGGAGAGAATACCTATTTTCCACAACTTACCGCCTAGGCTAAGCTGAAGCAGCTTCTACCTTAATTATACCATCAAGTAGTGATGTGCTTCTATTTTCCTCTGCCCGGAGCTGGAGAATTTGGGCCTTTATCACACAGCTGCCACTTGAAACTGCCTCTGCTTAATGTCTTCTCCATGCCACCAGTTCATGTGCAGCACTGGCCTCCGTATGGTTCTTACACATTGTGTGCGCAGCTTCCACACTGGAGCCGGCAACTGACTGGAATGTGTGGCGCTGTCATGAAATCTCTCCGCAGTGTGTCAAAACCAGAAGGTGGAAATGTGTGTTCAAAGGAGCAACTTGGAGAAGAAGAGATTCCACACAGGTCGTTTCAAGCAGCAACTGTGTCGACTAAAAAAAAAAAGATGCAAAGTTACAATTAATTCATTGCCAAGAGAGGGAATATAAAGACGGCGCTTTCTAAAGCGAAGTGTAGAGTGTCTTGGAATACCTGATAGAGGAAAGACCTGTCAGCATATTTATTATGTTTCCTTGTTCTTTGTGAAAAGGTGCATGTGTTGCTTACAACACAGCACTTGAGAATGAAAATTGAGTTTCCAGGAAGCATAGGAAGGCTAACTGGGGACATACCTTCTCAGCACTCCTTGTTTCTTCCAACTGGGAGAAGACGTACTGCAAAGTCTTAATTCCAGTTTGGCTTTTTTATATAAAATGGAATGTTCTGGGAATATGCAGCAAAGGTGCGTAGAACAGTTCAAAGTTTAGAGGAGAAAGTTGGAACAGTCAAAGGAGGGGCCACCAAGAGCTCATCGGTACTTTGCCATTAAAATGGGTGAGTAGAAGAGACATGTTTTTGAAGGGAAATGGTATTGTGACACACTGCAGCGCTGTGGTTTTTATGGTACAAGTAGAGGGTTGACAACCAAGGTCTAATATTCTGCAGTTCATAACGACAGGTGCCAAGAGGTTCTGATACGGGTTTGGGGGGGTCTGTGATGTACAGTGTGAATAAACGCTTGCAACTCTTCGTCTTTTTGATCAATGGAGCACTTTTTATTACTCTTCTTTCTTTATATGTAACGTGTGTGTGTGTGTTAAAAAACCCTCTTCTCTCCTAAACAGGAGCGAAGTTACTCCTTTATATATTTTTTGCTTTGTCAAAGCAAGACATAAATAATTTAGAATTGGTAACTATATAAATAAAAGCGAATAAAGTTTAGGGTTTTGCATGGGAGCACTTGCTGACCCACTTCCTATTTTTTTCCATCTGCCCCATCCTTTAGAAATGAGTTGTAAGCCCAGGAAACGGAGGTGGAATGGGTGGCTACATTGCCCTTTGTGCTGGTTTGGATGGAGGGGGTGAGTAGCACCAGAGCCCTTGTTCCCTTTAGAAGCAAACTGATCTCTTGGAGGGTTTACCAGTACAAGAAGTCCTTGCTGTTGCTCTTGTGTTCCTGTTGTTGGGGAAGAACAAGCAAAGAACCTTTTCAAGCTTCTTCAAATGTCTGTCTTCATTGCAGTGCCATTTTAAAGCTTGATCTGAAGGGCTTTAACCTCCCAGACAGGCCAATGGAAGAAAGTCCTATTTCTGCCACCTTACATCTTATTTTTCTGCATTGGTTAGAATAAGGTTCCCTGCATTCCTGCCTCTGGGAGCAGATTCAGTGGAGGCCAGAAGGAAATCTGTTAATCATCCTCCTGGCCAACCTGTGGAGTTTCAGAAATTTTAAACCCTCTTTCAGGATTTGGTGAGGTGGGGACTTGAATCAGTTTCCTCTCCGAGAGTCCAGTAGCACCTGTGGATGGATATCTTGACTAGGGTTTGAAAGTGAGCTCGCTGTACAAATTGCTGCCGCATGTGTGTTACAAGAGGCACCGGTGTACTGCATGGCTGCACCTTTCATGGTTCACACAACAAAAGAACACTGCATCAGTGATTGTGTATTCTGCTTGAAGTGTGTTTGCTACCTCAGCGGCAGGGGACAGATGGGTGGGATATGTGGCTTTAAACTCGGAGCACAGAAAAAGTTGCTTATCATGCCATTTGTCTTTTTTTCCTTATGCCCATTTATTTATTTAGTATTTGATTTATATCCCGCCCTTCCTCCTAGCAGGAGCCCAGGGCGGCAAACAAAAGCACTAAAAACACTTCAAAACATCATAAAAACAGACATTAAAATACATTAAAACAAAACAACTTTAAAAACTTTTTTTTAAAAAGCTTTCAAGACTTTAAAAAAAAAGATTTAAAAGCATATTGTTTAAAAAAAAAGTTTAAAAGCATATTAAAAAGCAATTCCAACACAGAAGCAGACTGGGATAAGGTCTCAACTTAAAAGGCTTGTTGAAAGAGGAAGGTCTTCCGGGGGCACTGAAACGATCACAGAGATGGCATCTGTCTAATATTTAAGGGTAGGGAGTTCCACAGGGTAGGTGCCGCCACACTTTACTCCCTTTAAGCAACCCAGCTATGTATCCTTGAATAAACCTAGAGCTCTTCCTGGTACATTCCTTTCATCTGCTCTGTTTTGGCAAGACTCTCCATGGTTTAAACCCTTCTCTGCCGTTCCTTCTGAGAATGCCATCACTGTCTTTCTACAAAGGCCAGCCTGCTCGCCACTGAAAACCATCTTGCAAGTGGGAGAGGCTTGATAGGAAGCATTTGTTGATGTGGCAAGTCTTCAAATGCAAGATGATGCAGTGATCCATAGTCTTTTGTTGGTGTGGTACGGCTACTTATAACCACTCCTCCCAGGATTCCTATGCTGTTCAGCAAGAGCAGGTAACACCCATCTGGCTAGATGAGCTGGCTTTCCACTTGTTGAATCGTCATGAATATTCTTATAAAACCAGCCCTGGCGTTTGGGATTAAAGCTTAGGGGCTTGCAAAGTAGGATGGTTCCTTGAGTTAAAATGGGTTGTTTGCTGCCCTCGGCTGCTTCAGGGAGAAACGCAGGGTATAAATAAAATAAAGTTGTGCAGGCAAAGACAGAGCCTTCAGAACTTATTAGTCAGGATGAATACAGAGAGAGTGTGCTATATATAATTTTGCCCTGTTCATTTGCAGGTAATTTTTAGCCAGTGTATCTTGGGCCATATCCTTTCTCACAAACACTGGGTATTGTTTATGCCCCTTGTAAACATAACACCAGAAGACCCCTGCCCAATCAGATCAAAGGCCCTTTCCCAATAACGGCCAATCAGGTGCCTCTGAGAAGCCCACCACCAAGGCAACAGTCCTCACTTACCCACGCAGAACATACCAAGAGGCACGATACCTTTGAACCTGAAGGGTGCACATAAGCCGTCATGACTAGTAGCCACTGACAGCCTTATCCTCCATGAATTTCTTTAATTTCCCTTTAAAGCCATTTTAAGCTCTAGTGGCCAACATCACATCTAGTGGTATCAATTTCTTTTCCCAAAATTTTTAGGCAAGAGCTTGCTGCATGCAGAGAACTTGTCACACTGCAAGCGTCAATGCCACCTGTCTTTGCAGATCAGGTTTGGTTTATATTCCATAATGAGCTTGTTGGTTTTGCCAAGCCGTCTTCATATACTTGTAATGCCATGAACTCGCAGGTACAGGAATAGCTTAAAAGACTGTTCAGTTGTGACTTGCACCCATGGATTGCCTCTCTGGGCTCCTATTGGAAGGATGGGTTATAAATCTAATCAATTATTAATAATAATAAATAATTGCATCCAGCCTTGGGCTCGTGCACTCTTCCCTCATGGTTGATGGAAGTTAGATGAAAAGAGGAGACCCTACTCACTTGAATGCAGGATCTCCTTGTTCATAATGAATGTCATCTCGGTGGTTGCAGGGAAGGAAACTCTTAGGAGCAAGACCTGCTTCTTGTCTCATGCTCTCATTTGAATAACTGGTGCCTTACTACATCAGGGTCAAGGTCCACTTAATCTAGCATCCTTTGCAAGAATTGCAGCCACCAACGGGTGCTAGATGAATCCAGCAGAAACTTCCCAGTGGCCTGTGGTCTACTTCTGCCAACATCTGGCCAAATGTATACTTGTGTTGTCCAGGATGCATTTTGGGTGGCACTATCTGCCTGCGCAGGAAGAGCTGAATTGCTTTGGGCCTTCTAGGATTCATTGTCATGTTGTGCAACCACAATATTGGGGCAATGCAATCTCACATTGAAACCAAGAGGGGTACTTCCACTCTTTTGAAGAAAACACAAAGGCTTCATGGGATTCTACACATCTCTCATGCAGGAACTTGGAGGAAGGAAACCAGCTTTCAGAACCACACAGCTGGGGACTGGTCGCTAACGCCAGTTTTTTGTTTAATGCAGATGCTGCTCTTCAAATATTTAATTGCCAAACAGAACTTTTTAAAAGCATTTATTAACTTTTATTTGATTTTAACAGAAAAGCATTTTTCTCTCCAATGCTGTAAAGCTTGCATTTGTTCCAATAGTGTTCACCTTATCAATTGTCTGACTTACGCACTCAAGATGTAGTGAGGACCATACTTAATATTCATTGAGAGATTTTGATTGATTCATTTGTGGACTGCCTCAATAGTAAACCATTCAATGCACAGCAGATATGCTTAGCCTTAAAGAGACTTTCAGGCCCAAGTCAGCCATAGCACAAGCCTTCTACTATTGACCTCAGCTTGGACATCACCGAAGTTCACAGCACCTAACATGCGTTCCAGCACACTTTTTCTATCTAGGCAATGGCAAGTATGAGAGAGTGGGATGTGCAGGTATGATTACGTTTACCACCTTACTCCAGGGCAAATTACACTGTTTTATCTCTTAGAGTACACTCCCTCTGCTTTTTATTCCAGGATAGCGCATAGTATCTCTTTTGCTCTCTTTATTCTTTGTTACAGCCTTCCTTTCAGAACTGGATGTCTGTCGTAAACCAAGGAAGTATCCATAGAAGCTGCTTCAGTGCTGTAAGCGCCAGCTTTGTCTTCACTGTCGACAGGGCAGAGGTCTTGGTGACACCATCTGTAAGAGATGCAGTAAAGCCCTTTGAAGTGAAAACCTAGTTTTAAACTTTGAACACATCAGTCTCTCTCTTGCTGCAGGTAATGTTTAAAGGTTCAACTACAACCTTTGCCTTAATGCATTTTGGAAACCCAGTGCCATCCCTCAGTCATCAGGGTCTAATATTGATATCTAAGAGAGTTGATAGCATCTGCCCTACCATTCACGCTCTAGAGCCTAATGACCACAAGCATGTGGGGTCTCTTGAGAAAGCCAAATAATACTGGACAACCCCTGCTGAAGAATTTGAACTGGTTATGCGAGAGTCGGCCACCTCCTCGCCCATATCACACACCCCTGTCCTTTCAATTAGGCCCCTTTCGCTTGAGCCGTCGTCATCCTAGACAGCTACATTGACTTTCGGCGTTCCAGGACTGCCCATCTCTTTCTTCAGTCCTTGCTTTGAAGGCTGGGATAAGCTTATTGAATACCTCTGAGCAGTATAGATGTCCGTGGCTGATGCGTTAGGCCTGGCAGCATGTTCCAGCAAGAGAACTCCTACATAAAGCAAACGCATAGGCTGTTAACATTTCTGGGCTATCATCCAAGCGCATTATGCTGTTAGAGCAGGCATGTGGGGCCTCAGGCCCAGGGGACAAATTTGGCCTATCTGGCCCTTGAGACCCTGCCCAAGCCACACCCCTCACCAGCCTTGCTTCATAGCCTCCTTGAGTGTTTTTACCTGGCTGGAATGTTTAATAATCTTGCTTGCTTGGATGGAGGATAGAGAGAAGTATGTGAGTGTGCATAGACCCTAGTCTACTGCACAAAGGTCAAATTAACATTTGCTGCTCCGCCTACTTTTGCCTCTGGCCCTGCCCACCACTGGCAAGGTTGCCCAGAATAGAATGCAGCCTCCTACCTGAAAAAGGTTCCTCCCCCTTGTGCCAGGGAGATCTGCCAGTCACGCCTGAATCATTCTGGCCCACATTTTATTTATTATTTCTGCTAGTTGCTGTATTCACTGAAGTGACCCAAAGCAGCTGACATTCAAAAGTAAAGCAAGTGGGCTTGTGGAGCGTATGGGCTAGTTTGTGAATGTTTTAGCCCCTGCATAAACCCAAATATCACTGAAGCAGCAGGACTCAAGATCTACTGCCATCTCTTCCTCTCCTACCCCCCCCCATTGGATGGTATCCCTGCCAGACTTTATTCACAAGGCAAAAGTTGAAAGGAAGATGACTGGGCCATTGTGTGTTTCTCAAGTGACAAAAAGATTATTGCCCACTGCCAACCTGCTTACGTAAGGCTAGGGTAGTTGGGAGGGACAGAAGACTGTGCATCCATCAGTTTCTTAGAATTCAGGACACGTTTTTAGGAACAATCACCTGAATGAAAATGAGGTACTCCTACTTGGTATGTGTTGGCTTTCCAATAAATTCAGCTGTGTGATGGGAATTTAATTCTTTTTTAGCTCCACTGATTTGGTGCTACCTTCTTGCTGTGTGGCATGAGGAAGCTAGATATGTTTGCATTGGGAATAAAAGCACATTTTGCGCTTATTGTAGTTTTATTTTTGATCTTCACAGTGCATATTGGAAACAGTTTCTCAGTTACGGGTTTCTTTTCTTCTCTCCTACCCAGCCCCAGTTCTTTGCATCTTTTACATTAGGGCATTTTAAACCTACTTAGGAGAGTGCCTTACTTACTATGTGGCTGTGTGTCCAGCCAGAATTTTGTGACTGCAACCTGGAAGACCAGGCTTCGAATCCCCACATAGCCATGAAGCTCACTGGGGGACCTTGGGCCAGTCACTGCCTCTCAGCCTCATGAAAACCCTCTTCATAGGGTCGCCATAAGTCGCAATCGACTTGAAGGCAGCATTTACATTTTTATAGACTTACAGCGCACTGTTGGGTCAGATGATCATCAAGAAACACCCAGAGATCATAAGGTTCCCTGTAACTCACTGCACTTAACTCCAAATCATTTTGTAATAAGTTGGCAAAGCAATTCTTTCACAATGCTTTCAACTACCTCCATAGATCCGTGCGAGAGTGTAGGCAAAGTCTCTTGCAGCCAGCTGCATCCCGACTGCCTCCTTTGAGCTTATTTTCTGAGTGAACTGTCTGAGTTTGTGAAGAGCGTTTTCAACTCTTTGCACAGAAGGTTCTAGTTCAGAGAAGCCAAGAGCCACCTTCGACTTGGCCTGCAAGGAAATCAGTCACAGGATAAACAGAGTGTTTCTCAAAACACCCAGTACTGCTATCCAATCCAAACCATCTTTTCAGTTCTAACTTCTTAATTTTTTTAAGAGATGGGTAGCTATGTTAGTCTACTTTAGCAAAAACAAGAAAAAGCCTTGTGGCACCTTAAAAGATTAACAGAAGTTCGTATGGCACAAGCTCTTGTGAACTTGAGTTCATCAGCGGTATAAGTGCTATCCTATAGTGTAAGTGTGATCCTCCACATGTTTTTATTTTCTTACATTTATACCCCGCCTTTCTTTCATCAAGGAACCCAAGGCAGCATACATGTGGTTTCCCATCCAGGCATTGGCCAGGCCTGCTTGGTTTCAGCAAACCCAGTGGCCTGGTGTGCCTTCAGACCATACCCTTGGACCACAACTAGACTACAACTCCCCTCATCCTTGAGTAGTGGTCAGGCTGGCTGGGGCTGATGGGGGACTCCAACAACATGTGTGGTGAAATATTAAAAAAGACAGTCTGGGTCCATTATGTTAAACTTAGATGTCTGCAAATTAATCACAGTAGCTATTCACATCAGCCAGCTAAATTAATGAAGGTGGGGTGTCAAACCTTCAGTGCTGCTCCTGCTCCTGGCAAATACAAAGCAGCAGCTCTGGATTCAGAGGACATTAAATTAGCCAGGGTTTTTGTAAGCTCTGCTGCAGTTGCAAAGTCATGCAGTATCCAATACAGTGGGCAGCTTCAATAGGGGCTATTCCGTATACCTGGTGGGGGAGTTCAAGAGACAAATATTCCCAGCATGTGGTGTTTGAATACGAAAGCGTATCATTGAGCTAGGATTGTCCAGCTGCCAAGGTAAATATGGAAGGAGCCTCCAAACTCACAGCAGGCTTACACAATTTTTTTAAGTAACAAAAGTGTGTGTATGTGTATACACAAACACACAGAGGTGTCTACAACATTCTCTGAGCTCAACTTGTGCCTCAGTATAAAACCATTTGTCACATAGTAATATAGAAAGTGTGGCTCTAGGCAGAGGTGTGCTTTCACCATATTCCTAAAGCTATCTGCCCGGCTCAGTACTCTGTGTTCAAATAAATGTTCGAGGGAAGCTCAAAAGGAGAACAATATGGGTCCAGCAATCTCCCAGCATCTGGTAGAATGTCTCTGTATTTGGAGGCTCCATTTGGCATCGTGGCTAACAGTCAGGCCACCTAGATCAGATGCTATTGCCACCTCTTACAGCAGCCTTCCCCAGCTTGGTGTCCTCCAGGGGTTTTGGACTTCTGCTCTCATCAGCCCAGCCAGCATGGCTGTTAAAAGTATAGTGGCTTGTTAATAAGTGTGGCCCCTACTCCACTGATGCATGATGTCTAGAAAATAACCATCTGTTTTTGTCTTTCTGACGTTTGAATTTTATCTCCTATCCTAAAGTCACTTTTTAAAAATCCCTCTGGGCAGAATGTAGACATAATGTTGCAAAACTCTTTTATCATAGTTAAGAGGCCAGGAATTTTGCACTTCCCTCTCCCTTAATTCTCTCCCCCTTCCCCTTTGCAGCCTTAACAATGGCTTAGTGTGGTATTCCCCAACCTAGTGCCCTCCAGATAGTTTGGACTACAACTCCCATCAGTATGACTGTGCTGGCTGGGGCTGATGGGAACTGTAGTCCACACCATCTGGAGGGTATCAGGTTGGGGAAAGTAGCTGAGGATTACATATGCGGCAGTGACATCTGTAAAGTAATTACAGAGAGCTCACCTGGGCAGTAGAGAAAAACGCATCCAGCACTTTTCCTTGGCTCTTGACAAGGGCGCGCAGAACATCCAGAGAGAGGATATTTGTTGTTCCCTCCCAGATTGTTAGCACCTGTTGGGGAAACAGCCAGTGAGATTCTGCGATTAGTTGTAAAGAAAAGTGGGGCAGCAAAAGGGAATCACAAGGGTCACCGCAATATAAAACATTGAAGAAAGGTGAGAGACTGAACCGGTAAGGGATGGAAGAGTAGAAACAACTGCTTATCACTCCAAATGAAGCATCTTTCCTGAAATCTATATAGTAAATCATCCAACCTGCTTTGTGTCTGTAACTATTCCCAGATCATGCTCTTTGTAGCTGAGAAAAAAAATACCTTCACAGTTCTGCTAGGTAAACGTTCTGAAGTTCAGAAATGTATCTACTCTTACACCAAAGATAAAAACTTGTTTAGATTTCTTCTGTCTCTGGGATTAGTAGTTGTTCACACAGAACATCTTAGAAATAGTTTAGAGCAGCTATTTCTCTACAGTTTGTAACTGGATTTACTTTTGAAATACCTGGGACTCTTTAACTTCAGTGTTAATTGTGAGTTGGATGCAGTTTCTCAGGACTACTGTTATTTCTTCAAAGAGATAAAATATGTTTAGTAAATCTCTAAGTCTTTAAGGTGCCCCAAATTCTCCTTTTGCTGTAAGAAATGAACACAGGTAGCCTTCTGAAATCTATCAAAGAGTGCCGATTCTGAGGGCTGGTCTAGTTCTGTTGTGAGCTTGAGAAGGCTGCGGCAAGCAAGAGCTATTGGCGAGGAAGAGTCAAAACAACAGAAGCACAATGTAGACTTTAGATTCACTTTCCATCCCCTTCTCTGCTCAAGTAGCACTGCTGTAGGGTTCAAGCTGTGAAAGGAGGAGGTCAGGAAAAGACAATTTGGGGTGTTTTCTTTTTTGTGGTGGCTCAGTACCTGGGCATCCCGGGAAGCTGCTGCCAAGCCTGTATCTTCCATGTAGCCCTGCCCTCCGAAACACTCCAGCCCTTCGGAGATAACAGCAACAGCCTGCAACATATAACTCTGGTATATGCATCTTCCCATAAACCTTTAATATCCATAGAGCCTGCCCTGGTCTCTGCCGGCTTCCTCATACACACAATGTGCATAACATATAGAGCTGTCAACGAACTGGGTCAGAGTGATGGCATGGGGTACAATCCCACTGTGCAGTGTCTGCACCTGAGAACAGCATCACTTGACCATTAAGCAACAACAAACTTTGGTCCTTCTTTTCCTTCCCCAGCCCCAGTCAACGTGTGGCTCCTATATGCATCCTTCCTTTGTGCATCAGAGTCCAGGAAGAAAGGAAACGATCTACCTGTTTCCCAGTGTAAAGTTTCACCACGGGTGTCAGCAGCCTAAGCATGTGCTGTTCCTGCTGTGTGGCGTTCTTGGTTTCTTCCAGCCCAAGCAGTCTCCCCATCTCCATCAGCAGCAGGAATGCTCCTCGGGTTTGAACCTGCGCGGGCAAGACAGTCGGGGGTCATTTGGGCGGGGGCTGCCCAATGTTTTTCACTAATCAGGACCAGGCTAGAGAACCAGAGAAGCCATACTGGGTAAGGGCCATAGCTCAGTAACAAAGCATTGCTTTGTATGCAGAAGGTCCTGGGTTCAGTCCCTAGTATCTCCAGGCTGGGAGAGACTAGCTGCCTGAAACCCTGGAGAGCTACTGCCAGTGTAGACATGACTGAGCTAGACAGACCAATGGTCTGACTCAATGCAAGGAAGCTTCCTATGTCCTTTTTTAGGCCTAGGCAATCCCGTGGCTAAGTGAGACAAACATTGTTTTCCAGTTGCTGCCATATTAATTAAGGAAGAGGTTTTTCTAACCTGACATCAAAAGGGATCCTAACTTTTTCTCTGAAGTGCTCTGTAATTCTGTGGTTCAGTATGGCTAAATGGCCACATTTATACGCTGCTTAATAAAAATATATATATTTTTTTATATACTGTCTGATAAAAAAAACTCTAAGCAGTTTACATAAAACAGTACAAAATGTTCATTAAAAATAGCAATAAAAACAGACATTAAAACACATAGTAATCATCAAAAGATAAATCTCAGCAGATTGCCTGCCTAATATCAATGCAAGGCAAGGATTTTGAAAGAGTAAGCGCTGCAACACTAAAATATCAATTTCTTGCAACTGCGGAATGAACATTATGTGACACTTGTAAAAGTGCTTGTTCTACAGATTGACTTGCCATAGGCCCGCTTCCAGGCTTGAAACTATGGCATTTGGATAAATGAAGCTCAGGGTGCTTCAGACATGTAGAATTACTTCAATAACAGGCCAGGGATGGGGAACATCTGTGGCCCTCCAGATGCTCTTGGACTCCAACTCCCATCAGCCCCAGACTGCATGGCCAATGGTCAGGGATGATGGGAGATGTTCCCCTAACAACACTTGGAGGCCAATTAATGTCAGGAAGTCTACAGTGAGAAGAACCTACTTACTACTTTGTCAGGGGCTTCCTCTTAATCAGAGGCCACCATCCTTTTTAGGCCCTGAATGAGTGTCACGGATGCTACTGCCACCACCCAGTCGCTTCTCGTCCCCACCCCCACAAGACTAAGAAAAACAGAAGGGGCACACCCAGGCACTTTCCTTTTCTAAGGGATCTGGGTTAAAGTCGGATCCAGTAAAATTAATCTTGAAAGCCGAAAGCAAGTGTTGGAAAAGAGAGTCACTCTTCCAACTTCTTCCTTCGGTTCTACGGACTTTTAAGGGAGAAAGAGGAAGCCACTGTCACCACCTCATGACCAAGGGGACCATGAGCATGGATGCTGTGGAGGGGCAGAAACTTTGTGGGTCCCAGTGGAAGACCTCAAAGGCACCATTGCGCCCACAGGTGCTGCACTGGCACTCCTTGCCCTTAACAATCAAGGCCACACAAAAACAGCAGTTCTGAATGCTCACCTCCATTCGAGCCAAGGTCTGCATGTGCAGCGGGTGATCCTTCAGGGTTTTCCCAAAGCTTTCCCTCTTGGTGGCATAATCCCTTGCCATGGTGATCACTCTGGAGGTGGGAGCAAAGCCACTCCACAAGGAGTGGTCATTTTTAGCTAATTAAATACACCCAGCTATGCTTTTCATGCTCCCATGTCATACCTTAATTACACTTTAAAAGTATCACTTTGCTATCGTGGGAGTTGACTACTTAAGGTCTTACACTTGAGGCACGACGACTTCATTGCTCACGTATTATAAACATCCTCCCACCTAGAGATCTATGTCTCCCCAATATGACAACAGTGTTCCCATTTCTCAATAATGTGGGAGGGGAACCTGTGGTCCTCCAGATGATGTTGGACTCCGAGTCCCATCAGCCCCAGCCAGCATAATCACTAGCCAGGGATGAGGAAGTGGCAGTCTCACAACTTCTGGAAGGCCACAGCTTCCCCACCCTTGCTCCGCATAAACTTTTGCTTAAGGTAAGTAAGGGTAGCATATAAGCAGTTGATTTATTTGCAAACAGACAGAACAGGAAAGTTGCATCCACACCATACATTTAATGCACATTTCACGCACATGGCTTCTCCCAAAGAATCACAGAGCTGCAATTCCCAGCACCTTTAACAAACTACAGTTCTCATGAGTCTTTGTGGGAACTCATGTGCTTTAAATGTATGGTGTGCATGTGACTGGAATTGAGTTGAACAAGGGTCTTCATTTTGTACAAGCTGCTTCCAAGACGCTACCACAGTTTGGAAGTCAGGAGCTTCTAAAGTGTATTTTCGGGATTAATTTTTGTAGCCAACTTCATTTTACTTAAAACACTCCTTCAGACAACAGCATAATTCAAATAGCTAACTACGCCAAGGCACCCCTTGGATCCTGTCCAGTAAGTCTCAGGGAAGGGGGCAAGAATCACCTTCTCATGCTTGCAACGGCAGAAATGGCATTATGGATCCTAGTGATGGTCAGCATGCTGGCAATGGAAGCCACACCCTGGCCCTCTGCAGAGATCTGGAAGAAGCAGGAGCTAGAATGAAGTCAACTGCTATGGACTGGATTGCGGGTTGCTAACAGGAAATCTCTTTGCTCCCTGGGGGCATAAAAGCCTATAATAGCCTTTTTCCCTGGCCAAACGCCCATGCAAAGCTGTGGGAACTCTGCGCCAATTCTGCAGTCAAAGTTGAATTTGCACAGATACAGGGAAAGGAAGAGTAGCTTATATGTGATAAACAAGAGGAATGGGAAAGGAGGTGGGGGGCTCTGTAAACAGAATAAACCTGAAGCATTCAAAGCAAATGTTAATGAAAATTAAGACCCCATTCTTTGGGAAGGACCTGCATAATAGAGGCAGGAAGGGCAGGAAGACTAACGAACAAGTGGACTTGAAAGGTAGGGACCACAGGGTAAAAGCTATGAGGAAAGGCTGTGAAGGATGCCAACGGCGCATCCCACCATCACTGTCGTGCACATGGATACACCTAAGAGGCCTGCTCAGCTTTCCTCTAGGTACCATAAGATTTCAGCTGGCGTTGCTCACCAGTGTCATGCTTTTTCCTAAAGAAACTAAAATTCTGATGCATGCTGCATTGGCCACTAGAGGTCCTGTTTGCTCCTACACAACAGCCCCCCCTATGGGCAAAATCCAGAGACCTGCCCTGCTCCAGACCCCCTTCCCTTCCCACCTCCCTGAGCTGGGGAGCAGAAAGTGAGCTTTGGGTCCCCACGTGTTCTCTGCGCCACCCGTTTGGCTTACCCGGAATGCCCTGGCTCCATCCAGGAGCAGCTCCGCAGTCGGCACCTGCCTTGTGCCCAGCTTCTCTTTCAGCCGTTGGATCTCGATTCCGTTCAGCTTCCCCTCCTTATTGCGTACTTCCAGGTAGAACAGAGACAGGCCTTTGGAGCCCTGCAGCCAAGGATGCTGAGGTGAGAATGGCTAAAGAGAATGGAGCTACAAACAAAGACATCATGCAATGCATTGCTGCAGTGTGGGAACCTTCAGACCGAGGGCCACATTAAGGCCAGCAAGGGCCCTAATTTGGCCCGCAACACTATTTTCCCCAAACTACACCCGTCTGCCCCACACCTGACATTATGTGTGACATAAGCGTGGAGTAGGTAAAGATGCGGCTGCAAAAAGAACTGTCAAGATCCTTAAAGAGCGTTCCCAACTGTTCCTTGGCAAGCAAGGCAGATAGGTAGTGACAGCAAGCCCTGCAGAGATCAGCCACACTATGAAGTTCTCAAGTGGGAACTCTTTAGTGCAGCTGATCCCTGCCCAAAGCCAGACTTCCTATAAGCACTGATCAGCTGATCCTGTTCCCCCCCCCTCCTATGTTACTGGCTTCTGCTTCCTTGCTGCTCCTTCCTCTTCCTTAGGCCATCTGGGAATCTGACCTGCTCTATTTGCCCGTTGGCAGCCACAGTCCTTGCCAGTGTCAATGTCATATCCGAATCGGTGGCTGACGTGAACCATTTCAAGCCATGGAGACTGTAGCTACCATCAGGGCGTTCCAGGGCAATGGTCTCTGTGCCACCAGCTGCAAGAAAAGAACGTACGCACTTAGCTGCTGGGGATCTTCATAAAGGACCAGCACAGGCTTCAAGCTGAATAAAAAGCGATACTATCAATCATTCAGTCATACAAAGGGAAAAGAGGTTGACATCTAGGTAAACTTTGGGGAAGGGCCACAGCTCAGTGGCAGAGCATCTGTCTACCATGCAGAAGGTCCCAGGTTCAATCCCCACTGTCGCCAGATACGGCTGGAAGAGAACCCTGCTTGAAACCTTGGAGAGCTGCTGCCGGTTGCTGTAGACAATACTGACTGGGTATAAGGCAGCTTCCTATGCTCCTAAGGTTATGTATAAGCAGTGCTAGGCAACTGTAAGCAGCTGCAAGGTGTGCAAGCTGTAGGACTGGCTGTATCCCACCCAGCACCAGTGATTGCTATGGGGCCAGCGAATGTCTGGCCTATTTGACAAAACCTTGCAGAGAGATCTCTTTTTAAGTTTACAAACTGTCATAAGGCCATTGAACGTTTTAGATACATCATAATTTATTTCTCTTTCTTATTCACATTCTAAACGAGTATACACAGAGCAACATACCCAAACAGAATCATATTAGAAACTAAGAGACTGCGTATGGGGGGATAACATTTTATTCCTGCAGTCGTGACGGTGCTGGGTTAAGTGAGTTTTTAAAATGTGAAATTGTACATGCTCAGAATATTATTTTCATTGTCATCAGGGTTGATATACTGTTTTGCTCTATGAGGAACGTTGTCAGCAGGGAATAGTGGGGGGAGAGAAATATGTTTAGTGCACTACACAACTGAAGGAATATGCCCTCACACACACAAGACCACTGAGTTCTAGGTATAAAATTACCTAGCTGTACCACCACTCATTGGTTAAGGAGGCATTGTGTATTACTGAAAAGAGCCGATACTCGGCCTTCCCATTTTGGGGCACACTTACCAACATCTGAGCCCCCTTTGCGTTCAGTCATCCACTGGCCAGAGGTCCAAAATTTGAGGGGATCACGTGATGTCAAATGAATAAAGGCTTCCTCCAGGGGCTTGGGGATACCCAAGGACTGTTGAAGTTGCAGGACAGAGAGAAAGGGGAGGGGGGAAACAGGATTTCTTTAGATCCCAAAATCAACTTGGTGCCAAACTGGGATGATGACTTCTAAGGGCTGAGTGTGGTGGTAGGACACAAGCAGCAGGAGTGAGTTTTCAATGAGAGGCCTAGACCATCTGGGGAGCTGTCCAACAGGAGCTGTGTATACACAATACATTTAAAGCACACATGCACACACACCCCGACAATCCTGGGAACTGTAGTTTACCCCTCATAGAGCTACAATTCTCAGCACTCTGGAGGTAGGGATGTGCTTTAAATGCATGGTGTGTGCACAGCTATGACCTTGGAAGGAACAGCAGGGATACACCCAGGAACCCTGGACCAAAGCTGTCCAGAGTCCTGCAAGGAGTAGCTGGATTGCAAGGCTAAGCAATTCCAGGCAGAGACTGAAGAGTTTTACAGCAGAGCTGGTTGCTCCACCTCCTCTTGGGTCTAAGCAGAGCCCTGAGGCAGAGCACGCACCAGTGTTTGCTTCCTCTCACTCTGGCCTGATCAGGGGAGGCTTTGGGCTACATTGCTATCTAAAAACATAGCAAGCTGTCACATACCAAGCCAGACCATTGGTCAATCCAGCTCAATGTTGTCTACACTGACTGGCAGCAGCTCTCCAGGGTTTCTGACAGCATTCTTTCTCAGTTTAGATCTAAGCTTGCAGTGAAGACAAGACCCAAGTAACTCTTCATTAGGAGAAGGTGGAGTGAATGGGCTCACAAATTGGGGACAGAGACTGAGTTTTTCACAAGAGCAATTAAGAATATTTTGGTCCCAAACGATACTTTTGTGGGTAGGAGTTTTTATTCTTATTTTTATTTCTTTTGGCAAGGGAAATTTATGGACAGAGTGTCTTATTTTGGACGCAGCATTCTGGAACTGAATCTCCGACCTAAGTCTAAGACTTTTCAGTTAATTCAGAGCAATGCAGGAATGCTATATCTGTGAAGCACTGAGTAGGAGAATCTCACCTCTGTTACTTTTGCTGCACCATCAGTCATGGCGAGAGAACACGTGAAGAAGCCGGCAGAAGGTGCATAGAGATACAGTTTGGCAATCTGGTGAACTCGACTGTGAAAGGAGAAACGAAGCCCTGCTAAATTTAGAAACGCCAAGGACAAATGTTCTTTGCTGTAGAGAGAGATTAGCTAAGGTACAGCTACAAACGAACACCAGAAGAGCCCTGACGGAACAGGCCAAAGGCCCATCTAGTGCAGTATCTTGTTCTCACAGTGGCCAACCAGATGCCTCTTCTGGAAAGCCCACATGCTGGACATGAGCACAATAGCACTCTCTCCCTTGCAATTCCCAGCCACTGGTATTCAGAGGCAGAACATAGTCATTGTGACTAGTAGCCACTGATAGTGCCCTCTGTGAATTTGCCTCGTTTCCTTTTAAAACCATCCAAGTTGGTGGCCATCACTACCCTTGTGGGAGCAAATTCCATAATTCAACTATGTGCCATGCAGAGAATGACTTTATTTTATTTTAGAGATGTGGCAAACTCATTGTAGGAACAACTGGCTTTAAATGATATTAAAGGGTCATGGAAATGTTCAGGGTTACTTGCCTGATGCGTGGCTAACTGTGAGTCTGCAACTGAATTTATATTTTTACCTCCAATTTGAGTGTCTCCTCTCATAAGCCTCTGCAATTAGCCCTTCCTCAGCTGAGATCTCCTTCATCCTCTTCCAGGCTGGGCAGGTGACAATCTGGTCCACACGCTGCCCCCAGGCATCAAACTGCTTCAACTGAGGAGGGTTTAACTCACACTCGCGCCCCAGGAGATCAATTTCATTCTTCACACGACCCCCAAACCGCTCAAGCTCCACACTTACCTCAGCAAACACCTACAAAGTAGAAGAATGTGGGGAGAGGGAGAAATGAACATACCTTTGCACCACTCATAAAACGAGTTTCCAGAAGGTGCATGAGAACATTAAACAAAGTCTTGCGCTCCCTGCAAATGACTGACCTCACCACTCCCTGGTGGAGGGACCTGAGCACAAGAATAGCAAAGGACCCCTGCTGGATCGGACCCATCTAGTTTAGCATTCTCTTTCCATAGGACCTAACCAGATGCTTGTGGGAAGCCCATAATCAGGACATGAGCACAACAGCACTTGCCCACTTGTGCTCCCCATCACTTAAAACTCTGTTCTTAAACTCGATTGATTTTATTTGGTGTTTTCTTATATTCTATACTATTTTATGTAAATCATTTAAAGTTTTTTTTATTAGGCAGTCCATACATCTTGATAAACAAACACATAAATCTCTAGTGTACAGATATACATGCATGAACGGTGGTGTAGTAGGGGGGAGAACAAGGGAGCATGTTTTTCCCCCCAGAGCTGGGGTGGTGATGTCATCTGCCAGAGCTCCAGGGTAACCGAGAGGCTCTCCTTGCTCTGGCAATGAGACGATAACAAGGCTTTCAAGTTTGTGGCTTCTGGTTCTAAGCTGCATCAAAGGATGAAGGAAATAATCAACCAGAGCCTCAATGCTGCTTTCCTTTTCTTCAATAGCATTCCTGCTTTGTGCAAGCAGTTTAAATGGAACACTTCTTTGCAAGATTATTTGCGTTTCAAATTAAAAGCTAAAGGTTGCATTTCAGCCGGTTAAAGATATTTTTGAGTGTGTTAAAGCTCAGCATGTTTTACAAGCTGACCTTAATGCAGACAGAAGTAAGCTTACTTCCAGGAAGTAGGATTGCAGTCATGCTGATCCTAATAAATTGGGTATTATATTACATACTGCTGCTCTTTGGGGTGGGTGGGTGTAATAACAGATACAAACACAGCTGCCTGTACTTTTGGACTCACCTTGGAGGCGTGGCTATGGAGGCTATCATGCACGCCAAAATTTACTTCTACGTATCTGCGCATGAATAATTACCCAAACAAACCAAATCCTTTATCTGCATTAGCCACAAGCAATTGCAATTGGAATATATACAGTATTATTTATTTATTTATTTTTATTTTATTTCATTTATATACCGCCCTAAGCCAACAGCTCTCTGGGCGGTGTACACAAGAGATAAAAACAGCACAATATATAATTACAATAACACAATAAAATCAAAAAACAAAAACAAACAAATAGCAACAAAAAGCAAACAGCATCATAATACCACATAAAAAGTACAGTTAAAATACATTTTAAAAAACAGATTAAAATACACTTTAAAATGCCTGGGAGAATAAAAAGGTTTTCACCTGACGCCGAAAGGATAGCAGCGTCGGCGCCAGGCGCACCTCATCGAAAAGACTGTTCCACAATTCGGGGGCCACCACCGAAAAGGCCCTAGATCTAGTCACCACCCTCCGAGCTTCTCGATGAGATGGCACTCAGAGGAGGGCCTTAGATGTTGAGCGCAGTGTATGGGTAGGTTCATATTGGGAGAGGCGTTCCACCAGGTATTGTGGTCCCATGCCGTGTAAGGCTTTATAGGTCAAAACCAGCACTTTGAATCTAGCCCGGAAACAAATAGGGAGCCAGTGCAGACGAGCCAGAGCAGGTGTTATATGAGCGGACCTTCTGGTCCGCGTCAGCAATCTGGCCGCTGCATTCTGGACTAGCTGTAGTTTCCAAATTATCTTCAAGGGCAGCCCAACGTAAAGCGCATTGCAGTAGTCCAATCTAGAAGTTACCAGAGCATGAACAACAGAGGTGAGGTCATCACCGTCCAGATAGGGACGTAGCTGGGCTACCAAACGAAGATGGTAGAAAGCATTCCGTGCCACCGAGGCCACCTGGGCCTCCAGTGACAAGGAAGGATCGAAAAGAACTCCCAAGCTACGAACCTGTTCCTTCAAGGGGAGTGTAACCCCATCGAGAACAGGATGAACATCCACCATCTGGGCAGGGGAAGGACTCACCAACATCGTCTCAGTCTTGTCGGGATTGAGCTTCAGTTTGTTCGCTCTCATCCAGTCCATTATCGCGGCCAGGCAACGGTTTAGTATGTTAACAGCCTCACCTGAGGAAGATGAAAAGGAGAAATAGAGTTGCGTGTCATCAGCATACTGATGACAACGCACCCCAAAACTCCTGATGACCGCACCCAGCGGCTTCATGTAGATGTTAAAGAGCATGGGGGACAGTACCGATCCCTGTGGGACTCCACAATGGAGAGTCCAGGGTATCGAGTAACGTTCCCCAAGCACTACCCTCTGGTGACGACCCACCAAGTAGGAGCGGAGCCACTGCCAGGCAGTACCCCCAACTCCCAACTCCATGAGTCTTCCCAGAAGGATACCATGGTCGATGGTATCAAAAGCAGCTGAGAGTGTTGGATGTTGTATCTGGCGCAAGCAGATGCCCAGGATGCAGAACAGTATAGTGACAGGCTAGATGCCAGTTGAAGCAATGAGCCAGACAAGTAATAAGTTTTAAGAGTCACTTTACTGACAATAGAATATATCACAAGCTCTCTCTCTGTACAAACTCCTCGACCCCCACACCAACTGGCCAGATCTGCCAAGTCTTATAGATAAGGCCAGCTGGTTGCCTTGGATACTTGTCCTTGAGATCTGCACGGACTCTGAGCGTCTTGGCCTTGTAACTCTGCCATGGAAAAATACTCTCAGGAACCCTTTACTTGCCAACAGAGAGATCAAGGAGAATCAACAGGGTCACACTCCCCCTGTCCCTCTCCTGACAAAGGTCATCATACAGGGCGACCAAGGCTGTTTCGGTACCAAAACCGGGCCTAAAACCGGATTGAAATGGATCAAGATAATCAGTAAAAACAATAAAAACCAGATATACAGCTTAATCAAATTAAATCCTGCTAAAATTCTAGTATTTATGTAGAATGCTGACCAACAAAATTGATACAGTAGGGCTCTGCTTTTCGGCAGTCCACTTTTCGGCGTTCCGCCAATACGGCGGTTTTCAGTTAGAGTAAGGCTCCACTCATATGGTGCTTGTTTTGCTTTTACAGTTTTTTGGGCGTCAGGCACCATTTTATTGACGGAGTTCCGCTTTTTGGCGGGTTTTGCTTTTCAGCAGGGGTCTGGAATGTAACCCGCCGTATGTGGGGCCCTACTGTATATTCAAAATCCATCATTGTAAGAGAAATGGACAAGTAAAACTATCGACTAAAAAGGAATTGTTTCAGATTAAAACTCAAGGTACCATTGTAGATCTTGTTCTAATGGCACCTGCTAAAAAATTTGCAGACATTTCTGTCACCCTCCACTCTTGGTCTGCAAGAGGAAAAGCCATATAGAAGTTAGTTGAACACAGTGCAGTAATCAGCTCACTTCTCAAATCTCTCTAGAAAGAGCAGAGTAGCATAGCATACGCTACTGTTTCAACACCACCATCTCCGCATAGGCATGCACGATTTTGCAGTGGAATTGTTTTCAAATGCCCTTCTAATACAGCTGATGGCAGTATGTTCAATCTAGCTCAGGTAAAAGCTCTTCTATATTTAAGTATTATTAGATTTTGTAAATAAGGTGCCGGTGAATTAAGATAACTAAGTGGGAAGCTGTTATACCAGGGGCAGAATTTTCTTATAGCAGCCAAATTGCTTTGTTGTTCAATGTTGTAGAGGCACTGTTTAATTAGAACTCTTGCTTTACTAGCCCCTAAGATTAGTAATTGCTGTGGAGATAAACCATAACAGCAAAGCCTTAAGAGTAATTACCCATATGTAGTTCACATTTCACCTGCTGCTGCTAGTGAGGTTTTAACAGCAGACAACAGACAGTGTAGGACAATTGTGCAATTCTTGTCTAACTAAATTAAAGAACAAACACCCTTTTAGCTTTTTAATCAGCAGAGGGCAAACTACTTTGAGGAAAGGCTGCAGCTCTGTGATAGAGCATCTGCTTTGCAGGTGGAAGGTACCAGGTTCAATCCCTCGCATTTCCAGGTAGTGCTGGGAAAGGGTCCCTGCCTGAAATTCTGGAAAGCTGCTGCCAGTCTGTGTAGGCAATACTGAGCTAGATGGCCCAAATGGCCTGATTCAATATAAAGCCATTTCTTAGACAGTAAATTAACATAGCAGAGAGGGGAGAACTTTCCTCAATGTGCAATGGAGAGTGAGGGCTGGGGCTGTGATCCTTGTAGGGGTGTTACAAGCCTGTCTCGATTTTCCTTTCTGAAATATTGGGTGATATCTGAGATGGCCTTTGGATACTCTAGTCAAATGTGTGAAGAACTAGATTTTTTTTTTAATCGGGGGAAGTAATTGAATACATTTAAGGTTTCCCTAGACATCAGAGAACATTGTATATATATATATGTATATTACATAAAAGACAGACCTTGGAGGGCAGATGTGCTTTCAGGTAACCCTGGAGGAAAGCATCTTCCAGGTAAGGGTTACCAATCCGGGGCGGTTCTTGGCAAAAGACCTGTATTTCTTTCCTGCCAAAAAGCACCCTCGGTTGTTGCGAGGGGCATTTTTGATCCATGGACTCCGCTTGCTGACGCCTTTCTTTAGAAAACGCGATTCCTCTCTTGCCCAAAGCCCAGTACCAAACTTTGCTGTTTGACAGACTCGGCTTATAAAGCAACCACATGGCCAAGTAGCTCAGATCCTTGCAAAACACACAGGTAGCAGTAGGCGATCCTATGGCTGGAGACTCACTGGCCTACCGGCATAGCCGCCTAAGCGGCTCAGAAAAAAAATGGAAGGCCATTTCCCCTGCGCGTACTCGCACTGTCCGACACCACTGAACTAGAGGAAAGTTCAGGACGAAGCCGGAAGAAGGGTTTGCCCGTCCCTGCAAGCCAATCACAAAGGAACCAGCCCTCTGCTGAGCTGGGGAGGAGGCGGGGACTGGCGCTTGCGTAAAAGGGCCCCTCGTACCCGGTCCAAGCAGCCAGCGGGAGGAGCAGCGACGAGAGGTGATTGGCTGTGATAGCGGGCAGTAGGAGGCTGGCGACAAAGGGCAGACGTCCTTTGAGGTTGCCCTCCAACCTTGGGGAAAGGTTGGCGGTATCAGCAGCTAAGCTGGCTGGGCGGATTTTTGCCCTGGGACTGATGGGTATTCACGGTCCGTTGCAGGAACCCAGGAAGCTGTTTCGGGCAAGGATGCTCCCAGCTCTGCCTGGAGATAGAGGCTTAGGGCCAGGGTACCTTGGCAGAGCTTGGAAAAGTTACTTTTTTGAACTACAATTCCCATCAGCCCCAGCCAGCATGGCCACTGGAATGGGCTGATGGGAGTTGTAGTTCAAAAAAGTAACTTTTCCAAGCTCTGCGGGGCCGCATCCCTGAGCTCAGCTGCAGGCTGGTCCTCCCTGGGTGAGCGAGGCTCGTTTATTTATTTAGTCCATTTATATACCGCTTATATTTAAATAAAACTCTCAGCAGTGTACCACAAGTCAAAACATCTTAAAACAACAGCTTCAAAAAATCATCAATAAAATACAGTTAACTGATCAAAGTATCTACGTAATATAAACATGGCATGTGAAATATCCAAACAGGTGCATGGAAAAGACCAGGAGCCAGCAACAAGGCAGACGCGAAGATGATGGAATGGTGTTTGGTAATGTAGGGCAAACATTGAACATGTTTAACATGGCCCCGAAATTATCACCCAGTTCTCTGGAATGCTCTGCCAACTGAGGTTCGGCAGGCGCCTTCTCTTCTGACCTTAATACACCTGCTGAAAACCTTTCTGTTCTGCCAGGCGTATGCAGGCGATTAAGAGGACGTCTTTTTTTTGCAGCGGCTGACCTTTCTTTTACGGTATTTTTAATTGTTTTGGTTTGTTGTAAACTGCTCTGATGTGTATCTGTTTAAAGGCAATAGCGGTATACAGATATGTTTATCAATATAAATAAATAAATCTGGGAGCTTTTTGCATGTTGGCATGTTAGAGTCATTGGTCTATCTAGCTCAGTATTGTCTACTCTGACTGGCAGCAGCTCACCAGGTTTTCAAGCAGGGAGTCTCTCCCAGCCGTACCTGGAGATGCCATTGGGGACTGAACCTGGGCCAATGCTTAATATGAAACTAAATGGCTAGAGTTCTTCCCCAGCAGCAGAAATTGTCTGCTAGTTGGTTAGTAAAAATACAATACAATCTTCAAATACATGCTGAAGACCGGCAGTCTTTTGCTAGGCCTTAGGTAGCTTTGTAACAGGGAGTCCAATATGGCAACCTGACAGGCTCTTCATCCTGTCTTTTTCATAGATAAATATTCACATGATAGCATAATATTATCTATTTTTTATTACATTTATTGCCCACCTTTCCCCCAAGCAGCTAAAGGTGGCCACATACATGGTTCCTCCCCCTCTCCATTTTATCCTCACAACAACCCTGTATGGTAGGTTAGCTGAGTGACAGTGACTGGCCCAAGACCAGTGAAGTTTGTCCCTGAATGGAGATATGAACCCTGGTGTCTCAGGTCCTAATCCAATGCTCTAACCACTACACCACTCTACACTGTCAGGGGCAAACCCCCAGCCTCTGTACTGGCTGCAATATCTGGTCCAAACAGACTCCCCTTCCCCCAAATTCATTTTGTTTTAGTTCCGAATTCAGCATGGGATTTGAGCAGTAATGAAGACAAGAGGGTCACTGAGCTTGAGCAGAGGATTTTCCCCAGTGAAATCTGGGTGAAGGATTCCAGGTGATGCCCTAACTTGAAGGAGGGGGCTGTACAGTATTTGAGAAAGAAATAAAGATGAAACACTGGGCATGGTCCTTCACAAACAGGAGAGGAAGAAAGTTCAGCGCTCCCAATTCATGTTTGCCCTTCTGTGGCTTCCCACATTAGGAACATTGAAGCTGCCTTACACCAAGTCAGACCATTGTCCTATCGGCCTCAGTATTGTCTGCACTGACTGGCAGTGGCTCTGCAGGGTTCCAGACCAGGAGTCTTTGCTATTCCTACCTGGCTACCGTCTTTTATTATAAACGTCACATTAATATATAAACCCTTTATTATAAAGCCTGCCTCGTGTGGAGAAAAAGAATAGGCTGTGAGGGAAGGAGCCACCTCTGGGTTGGATCTAGACTTAGACTGCTATCCAATACATGTCAACTCAGAAGTAAGGTCCATTGGGCTCAATGGGATTTACTCCCAGTTAAGTGTGTATCGGATTGCAGCCTTAGTCCTGCTCAGAGTAGCAGACCCACTGAAATCTTTTGTAAATAATTTTTTTGTCAATTTCATAAAGATTTTCTCCAGTCGCCATTCATTTGAATGTTTGTTCTGTTCTGCTCTTCGTGGTTGGTTTGCTTTTAAAAAATTGCTATGCACCACCGTAATGTTTTATTAGAGCGCAATATAAATAAATAAACGAATCAACAAACAAAATCGATGGGACTTCAGTTGAGACTACTCTTAAGGATGAGTAACAGCGCCTTCCTAAGCAGGTCCAGCCCTATTGAATTCCATGGGGCTTACTCCGAAGTAAGCAGCCTAAATCGGGGGTGGGGTGTTCAACCGTCTTTGTGGGGCGGCAAAGGGCACCCCCCCTTCCCTCAGACGGAGCTTTTCTCCTCAGTTTAAATAGAATCCCTCCCGTTCCCGCCTAAATTCTGGGCTCGAGGAGAGCGGCGGCGGCCTCGGATTGGCTCTCAGTCCCCCGCCCGCCTGAGGGAACTCGACGGTGTCACTCTTTGCTTCCCCCTCCCCCTCCGCATATATAAGGGGAGGGGAATAAGAAACAGCCGCCTGAGTTGCTGCGCTCAGAGGTCCCTCGTGGTACCCGCAGCCTGCCACGGATTAGAGAGGTGTGTGGGGAGGCTCAGTTTACGGAGAACCTCCTGCCTTTTGCCTCCCCGCGCAGAACTCTTCTTCTCACTCGCCCCGCATAATACTGAAGGGGGTGCGGGGGTAGTTGCTTAGCTTCTGGGGTGAATGAATATAATTATAGAGGCTCATCCCTCTGTCTGGGATTAGCGCCCTCTGGCCAGGAAGAAGCACCCCCCCCCCAAAGTCCCTGAGGGTGGGCATGAGGGGGAGGGTTAAGTTTCTCAACAATGGGGGAAGTGCACTCTGCACCTGCTCAGAGGCACTTTTCACCTGCTCGTCACATGCTCCAGGATTTATTATTTGTTTAGTACACTTCTCTCCTGCTGTTCGTCCCAAAGGAGCCCAGGGCAGCAGCTAAGCACATCACTAATAAAAACAATGAGTTGCATTATGTTCTACTCAGAGTAGACCTACTGACATTAACAAACCTAAGTTAGTGATGTCTGTTAACTTCAGTGGGTTTACTCTAAGTAAGGCTAGCACTGAGTACCACTCAATGGGTGGTATTCAATGCTAGTCTTCCTCAGAGCAGACCTGTTGAAATTAATGGACATGATGAATTTAAAATGCCTCCAAGTCGATTCCAACTTATAGCGACCCTATGAATAGGGTTTTCATGAGGCTGAGAGGCAGTGACTGGCCCAAGGTCACCCAGAGAGCTTCATGGCTATGTGGGGATTCGAACCCTGGTCTCCCAGGTCATAGTCCAACACCTTAACTACTACACTATATTTCAATGGATCTTCACTGAGGGACTAGCATTGGCTACAGCCCATTACACTTAAAACTTCTAAAAACAGTTTTAAAAACCTATAAAAACCATCACTTACTCTCCCAGCTAATGTCAGGGTTGCCAGGAATAGGTTTAGCTCTTGACGTGATATAAAGATCCTTTACCTTTGATTTTACAGTCTGACCCTGTGCAGATATAGGTGTGCTTATGACTACTGACATTGATTACATTTTTATTCAGCCTCCCTCCAGGCAGCTTTAGAGATTCTTCCTTTTTATCCTTACCTATATCTGAGGTCACTGAGTAATATGTTTTATTTCTGAATGGTAATTTGAATCCAGGGCCTCCCATTCAAGTCTAAAACTGTAGCTACTACATCACACTGCTTTTTGCAAATACAAGGCCTTTGTACTTAATTGAACTGCTATGTCACTGAGTTAAAAACATTCTGAATTGCTGATACGAATGCTAAATGTTATTCTAGAATGCTAATGTGGTATAGCGATTAGAGCATCAGACTTGAAGGACCCAGGTTGAAATCTTGATTGTTGTTGAGCAAAAATTGGGGGGGTGGGGGGTGGAGAGAGAACATTGTTCATTGCCTTGAGCTCCATGGAGAAAAACTGCAAAACAAATAATAAATAAAATCATCTTAATCAGCAAGGTGAATGAAGGGCAGCTGCACACAATCACAATGAAGCAGGTAAGCAATAGCTATTGAACAGTGTGTAGGTCGACCTTGAAAATTAGCCCCCCACACTTGTCAACCGTGAAAAATGTTTGCTAGCCTGCCATACCTACGGTAATCATTTGAAGTCTGAAATGGTGGGGGCAGCCAGGGCAGAAGGGGAGGAAACTGAAGTACCTGATTGCCTTGAGATAACTTGTACTTACCATAGGCGACCAAGCCTGGTATAGGTAGTGTAGATCCAACACGTGTTACTCAACTGGCTACTGCTTCTGTCTTTCTACAGGTTCAACACTCCCTGTAAAACAGCTAGTTGAACTAATATGGCTACTGTTCAGATCTTGCATATTGGACAGAAGCATAAAACTTCAAAGGTACAAAATATTCCAACAGTATTATTTTAAGAAGAAAAAGTAGACCTCTAATTTATTTCTTTGTCTTCTAAAACCAATGTTTTTGTCCTTTTCAGGAAACAGCTCTGTTTCCAAACAGAGTTGCCTCTGAGCAGCAATCTATGGTTCTGGTGAAAAGGCTGCTGGCAATTTCAATCTCCTGTATAACTTACCTCCGAGGACTCTTCCCAGAAAGCTCCTATGGAACCCGCTATTTAGATGGTAACAGCATTTGTTGCTTTTGTCTCTTCAGTTTGATTAAACTCTTGAGTTATTGTATGTTGGACTCATCCACACTGGAGTTTAATGTGGATTTAAAACTGCTTCTGTCTTTCCCCCCCAAATGTAGTGAGATATATACATATAGAAAAAGGGCAATACTCTGTCCCGATAGTGTGGAAATTCAATTGCTGTTGCACTCGCAGCTTCCAATTACCAGGTTGCACTAGGAGCCATCAGTCTGGATGCAGCCAATCTTTGGTCCCTGGAAATCAACTTGGTAAACATCAGTTAACTCTGCATTGTTATTCTGCCCCACAGACATGTGCCTGAAAATTCTTCGAGAAGATAAAAGCTGCCAAGGTTCACTCCAGATAGTCAAGTGGTAAGAATGAGCAAACCCAAAGGATTGAGAAAAGCCAGGAGCAGATATTCATTGTAGCAAGTTCCTGGCTCTGCACAAACTCTATACATACATCCCCAACCAAGGACTGTGCAGAAATCAATTACATAATCCTTACTACAGATTTATTTGTCACAAGTTTTACATTCCAGAGTACTTCAGTTTTTGACTATGAGCTCTAAACTCCATTTGGCAACTAAGAATTTTCTCCCTTTATATACATTTGTGTGAATGTTTACTCATTAACATATATTCTCTGGCAGGATTCAAGGATGCTTTGATGCACTGGAAAAGAACTATGTAAGTTAATTTTACACTGTGTTTTAAATATCATGAGATTTCATCACAAGTTCTCAGGGGGCCGGGAAAACTCTGCAGAATTGTCTGCTCTTCACCTTTTGCCTTAAATAAACATACCAAAGAAAGCTGTTCCTTTAGAGCGGTAAGCTTAACATACACAAATTTTGCACCTTAAATTCTGCAACTGGAGTAACTATGGAAATGCCCCAAAATCAAATTAATTTGCACCCTACTCTGTTTGCATGTTACACCTGACAGGCAGTAATTCAAGTTTTTCCCAGCATGCAGACTCTTAATATATATTATTATAATAAAGAATAAGGTGACCACATAGTGTTATGATCATTTTCCCCATCCCAAAGAGCTGCATGAGGCAGATATTGAACAGGTGCAGTTTTCCTCCAAGTACGGAAATTCATTGACAGGAAAAATTGCATCCATGAAAGCAGTTGTCAAAACATCTATGTTAGGGAAAACATAGTAGTCCTGGGTACTACTTCTGCTGAGCACTTGCTACTTTCATTGCTTGATTTTTGAAGTTATTGTGCCAATTCTTTGCTATATATTATTTCCCAAACCACACATTATGCAGGATCTCCTGACTTTTAAAAAAAGCTTAAAGCAGTTACAGGAAGCTCTGGTTTTGATCAGAGCTGTGGTGCTGGAGGAGGAACTATTTAAGAGGGGTGTACAGCAAACACAAGGTTCAACTTTGTATCTGTATCTGTAGCATTTGCAAGCAGCCTGGTCTGTTGTGGATCTGCTCTGTGTCATTCTGATTCAATTTGCCATTCAGCTCCAGATCTGATCTGTTAAACCAGAAGATCTGGTTCAAACCCATTGACTATAACGGAGAATCTGAAAATGGCAACAGTGCATTTTCCTTTTCACATAAGTAGATCCAGCTCAAATATGTGAGATCATGACCCACATCACTCTGATTTGCCTAATTATTTGAGGTACATACAGAGGCAACACATATTTCATCTTTTTCTACAATGCCACCCAACCCAAACTGCTATTAATCTTACAAAGGTGAGAAGAAATAAGTCACAATACAAATACCTGTATCCCCCTGGTGGACTAATAGGAGGTGTGTGTGTGTGTGTGTGATTTAGCTCAGGGGAAAGGATTAAACAATCCCTCCCCCAGCACCACTTCATCAAAACTAAAATCTTCAAAGTTTTTAAAAAGTTAGGAGATCTAATCTGGCCCTAAGAAGGAGTAGTTGAAATATACCAAACACTGAATTAAGAGGCCCCTCCAAACTTATGTTTTGTTGTGGGTGTATTTTGCAACATGTTGTTGACACACAAATAGTGCACTGGTGGTGGATTTGTTCTGCTTTTGTCTGTTCTGTGATGCTTCCCCAATGCTACCACATTATTATAAGTGCTATAACACAACAAAAGTGGAACAAAAATAAACCAGAACATTTGCGGTATAAAAAGTTACAAGATTTCAACAGGAAGTTACGAGATGTGCACTGACTGGAAATTGAAGCAGTATGACTGCCCCAAAATTTTGCAGGTGCAAACAGTGTTGAAAGCGGGATCGCATGTGACTGCCCTGGTAGCATCATGAACACAAATAATCATGAATGCACAATAAAAAAGGGCATCTGGAGGGGCCCAAAGTTGTCTTTATCAGTTGGCTATCATATGGTACAGAGAGGGAATTCATATAGGACTTAGACAGAGGTTGCTGCAACTAAAACAAAAGAAATGTAAACATAAGCCTGCTTTTTTCTGTGTCATTAATCCAATTGGCCACAGGATGTCAGTGAAGTTTCTTGCAAGCCTGTCTGATTACTAATATTCTGTGTGGGGAAAGGACACACATTTGTACCAGTGTGAGTCTTTCCCATATTTTGGAGTTGGGAGAGGAGATTTTCATCAGGACCACAGCACAGGAGGAAAAGGTTAATTGGCCCTTCCTCATGCTGTCCTCCCAGATTTGATAAGGCCCTCCTAGCGGCTGCTATTTACAGTAAAGACAACACTCATGCTATGTTAAACCATGGGTATAAAGTCATCTCAGATATTTATGTGAGGAAGGTAAGGAAATAGTTTGGACTTGAAAAGTTGCATTGTTCAGTGGCTGAGATGCAGCAACACATCCAAGGAAGAAGAAGCCAGACACACAGACACACCCGAGCTGTTGGGAAGCGATGATGGGTGCATTTTGAAATGAAATGCAGATTGTTAACAGGTCCTTTGTTTTTTGTTTTCCAGCTGCATATGGCTGTCTTGACAGTAAGTAGTACAATAAATCAATGCATAGTGGATTTCCTCTTCCTCTGTTTGGGAAGAGCCAATATTAAGTTGGAGCCACTCTTGCCCACCCTAGCTTGCCTTGAGCAAAGATTACAATATTTCAACTCTGTATTTAACCTCAGTGTCTGGGCTCATTCCTCAAGTTTTCTCTCCCACTGTGATGTATGCCACCCAATTTGTAATTCTTTCGAATATTTTTACAAAGGGTTGTCTTTACACATCTACCATCCCCTATATAAGGTTTTATACCAATTCAGTTTATACCAGACTCTCCCAACCCCGCAAATCCCTGGGCATTGTAGTTTGGTGAGAGAGGAGGTGCTCTTCATTGGAGATTCCTAGTTCTCTCATGGGTCTGCAGCTTCCCATATGGCACAGCTGATAAATCACACATTTTTAAAATGTAGAATTGCTTTATTTTATATCAGCACAGTAAACACAATAATCAGACAAATGTTTAATCACAGATGCTGGGCTTAATGTACTTTTCTGATTCTTTGATTGATTCATTGATTTATATATAAATACCCAGAGTGGGTTACAAGAATAGACAATACAATTATAATAATAAATTAATAATAATAAATCTAATTTCTGTGTCGCCTATCTGGCCAGAGGCCACTCTAGGTGACGTACAAACAGTTTAAAACACAATAAGATAAAATACAATAATACAATATAAAAACAATATAAGAACAATACAGCAGCAATATTAAAACAGGGCAGGAGGCATTTCAGTCTTAGCAATTAGCCTTCCCCGGAGATCCCGAAGGCCTGTTGAAAGAGCCAGGTCTTTAAGGCTTTACGAAATACATTTAGGGAAGAGGCGTGCCGAAGATCTTGTGGGAGGGAGTTCCAGAGGGTGGGGGCCGCCACTGAAAATGCCCTCTCTCTTGTACCCGCCAATCTGGCTGTTTTTGTTGGTGGGATTGAGAGAAGGCCTTGTGTGGCTGATCTTGTCGGGCGGCATAATTGGTGGCGTTGAAGGCGCTCCGTAAGATAAACTGGGCCGGAACCGTATAGGGCTTTAAAGGTTAATACCAACACCTTGAATTGGGCCTGGAAAACAACTGGAAGCCAGTGTAGATCGAACAACACTGGTATGATGTGATTCCGGTGGCGACTATTCGTAAGTAGTCGAGCCGCCGCATTTTGTATAAGTTGTAATTTCCGGACTGTTTTCAAGGGTAACCCCACGTAGAGCGCATTACAGTAGTCCAAACGAGAGGTGACCAGGGCGTGTACTACCAGGGGGAGCTGATGAGCAGGAAGGTAGGGTTGCAGCCTTCGTATGAGGTGTAGTTGATACCAGGCTGCCTGGCTCACTGCCGAAATCTGAGCCTCCATGGACAGCCTGGAGTCAAGTACAACCTCAAGGCTGCGGACCTGGTCCTTCAGGGGTAAACTCACCCCATTGAACCTCAGGTCAACATCTCCCAACCTTCTTTTGTCCCCCACAAGCAGCACCTCGGTCTTATCGGGGTTCAACTTCAGCTTGTTCCTTCCCATCCATCCACTCACGGATTCCAGGCACTTGGACAAGGTCTCCACAGCCAACTCTGGTGAAGATTTAAACAAGAGATAGAGCTGAGTGTCATCTGCATATTGGTGACACTGCAGCCCAAATCTCCTAATGATTGTCCCCAGCGGCTTCATATAAATGTTAAATAGCATGGGAGAGAGGATAGAACCCTGTGGCACACCACAATTGAGAGGCCAAGGGTCTGAAACCTCCTCCCCCAATGCTACCTGTTGGTACCTATCGGAGAGAAAGGAACGGAACCACCGTAATACAGTGCCTCCAATTCCCAATCCCTCCAGGCGATGTAGAAGGATACTGTGGTCGACAGTATCAAAAGCCGCTGAGAGATCGAGGAGGACAAGAAAGGTGAATTCTCCCCTATCTAATGTCCTCCTCAAATCATCTACCAGCAGATACAATCATATAAAAGCAGATACAATTATAAAAACAGTTATAAAATACAGAAAACCGTTCCAAATGGTTTTTGCTTGCAACTTTCAAGTAAAAATTAAAATTAAAAATAACTACAGCTCATTGGGAATGATGGAATGATTGTTAAATCAGTGTAAGCCCACACTGTACATATGCTCTGTGATCTCTTTCATGCCTGAAAAAAGTCTCTGCTTTCAGCAAGCTGTAAATAGGTTTCAGTTTTATTTGCCATAAACAAAGCTGTAAAAATGAGTAAGATGGAGATCAGACGCAATCTAAACAGGAACATGGCTTCAGGCTCCAGGCCCATTCACGGTTATCGGAAGTAAAGAAATTGAGATTATGAAAAATGTACATATGAAATCTCTAAACTGTGATTTATACTGGGCAGCTTAAAGCACACTTGGGAGATGTGGAATTGGGGACAGACAACCCTCACTTGAGAATGCTTCCTCCAACCCCTTCATATCTTGGGCTGAAGAGAAGCATGACAGTTTTATTCCAGTTAGCTTTTAGAAACTGTTGAATCTGCAGTGTTAACTTTTAATACTATCTGGTGGAATTTTTAATCTTTTACACCTGTGAAGTTTATTAATTGCTATTGTTTGTTCAGTGTTATTGTAGTTGTTAACAACAACAAGAAATAGATTTGGTGTTTCTAATTTTGTTTGTTTTTTATCTTGTATTTTCCTGTTTTTACTGCAAGTCACATCAACTATGTTTACAGAAAGGCAGGATATTAATATGAAACTAAGCTAGCTAAAATTGCATGACCCGGACAACAGAGGGGTTACATTGGTATGCTTAACCTTCACTACTTTCTGGAGCCTGGAGCCTGGAGGCATGAAGTGGGTCTTATTCACCACCCTGACATTTTTCAACAAGAGTAGGGGACATGTTCTGCTCTCCCCATGTTTTGATTCCCATGGTGTCTATAGAAAGGACGGGGAGCCTTTTTCAACCTGAGGGCCACATTCCCTCATGAGCAACCTCTTGGGGGCCACATTAGTGGTGGCCAGGGTCAGAGGCAAAAATGGGGAGAGCAATAGATATGGCTCTTCTTTTTGTATGGTAGACTACACTTTAGCCATACAAAAACAGGTTTCTACACACACACATACCTCTCCAGGCAAGCAAGAAGCATTATCACTGGTCAAGGACACATTCTAGCTCTGCAAAGCGCTCAAGGTGGGCACAGAGCAGGGACATTGAGAAGTGCAGCCTGAAGAAGGGGGCATGGCATGGAGAGAGCTCAGGGGGCTGGATAAATAGGTAGGGGGGTACATTCCTCACCCCTGATCAACATGCTCCACACATACACATACCACACTTTGCAAATAGCTGGAATGGTCGATTGAAAGACCTTACTGCAGCATGTCGGTCCCCTTAGTTTCGATTGTCCCTGTCAAATAGTGGTCAAGAGAGAAAACAGTTTTTCCACTTTGCATAGCAGACAGCTATGATTGTTACACTCTCCTTTGACAGACACCTATAGCCAGCATTACCCTCATATTTCTTCTTGGTGGGATGGTAGACTCACTGCTCTGAGATATTATGACTGACATTTCCAATGAGAAATATCTGATAAAATCTATTTGTTCTATTATAATATATTAAAATTAGAGGTCTTGCATATTCGGTGGTTTTATGAACTGGCTACAAGTATCTGTGTGGGTGGTAATGCTTGTTAAGTTCCCTGAATGATTGCTGGGGTTATGGAATGTTTTGCTTGATCCGTCCAAAGATAGGTATTTATATACATTTGTCATAGTTTCATGGTGTGCTCAATTTTTATGACTAATTACAGATGCCAAAAGGATGGTTTAAAAAAATTCCCTGCAGCAAGATTTGTTGTCTTTTTGTGATCAAGCAGAATTGTGATTGGCTTTATTGTGAAAACTCAGACAAGGGCAATGCTAATTCAGTCTGCTTTCTTAAAACAGATCTATACCAATCCCAAAGAGCCTGAGGTAAGAGAAAATCATGTAGACAGAAATTTTGGCTCTGTATTTAAGTCAGCCACAATGTCAGCTGCTTCCCACAAGCGCATTCATGCTTGGCACATAGGAAGCTACCCTATTATGAATTAGACTGTTGGTCCGTACAGTTCAGTAATGCCTACACTGATTGGCAGCAACTCACCAGGGTTCCAGAAAGGGAACATTCCCAGGCCTACCTGAAGATGCTGGGGATTGAACCTGGTACCTTTTATGTGCAAAGCAGGTACTCTGCCATTGAGCCAAGGCCTTTTCCCATGCTATTTGGAGGGAGTGCCAAGTTTTATTTAAAAAAAGAAAACCAGCAAAGGCACTTCTAGACAATCATTTCCAAGGTCTACAATCATCCCCCGGACAAAGCTGAAGCCATATGTCTCACTTCAGTTTGCCTGTAATGAATCTGTCAGCAGCTGAAGGAAGTGCCAAGACAGCTAGCAAGCCCTCCTTTTGCCATTACAGCTGCTGGGTTGGAACATCAACTGCTAGCAGTACAGGGAGGCGTCAAGACCAGCTTGCAGTTTCTACATTGTGACTTTATTGTATGATTCTTTTGTATCCGTTATGGACATCAGAATCATCTTGGTTTTGTTGTAATTGCCTTGTGCAATCTCATTTTGTCAGCTGACTTGATCTTGTTAATGGAAAGGCATAAAGTGAACAAAGCCAATAAACACATTTAAGAATCATCATCGCCTCTCCCAGCCCAAGTTTGTAAACCCATTTATGCCTATTTTGATACAAGCAGGCCATCTTATACATTTTCTGCCTTCAGTTGTTTTCTTTGTCCATGCATATGGTTTCCCTTAGCGTGACAGATGATTTAGGCCAGCCCAACTGTACAGAGTACAAAATGTTCCTGCCAGATAGTCAATGTAATGTGATAAATGGTCTGAATATGGATAAAATAACATGTTATTGGACAAACATAGAGTTCCCTATGTAGCACTCAAGAAATATGTTTGCTGCGTAAAGTGTGCCCTTAATGCAGTATGCTAAAAAATATCTAAGGACAAAGCAAACAATTGAAGGTGGGAGAAGTATGTCAAGAGACAGCCCACATGCATTGAACCCAAAAGATTGTAATACTCTTCTGAGATCTCACATGGGAGTTATTGTATGGTTAGAACAGCCCTGGATGGCTAGAAGCCTATTTCTTACAACAGCAAGTGACAACTGATCTCTCTCCTTCCTTTTCCATCTCTAGCGCATGACAGAATTCTACCGGTTCAAGTTCAAGTACTCCAGGAACAGACCTCAGATGGACTTCGTTAGGTAAGTGCTTCATCGTTTAATTTCTGGGGAAAGCACGTGGAGAGAGATGCTTGCCTTAAACGAGGGGTGTGGAACCTTTTTCAGCTGCAGAGCAACCTTCCTGGGGAAGCTTCCAAGGGCCACATGCCAGCCAAACAGTGGAGACTGGTCTATTAGGGCAAATGGGGCACTCCCCACCAACCTCAATCTCTCCAATCTCTAGGGCTGGACAGAGACGACTGGAGAGCTGCATTTGGCCCCTAGGCCTGAGGTTCCTCATCCCTGCCGTAAAGCTTTTGATTAGAAAAAACTGCTGTTATGCACACAGACCTTTGTTTTATTTTTATTTTTAACTGTGTAATGCTTTTCCATATGCAAAGTACTTTAGGAACATAGCACGCTGCCTCATAGTGAGTCAGTCCATTGGTCCATCTAGCTCAGTATTGTCTACTACACTAACTGGCAGTAGCTCTCCAGGATTTCAGACAAGGAAATACTGTTCGGGATTGAACCTGGGACCTTCTGCATGCAAAGTAGATGCTCTACCACTGACCTATGGCCCTTCCCCAGCCTATTATTGCATGTCTCCCCCACCAAGCCTGTGAACTGGGCAATTGGAAGACTCCACTTTACAGAACTAAGTCTCCAATCATGTGACTGCTTCCTAGGGAATCAACCCTAGTGGGACTTACTTCAGAGCAGTCATGCATTGGATCTGGCGGAGATGTTGGTGAGTGGTCCAAGGCCATCTTGTGATCTGACAAATGAACTGAGGTGCATTAATCAAACTCCAGATTGGACACTTTCCTGCCAGGCAGTGCTACCCCCCACCAGGTGGCTCAAATCATGTAGAAAAGTACCTTGTAAGGGATCCATGATGTTATATACCAATGACTGTTTAACCAAAATACCCTGGACAACCCAGAATTTGGATTGCCTTTGATAAACACTTCTACAAGGTTTATGTGGTGATTTGTTTGGGGAGGGGAATCTGAGGGGGGGGAATTGGTCATGTGATTTGGCCCTGTCAATTATCCTCTTAATTATCTCACCCCCCAGGTTGCATGAAGCCTCCTCACTGTGTGAACTGCAGCTGGATGTCAAGATCACATGCTTAGAGGCGCTGAAATAAAGCCATTCAGCTTGCTTTAATCAAGCCTTTCTTAAAAGGCTAAGCACATTCTCTCCAATGTCAATTTAATTGTTTCTGCATTGATCCCTTATTTCTCAGATGGGATTATAATCGTAGTGTCAATTCATGTATTAATGACACATTTTGTCATTCTAAGCAATAGCCCCCACTGTAAATCTGCCTTCCTTGCCTATTTATCCTGATTACAGTGATGAAAAGGCTCTGGTGTCCTTTTATATTCTTACAGTAAAATGTGTCAGTGTATGTTCTATATTTACCATTGGGGTATGAGCAGCAGTGGTTGCTTGATACTGGGAATCATCATGTAACTCCTATGTCTGTCAAGTCCTTCTATAATGTATATGTTGGTAGTCATGCAGTCTCATCACAATAAGCAACTTCTTAAAATTGCTTTGATGTAAGTAGCTCTGTGATGGCAGAAATGTCTTCAGATAGTGCATAGTTCTAGTCCTGTCCTCAGTCCTCCTTCACTTATGGCTGGTATAATGACATAGCACAAACAGCTTTAATATTCCACAGGTTGCTCACTCCCACAAATAATTTTTCATGTGAAATTGCATGAGTCCTATGAACTCATGTAAGATCATCGGGGAAGAGCTATAACTTAGTGGTAGAGCATCTGCTTTGCATGTAGAAGGTCCCAGGTTCAATCACCGGCATTTCCAAATACGGTTAGGGGAGAATCCTGCCTGAAATCCTGTAGACCCACTGCCAGTCAGTGAGAACAATACTGAGTTAGATGGACCATTGGTTTGACTCAGGATAAGCCAGCTTCCTATGTTCCTTTGCTCCAATTTGATGAACTTGATAGATTGCTAAAGACTTCCCAGTTGGAGTTGCAATCTCGTGTGAGTTCAAGGCTTCCATGTCACATTGCGTATGTGAGTAGAGTGTCACATGAACAGTTATTCGTGGGAGCAGAGCTGACCATGATACTCAATTATTATTAATTATACACCTTTAGTGTGGCAGCACCTACCCTGTCGAATTCCTTCCCCTTCAATATTAGGCAGGCACCATCTTGGTTATCTTTTCGGCACCTTTTGAAGACTTTCCTCTTTCTACAAGCCTTTTAAACTGAGATCTATCCCACTCTGCGTCTGTGTTGGAATTGCTTTTTCATATTTTTTTTAACAATATGTTTTTAACCCTTTTTAAAAGATGTCTTTAAAGTTTTTTTTAAAATGTTTTTAACGTTTTGTTTTAATGTATTTTAAGGTCTGTTTTTATTATGTTTTAAAGTGTTTTTAGCGCTTTTGTTTACCGCCCTGGGCTCCTGCTGGGAAGAAGGGCGGGATATAAATCAAATAATAAACAAACAAACAAACAAAACAGAATTGATTCATGCTACCAAGGGTACAAAGTCTTAGGTTTGGCCCATCAGTTGTGGGGAGGGCCATACCTTAGTAGCAGAGCACATATTTTGCATGCAATGAATCTATTGAAGTGTCCGGAGCATGGCCTTGTCCTTCTTTATTGGATGAGTTTCAGTTGGTGCAGCTTGAGGAAGTGGACAAGGTGCTTGGAATGGTTCGGGCAACCACGTCTGTTCTGGATCCTTGCCCATCTTGGCTAGTGAAAGCTAGCAGGGCTGGGACCACCGGTTGGGCCAAGGAAGTGGTTAATGCCTCCTTGAGGGAGGGAGTAGTCCCTGGTAGCCTCAAGGAGGCAGTAGTGAGACCTCTTTTAAAGAAACCCTCCTTGGACCCAGACAATTTGAATAACTATAGACCGGTGGCGAATGTCCCTTTTTTGGGCAAGGTTTTGGAACGGGTGGTTGCCAGCCAGCTCCAGGCGCTGTTGGATGAAACCGATTATCTAGATCCGTTTCAATCCGGTTTTAGGCCCGGTTTTGGCACTGAAACAGCCTTGGTCGCCCTGTATGATGACCTTTGTCGGGAGAGGGACAGGGGGAGTGTGACTCTGTTGATTCTCCTTGATCTTTCAGCGGCGTTTGATACCATCGACCATGGTATCCTTCTGGGGAGACTTGCGGAGTTGGGTGTCGGACGCACTGCTTGGCAGTGGTTCCGCTCCTATTTCGCGGATCGTCACCAGAAGGTAGTGCTTGGGGAACATCACTCGACACCATGGACTCTCCATTGTGGAGTCCCCCAGGGGTCGGTCTTGTCCCCCATGCTTTTCAACATCTACATGCAGCCGCTGGGTGCGGTCATCAGGAGTTTTGGAGTGCGTTGCCATCAATATGCTGATGACACGCAGCTCTATTTCTCCTTTTCATCTTCTTCAGGTGAGTCTGTTGATGTGCTGAACCGTTGCCTGACCGCGATAATGGACTGGATGAGAGCTAATAAACTGAGACTCAGTCGAGACAAGACCGAGACACTGTTGGTGAGCGCCTTCCCTGCTCAGATGGTAGATGTTCACCCTGTTCTGGATGGGGTTACACTCCCCCTGAAAGAACAGGTACGTAGTTTGGGGGTTCTTTTCGACTCTTCCTTGTCTCTCGAGGCCCAAGTGGCCTCGGTGGCACGGAATGCATTTTACCATCTTCGTCTGGTAGCCCAACTATGCCCCTATCTGGACAGGGACGACCTCGCCTCCGTTGTTCATGCTCTGGTAACGTCAAGATTGGATTACTGTAATGCGCTCTACGTAGGGCTGCCCTTGAAGACAGTTCGGAAGCTTCAGCTGGTGCAGAACGCGGCTGCCAGACTATTGACGAGGACCAGTCGGTCTTCGCATATAACACCTATTCTGGCGCATCTGCACTGGCTCCCTATTTGCTTCCAGACGAGATTCAAGGTGCTGGTTTTGACCTATAAAGCCTTACACGGCGTGGGACCTCAATACCTTGTGGAACGCCTCTCTCGCTATGAACCTACCCGTTCACTTCGTTCAGAATCTAAGGCCCTCCTCCGGGTACCAACCCATCGGGAAGCCCGGAGGGTGGTTACCAGATCTAGGGCCTTTTCTGTGGTGGCCCCTGAGTTGTGGAACAGCCTCCCCGAAGAGGTACGCCTGGCGCCTACACTCCTATCTTTTCGGCGCCAGGTAAAGACCTTTTTATGCTCCCAGGCATTTTAATCTTTTAATCCTCTTAACCTTTCTAATCTTTTAATCTGTATTTTCTTTAATTTGTGCCGTATTTCATTTTTGTTGTGTTTTTTGTTGTTTGTATATGTTTTTGTGGTTCTTATTATGATATATTGTATTTTACTTTGTTTGTTCACCGCCCTGAGAGCTACTTTTGCTAAGGGCGGTATATAAATCGAAATAATAAATAAATAAATAAATAAAAGGTCCCAAGGGTTGAGAAAGATGCCTGCCTGAAACACTGGAGAGTTGCTGCTAGTCAGTGTCAACAATAGTGAGCTAGATGGACCAATGGCTTGACTTGGTATAAGCCAGTTTCCTGTGTTCATCATGTTGCATGTGCACTGCCATGCATTACGATTCCACTCTTGTTTAGTGAGTAGCGTCCCTTGCATCTGATCCCATGCATCTATTTTCTGGTGCAATCACTTATAGGATTATACTGAGCTTCAGCACTTCAATAAACTGTTCCTTAGCACCTGTTGAGCGTGCCTGCTTTTCCGTTTCTTTTATGCCTTAATGTTGAGCCATATGAATTGGGACAGACTTTGACTTTTTTTCCTGTTTCAGTGGTAGTACTCAAGGGAGCTTTACAAATGGAGGAAACAGTGAGGAGATTAAGAAAGCCAGTATCCTGCTGATCCGCAAACTGTATGTCTTAATGCAGAATCTTGGACCGCTGCCTAATGACATTACAGTGACCATGAAACTGTTCTACTACAATGACGGTAGGTGGTGAAAGTTGCCCACCTGTCCTGGCTTCCCCTAATTTACTGCCCAGGACTAGCACCCAACCATGTAAAGTGGGGAGCTACAATCAAAATATATGTCTGTCAGAGCTTGCAGCCTGGAGGCAAATTGATAGTCAAGGGGGGCAGCAGTGTGGGATGGATGGGTAGTGTTAGAACAGTTCAGTATGTCCAGCAAGTGAGGCGGGCCAGAGTCAGCAGCCTTGTATAGCCCTGTTGTTTTCTTGTGTCTCCTGATCTATGCTGAGCTGGCAGCCCCAATGTCACCTTCTGGCAATCTCGCAGTGGAGGTCCTGAAGTGCAGCAGAGGGCTGATCAGTAGCTTGCTCATAGCAAGATACTACGATCAAGTAAAGTAAGTCAGCTGGGCCCAAATGCTGGCAGCCCTGCCTCAAGAGCCTGGAGATGGGAAGGGGAGCCCACTACATTGGCTCCTTTTGGCTCCTCCTCTCCCTGAACCATTTCCACCCAAGCTGGTCATTATAATCATTTAACCTTAAGAACTGCTGCCAGAATTTGCATGATTTTCTCTTCCTGTGTCATCCCTTTTTCCTTTTGCGACATGCCTTTTAGATGGTATGCTTGTGGGTAGGGACTGTCTTGTTTGATGCTGGTCTTATGTAATCCACTCTGGAAACTATTTTGGCTGAAGAGCGGGGTTAAAATGCTTTAAATAACTAAACAAATGTTGGAAAATAAGATGCACAAAATGGCATGGACTGCCTCATTTAGCCACACTGCCCAGTGAGCCATGGTTGTTTTCGCTTTCTTTTTTAGCCACGTAGCCTGAATAGCCTCTTGCTCTGGATACTGTACGTGTCTTTTGTTGTAGGCCCTGCAGCACAGGATTTCCTATTTCTTTCCTTTGCAGTCACGCCTGATGATTACCAACCCCCTGGCTTTAAGGAAGGCAACATTGCCAATTGCCTGCTTTTTGATGGTGACCCTGTGAACCTCAAAGTAGGGTCAGTCTCTACCGGGTTCCATGTGATGAAAGTGAGGGTGACAACAGACAGCAAACGGATGGGGATGCTGGAGAGCAGCCTAGTTGAGGAGCGTGGCCCCACTGAAATCTCCCATCAGGGGCTAGACTGTGATGAAGAAGAGGAGGAAGGCAGCACTAAAGTGCAGGAAGAGGTTATATACAGTGTCATTTTTCTCAACCCATTGTGTGTATGCGTTGTAGTAGTAGGCTGCTCTGTTACATAAAACCCTAGGAGCAGTATTCAGCTAACTCATCCCATCAGCGCAAGCCTTCCATGCGCCTTTCTGAAATCTGCTCCATAGGGTTGGGGGAACCCCTAGAACAGATTTAGGTGGTGCGATGGGGAGGAGAAGGGGGAATGTGCCATTGCACTAGAGGCAATCCTTGCACTGACTGGACCCTGACTTTATAGTATGTTGCATACAACCCTAGATTTAAAAGGGATCAAATGGTGGTTGTGCCCGACCATCTTGTTGAAAGACAACACATCCTGTTTAAAGCATCCATGGTAGGATATCTGTTCAGCCTTTCTTCAAAACAGGTTGTTTCACAGGCAGGTTGGTGCATTGCTGAATTGTCCTTATGCTCAGGAAATTCTAATGGCACATCAGATGTTTGATGTGGATTTTTTAAAAAAATACTTCTTGATATAGGAACATAGGAAGCTGCCTTACACTGAGTCAGACCATTGGTTCATCTAGCCCGGTGTTCAGCATCCTCAATAAACTAAACTTCCCGGGATACTTTGGAGAAAGCCATGACAATGAAACCGGTATAAAACCAGTAAAAATTTGTCCTGTAGATTTGTCCATATGTACTTTTTTCCCATTGCAGTTTCATAACATGACTTCTAATGTGGTGTAGTGGTTAGAAGGGACCTGGGTTCAAATCCTCAATTGTCCATGAAGCTCACTGGCCAACCTTGGGCCAGTCATTGGCTCTCAGCATAACCTACCTCACTGGGTTGTTGTGAGGATAAAATTGGGATGGGGAGAACCTTATTTGTATACCACACTGTGCTTCCTCAAGGAAAGAAGGAATATAAATGTAATAATGAAATAAATACATAAAATGATAGGGTTGTCTTTCTCTTACTTCTGTTAACTTTAACTAGCAGAATTATTGTTTGCCAAATAATTAAATGATGGACACAGTAAGAAATCAACAAGCATGTTCCTCTTCCTTGTACTGAATGGAATGAAAAAAATAAGCAATGTACTGTAAATTGTTTTATAGAACCACCAGGCTGCCAGCATGAAGTTGGATAGAATCAGGATGAGTCAAGGGGATGCAGATTCAGATGGCAAAAACTGTTTTTCTTTGGATCCAAAGGGAGCAGGTATTTATTTATTTTATTACAGATTTATTTATTTAAAAAATTTTAAATGCCACCTTTAAAGGTAAAAGCCTTCTCAGGGCAGCTTAAAAAACATAAAACAGTGATATATAAAAAGTGACTAAATAGCATTAAATAACATTACAAATCAAAAGAAAAATGCCAGTAATGGTTAAAATCATAACTATAAGATGTAAAACCAGCATCAGATAAAAGCAGTTAAAAACACCTGATATATCCAGGTGTATAAGGCCTGTTTAAAAATAGTCAGGCCGGGAGGCAGGCACAACTCACATGGAAAAGCATTCCACAGGAAGGGACCACCACCACAGACAGTCTCTCATGCCTGTCTGGTAAAGGCCCTTCTTTTCTTATTATTTTCTTTTAAAAAGAGATAACTTTACATGCACTTCCAAGGGCTCTTTCTGGCATCACCTTTGCCACATGGAAGCTGCTGCAACATGGCCTTGCTTGGATAATGTTAAAAGCCCCAGACCATGGGGAGAACCCATGACATAGATATTTTCCAAACCTGCTTTGGCTCACTTACTGGGAGGCACAGCACTAAGCCGGTCTTCTCTCACACGGTGTGGAAAGAATCCTCAAAAGTAACATTAGAAGGGTCCTAGGTTGATTCTAGTGATGCCATCTTGTGACCCAGGAGTGTGTCATGAGTGATTCTGGTGCTGTAAGTTGACACAGGGGCCTCAACGTATGAATTCTATACTTCTGAGGTTCACACTTTACATGTCCTAAATTCTTAAGTCAGCACCTTTTAAAATATCCTTGTACTTTCTATTGACACCATACAGAAAATTAAGAAACCATGTTCTCTTCAGTTTCCACAGGGGCTGTACAAAAAAGAGCTTTGTGGCACCTTGAAGACTAGCATATTTATTTACAAACCAAACACATATCAATCCTGTGTTACTCGTTAAGGTGTTCCTTCTTTTCATTTAAGATATCACTTGAAGTAAAGATTAGCAATCATTTATGAAGTATGTTCTTCCAAAAGTTGATCATCAGTAAGACTGTAGCCTTTCCAAAATTTACTACCATAGTTGTAGGTTCCAGCTAGCCACTGGTATCTCCATTTTGTTAACTTTATTAAAAAATAAATAAATCCCTATTTCCACAAGTGGCAGATTCTGCAAGTGGCAGGAAGTTCCAGTGCCAGCTTTTTATGGGATCAGTTTCTTTCTGAGGAGACAGTACTAGAGACTTATGGTGTTTGTATAATATTGCTTTATTTACAAATATTCTCGATGAGGAGGGGATAGCAGGCAAAAACACAGACAGAGAGTACTAGACTGTAAATAGCATCAGTTCCTCAAAAGCAACATGTTATTGGAATGCATGTGTGTACATACCATGTGAGCGTACACACACACACAGAGGCTTTTTCTTCCTAAACAGCTGCAAATGAAGCCTTTTTCATGTTTTGCTGGCTACATTTAAATTGCTTCTTTTTCCCCCTCTTCTTCCACACACTGTCCTGAACCTGATTTATTGGTGTGTGTTACAAACCCCAATAACTGGCTGCCAGGTATCAAAGCTATTAAGGAAACCACCAAGCTATAAAAGAGCCTAGAGATGTGTAAATCTTAATGTGACGCACCCATACTATGGTATACCTTGTATTCTTGGATGGTGGTGATAGCAAAGTGCTGAGAAGAATTTCCCCCCTACGCAAAGGACAGTGTCTGGAAAGGCCCACTTTTTCAATGAAGTAATCCTAGAGGATTAAAAGATCAAGCATTAAAAGAGCAAGGAGACTGGAGAGAGCTTCAAATGTTTGAGGCTATTTAGTTTAGAAAAGGGGCTAGTAAAGGAGGACATGATGGTAGAAGTGTACAAAAAATGCATGGTGTGTGGACTCTGGAGAAAGAGACTTTCTCTCTTGTAATACTAGAACCTGGGGTCATCCAATGAAGCTGGAGGGTGGGAGATTCAGAACGGCCAAAAGGAAGTACTTCTTCACACAGTACATAGTTAAACTATGGTATTTGCTTCCCCGAGATGTAGTAACGACCACCAGCATAGATGGCTTTGAAAGAGAATTAGAAAAAATCATGAAGGATAAGGCTATCAATGTCTACTAAACATGACATCTATATACTGCCAGAATCAGAGGCAGTATGCTTCTGAATACCTGTTGCTGCTGCAGCAAGAACAACAACAGAGGAAGGGTATTGCACTCTTCTTCTTGTGGGCTTCCCACAGGTATCTGGTTGGTCATTGTGGGACACAAGATACGGGCTAGATAGGGTGATCCAGCAGGCCTCTTCTTATGATCATACTGTCAAGCATAGCAAGAGAAATGGTGCCACCTAAAGGTCCTCTCTATAAATTGCATTCTGGCCTGGAGATGCAATAGGAAGAATGGAGCTTACACAGACAGACTTCAGGGGTAAAATTTGCTGTACACTGCAGTGTTGTCAGAGTGGGCCAGGGGCTCTGGGTTCAAATCACTGCTCAGTCTTAGATGCACTGGGTGATCACAAGCAAGGCAACAAATCTGAGATTGGGTTTTCTGTCTAATATGGAAACAAATATCTACCACACAAGACAATAAAAAGTCTTCAGTGCCTCCTGAAGACCTTCCTCTTCCAACAAGCCTTTTAAGTAGAGATCTTTCATTGTCTGCACCTGTATTGGAATTGTTTTTAGATTTTTAAATATTTTTTAATTGTTTTATTGCTATGTGTTTGCCATCCTGGGCTCCTTTGGGAAAGAGCTCTACTTAAAAGGCTTGTTGGAAGAAGAAGGTCTTCAGTAGGCACTGGAAAGAGATTGCTCCTGTTGAGAATGCATCTTCACTTCACTGTTTCACCAATTGCCAATGAGTCCAGGCAGGAGCATCATATACATGTATTACAATTTTATCCCTGCCCCAATGTTTATCTTTATTAGGAGAATTCTGATGGAGGCTAAAGCTATCAATGGCTTCTAGTTATGATGGCTACACTGCTTCCAAGATCAGAGGTACCATCCCTCAGAATACCAGTTACTGGGGGAGAATAGTGGGAGAGGGCTATTGCTTGGGGGCTTCCCATAGTAATCTGGTTGGCTACTGTGGGAAAAGTGACACTGGACTGAGATAGGCCTCTGGTGCAGCAGGGTACTTCTTACATTCTTATGATAGATCTGGCATCCAACTAATCTCTTACGTTAAAACAGATGCGCTTTTAATTTTCCTTATTTAACTGCTTTGTATTTATTATGTTCAGTGATTTGTCTGTATTATGAATTTGTGTTTGTATTTATCAACATCTGTGTTGTTTTTCAGAGGTATTTTTTAATATTTTAATAATAGACCATTAAAAAGATGTATTTGAAACAGTATAATGTTTATATTTCAGAAACAAATAGAAAGACTAGTGTAAAAGGAGCAGAAAAAGCATCTCATCAGGTGAGCATCGCTATGCTGTAAATGTGAGTCGCATTAGCTGATTCTCTGGCAAGCAGTGCCAGTTCAAGCCATTTTGCAGCCTGCAGCAGAATCCAAAAAATGCCCCTCACTAGGACCCTTTAAAAGGTCTCCCTGTAGCACACAGACATCAATTCCTGCCATTCCCCCCCCCCATGGTGACACTTGAAGCAGGTTGCTTCATCTGCAGAATGTGACTTTATTTTCCGGGACTGCCCAAAACCAATGTATCTGCACTTTCAGTAGGAGCCCTTATATGATCCAGGCAGTTTAGAAAATATTTTGCATTAGAAAACCACCAAAAAAGCAAAACCCCTCATTGTGGCATACCCAAAACAGCTGGATCTTCTAGCATTGCAGTAGCTGTTGAAGATGACAGAGGACTATTTAAAAGCTGGCTCCATATTCATAAATAATACAGAGGAGTGTTGGCATAGGCTGGACAAAATAGAATACCCAATCCATTCCTTAAAGAATATATGACAAAGGTCTATGAAGACTAAGTATCCCACTGAAAGGCTGCACCACTAATCAATCCCCAGTGCCACATGGTGGTGCCAATACTACATCAGAATTTAATGTTTCTTTTTGCTTTTAAGAATGTGATTAGAATCAGTGCAAGAGTGGTAGTTGTGTTGGTTCTTCTCTCAGGTTGCAAATTCCTTTGTTTAACATTCAGATTGGATTAAGGAGCGGGGAGGGGTCTCTGGATTACGAGTGTGCCATGATGATGGGACATCTTGGTAATGGTTGAGGAAATCAAACACACCCTTTTTGAATGCTGATGTTGATGTTCTACATTCCTCCAACCAAATGCTGTAATTCTGGAAATCAAGGGTTGTATTCAGCTAAGTCCTACTCAGAGTAGACCCACAGAAATCAATAAACCTAAATTAGTCATGTCTATAAATGTCAGTGAACCTACTCTAAGTAGGACTAGCATTGAATATTACCTCACGTATATACTGTTTGTGTGCAGTCGATGCAGTCTTGGGATAACTGATTTAACAGAGAGGGTAAGAAAACTGAATCATGAGCTGAGAAGTCCCATCTTCAAATCTCGTGTGTCGTACGTTCACCTTAGGCAATCCACTTGGGGAGAGTATCCCAGAGGCCATAGGATGGATCAGAACTACCCCTCCAACATTGGAGACAAGAGCTCCAGTGCTGGAGAGGGAAATCCAAAGCTGGAGACTACCTCTGCAATGTTACCAGCTCCTCTGAAGCCCTGACCTAACAGATGCTAGAGCTCCAATGTTTTGGCAGGGCCAAAAAAAGTGGGGGTACATGCAATGAAGCAGTTTGGATCTTAAGCCCTCTCAGTCTCTTCTTGACACACAAACAAAGAAACACAAAGCATTCCTTCACCCTATTTGCTGCCAAGCTGATTCAGGCCTGGCCAAGGTTTTGAATAAGACGGTAAAACTGCCTTTGGATATTGCACCCCCACATACATTAGGATTGCAGCCTCAATCTCCTATCTGCAATAGAGGGGTGTCTTGCCTTACAGAAGATTTCTGAGATAATGTATGTGAAGGACTTTGAACACCACAGAAGTGCTATGTAAATTATGATGCCAATTTTGCAAAACCACAAAAGTGTTTATTTAAAAAATAGTTTAAGTGTCTGCACTGTGCAGCACCCAGTAGTGCATAGCCAGAGAAGAAATGGACTAGGGTTCATTCCCCCCCATATTAAGGAGGTAATAGGAACCCATGTAAAGGAAAATATACTTCTGTGATTCTACGTCCATCTTGCAATATTTTAAAAATGAAAGCTAAGGAGGACAAGGGTATTGCTAGAGGGATTGGCTTCATAGAGCAAAAGATGCCCATATACCCTGTGTCTCCCCAAAACATTTCAGTGCCTGAGGCAGAAAATCTCAGTGGTACCAAAGGACAAAAATACACATAATAAATAACTGACCATTTACTTTCCTGCAGTAGTGTAGTGGCAAGTTCAGAACTGCAGGGTCTCCTTGTGTTAGTCACAGCCACCCTCCCTGTTTTTTGCTGCTGAGTTGAGAATGAGGTCCTTGTTAATGCCTGCTCCTACAACAACAGACATCCCTAGGAGCCAATAAGCATGAAAGGGAAGTGTGTTAGCTACTAAGAAGAGTCTTCTCAGTGGCTGACTCGCCTTCTTTCACTTTGATTGGCTACAATCTTCAGGAAAGGACAAGGAAGCATGCTACAAGACTATTCTCAGTGGCTAACACACTCTTTCACGCTGATTGGCTTGCAGGATGCTGGAGACATAGGGACCCTGCTCTCAAAAAAGTAAAGGGTCTAAGACCCACCTGAGACCCTGGACGTCTGCACCCCTACTTCCCTGTAATGGTGTCCAAACTTTGACCCCTGAGGCTAGTAACTCTGTATGGTATATTTTTATTTTGAAATGATGACCTGACATTTTGTCTGAAGTAACTGTTGAGTAAGTTGCAGGGCCCTTGCCTCTTGCATAAAAAAACCCCAGAGGGGCATAATTTTGCACTTCTTTCTTGAATCAGCAGTCTGAAAGTGCTGACTCACTGAAGACAATGGATAGTGGCCTTCATTAAAATGGTATGATTAATGCCTGCTCCTGATTTGAATGTGATGGCTTATATTAGCATAGCATACATTAGTACTGGACACTGCACAGTCAAGGAATAGACACAGGCACATTCTTCTTTCCTCTACTTTCTGATACCACAGAATCAATTTCTAGCATAAGTAAATAGTCATATTCACTGGTCATTTTCTCAATGGCAAAACTGCCCCCTATTTTTCAGAGACTTGACTGTAGATACGATCATGTGGACTACTTCAGGGAAAAAGGAAATCAGGCTGCTAGACACCCAGCACGTTGGCCTCCAAATGCCATTATTTGTGAATGATTCATTCATTCTGTTCCATATCACAGGGACTTTCCCTTCCTATTGTCTCACTAGGAAGTAAATACCTTAGTGGAATCAGTGGGCTGGCAATTAAAGAAAACCAGACTACAAAAATAATTATATAATATTGTGGGTAAGAAAATGCAACAAAATGTAGGCAAGAGAGTCAAAAAATGTATGAGCATGATCTCATTTTGTAGCTGACTCTCTTAGCATAGCATAGAGCCAAAATTGGCTTAGGAGATAACTACAGAGTATGTGTTAATGGAGGGGTAGGAACCTGTGGCCCTCCAGATGTTGTTGGACTACAACTCCGATCACCCCAGAATATTCCAGTCTATTGGCCATGTTGGCTTGAGTGATGGAAATCCAACAGCAAACAGCTGGGGGTGGCACAGATTTCCCAACTTTGTGCTAATGCATGTAACAGTACTCCAATGTGCGCTCTCGCTCTCTGTCTGTCTCTGTCAAAAGTCACTTTTGAAGGGGGAATTTAGAAATAGTGAGGAAGGGTGCTCAATCTTTTCCCTGACCACCTTTTCTCTATTCCAAACCCCACCCACCTCCTGCACAAAGGGCTCCCCCTCTTATGGGATACAGATTGTGTGTATGCAAGGATGTGTTTAGAAGTCTGTGCTAGGGAAAACAACTTTGAGGGAGGAATGGTGAAATGGTGAGCAAGGTTAAGCAATTCTCCCACTTGGTCAGTTCTCTGCTCTATATTCTTCTTCCAGAAAAGGTGCTGGGACACTGCTCATTAGCGGTAATGTGCAACTTGTCCCTTAATTTCATTAAAATTATGGTTTAAATCCTAATATACTTCAGCTTGACCAGTTTTTGCTGAAGTTGATATTCTCTTAATATAATTCCATCATTAGTTAAATATTATTTTAAAAATCTCTAATACATGCAATATGCAGAACATGCTGTCTTAGTAACTTCACGTATGAGAGTGACACACGTTCACACCATACATTTAAAGCATATTTTCCCCCAAAAGAAGCCTGGGGGAACTGTAGTTTAACCCTTACAGAGTTACAGTTCTCAGCATCTTTATTATGTATCTCTTAAATTTCTATATTGCCGTTGGTTCCAGAAGGAGTCTAAGATGGCAAACAAAAACACTAAAAGCACTCTAAAGCATCTTCAAAACAAAACATTTTAAAACATATTAAAACAAAACATCTTTTAAAACTTTTTTTTTTTTAAACAGCTTTAAAAACATATTAAAAAGTGATTCCAACACAGACACTGAGCAGACTGGGCTAAGGTCTGTCTTAAAAGGCTTGTTGAAAGAGGAAGGTCTTCAATAGGTGCTAAAAAGATAACAAACATGGTGCATATCTAATATTTAAGGGGAGGGAATTCCAAAGGGGTGGTGCCACTACACTAAAGGTCCACTTCCTATGTTGTGCAGAATGGATCTTCTGATAAGACAGTATCTGTAAGAGGCCCTCACCTGCAGAGTGCAGTAATATACTGGGTATATAAGGGGTAAGACTATATTTCAGGTATCCTGGTCCCAAGCTGCATAGGGCATTTACACCAAAACCAGAACCTTGAACTTGGCCCAGTTGCTAATGGGCAGCTAGTGCAGTTCTTTCAGCAGTTGGGTAACACGTTGGCGATACCCTGTCCCAGTGAGCAGTTGCGCTGCCACATTTTGCACCAGTTGCAGCTTCTGGACCAACCTCAGTCCCTTAACAAACTACAGTTCCTAGGATTCGGGGGGGGGTGGATTGAACATTTTAAATGTGCTTTAAATGTTGTGTGTGTGTGCATGTGTATGCAGCCCCAGTGGCATTCTGCGGTGCGTAGTAGACTACTTGCCACTGTATGTGAGAATAGCCTTTTAATGTAGCCATTGGCTAAAGGTGTGCTGTGTAGCCACTGTTGCTGGTCCCATTTATGCTATTCTACTCTTGTCCCCATTCCTTCAGGCTCAGCAGCCACCAAGAATGGCAAGCAAGTATTTAGTTACACCCTCCCCTTCTGTAATGTTTCCTGAAGTCATGGCATTCTGTGTTTTCTGGCCAACAGGTATCTAGTGATGTAGAGGGAGGACCAGGAAGTAAAGAATGTGATATCCAAACACAGATAAGTTTGACTAGATATTTACTAGAGAGGAAGGAGGGATCTAGACGAAATCACTTTCATTTTCAGCAGCAGTTGCATGTACAGCAGAACATCTAGTTTGGCCCTTAAAAACCTTTTTCATTTTGTCTGCTGCTTCCTGCTGCTAGCAGAAATGAAACTCAGCTATTTCAAAATACGAGCTCAATCCTTCCCCCTCCCCATTCTTCCATAAACAGCTTCATTTTTATCAGAAAGTTTGGTGAAGCATACTTGGAGAGGTTTGAGGAACCCAGCGTGGAATCAGATGTGGCTAGAATAAGCCTGCTCCTACAAAGCCTGAAATTTGGTTGGATTTCCCCTTCAGAAACTAAAAACAGGTTAATCTGGCCACCCAAAATCTGGCCATTAATCTTACCACCACCCACATCAACAGCCTTGTCCTTGCCAGCAGTCCTAGACCCAGCTGAGACTGCTCATCGACAGATAACAGTGAAATCCCAGGGAACCACTTTTCTTTGAACCTCCGTCCTGGGGACCATTATTGCATGTGGCCCCTCTCACTTCTCTCCTTTAATTTCACTGATCTCCCTCACCTACAGCTTTCGTCAGATCTGAACCCACATCATTTGCATGTGAACTTTCCCCTTTCCTGCTGGATTTCAGTTTCCCAACACTTTGTCTGCATTTCTAAATGCCTACCCATATTCCATAAAGGCATATCTCCATGTATCGCTATGTATCTAATAGGACTTGTTTAAGCTTATGGTCCAGGCAATGTGCATTTGGATAACCTGGGTAGATTGAATTCACTAACCATCCTGCTATTTTATTTTATTTGGCACTTCAAGCCACAAAACCATTTTACTTCCTGTCTGCCATTTTTTGTAAATAAACGTTATTTACTGCTCATTAGCTGCTGGACTAAGTTCAAGGTTCTGGTTTTGGTGTACAAAGCCCTATGCAACTTGGGACCAGGATACCTGAAAGATCATCTTACCCCTTATATACCTAGTTTATCACTACGCTGTGCAGGTGAGGGCCTCCTGCAGACGCCATCTTACCAGGAGGTCTGTTCCGCATATCATAGGAAGCGGACCTTTTGTGTAGTGGCACTGACCCTTTGGAATTCCCTCCCCTTAAATATTAGACAGGTGCCATCTCTGGTATTTTTTTGGCGCCTGCTGAAAACCTTCCTCTTTCAACAAGCCAAGTAGAGACCTTGGGCCCATCCATACCTAACCACAAAACTTGCATTTTCCATATTCGGTTGGTGGCCTCAAGATCCGTACATGTCCTGTTTGTGGTCGGATTATTGTGAAAACCTGATTACCAAGCATCCATATGTGTGGCCTTTTGTGTGTGTGTGTCAGTTTCTTTAGCATTGGCCACTCTCCTAAGTCCACCCCTTTTCAGTGATTGGTCCATAACGGTCGTTTGCTTTTCGCGCAGTTTTTTGGAAAAGCGCCGAAATGTATATCTTTTTCTTCACTTCCCACTCATACACAGGTTTGTGCATGTGCAATTGTGTGGGAAGGAGACAAGGGGCTTGGCATAAGACAGAGGAATGCCCATGGACCGCCTATTGCAGGAAAGTCTGCAGCATTGTGTCCGAGAACACGGAAGTTAATGTGATTATCAGTTTGGGAACGTATATTGGTTTTTCGGTGGTATTTCTAATGCAGATTTGTGAACAGGAAAATCCGTACTAGCTTGCAACGTCAAATGGACAATGGTGAATTAATGAGGACACAAGGCTATAACACTGTAGATTATACACTGCATTTTAAGATGTTTTTAAAACTGTTTTATAAAAAAGTGTATGCTTTGAGATGTTTGTTTTTAATATGTTTTAGTCTTTTGTTTTTAAGATGTTTTAGAGTGCTTTTGGTGTTTTTGCTCGCCACCTTGGGGCCCTTCTGGGAGGAAGGGCAGGATATTGGTCCCAGGCTATGGTCTGAAGGCACATGAGGCCAGCTCCCTGCTGAAGCTGAGCAGGGTCAGGTCTGGTCAGTGCCTCGATGGGAGACTGCCTGCGAACCATAGGTAAAGCCGCCTTCGGTTTCTCTCATGAAAAGAAAGGCGGGGTATAAATGTAATAAATAAATAAATAAAATAGGAATTTAATAATAAAATTAATAAATATTCATTTACATTAAGATCATAAGAGCCTGTCTGCTGAATCAGGCCAAAGGCTCATCTAGTCCAGCATTCTGTTCACAGAGTGGCAAACCAGATATTGGAATGGGAACCTCGCAAGCAGGATCTTTTTTCTACTTTTGTTGGTTTTGGCTGATTACTCTAAATGAGCAAGTTTTGACATATTATTAAAATAATACTGTCCCTTGCAATAATGTGTGTGGCATGGAGTAAAGCTCCCCAAAGCAGTAGTTGGGTGAACACAGATGTAGGATATGGCTTCGTGTATGTACAGACAGAGTCACACGAGTAGATGTAGTAACAGGCTACCCCTCTGGAAATTGTTACAAAATGGGAGACATCATTAAGTTGCTCTGGGTGACCTAAATGTCTTTTATTTCTAAAACTCTTCCATTCAGCCTGGCTCTCATAGTGTCTGCCCTCCATCTGACACACCCATTGCAGGAGAATTACATTTACTGATCACTTAAACAATTTACTGTTGCTTGGAAAATGTGACACTCCCCACACCACCCCCGCTGCCACCACCAGTTCTCTCCAGTTCTTCCCCATCCATCCATCCTCTGCTCAGCCTGGTAGAAGAGAGACTGAGGAAGTATTGGGGCAGACGGTCTTTCTCTGAAAGAAGCTCTTTTCCCGCCCCTTCTCCAGAAACTCCCAACTGTATCGCCATCCTTAACATTGCTCTTGGCAGAATGATTAGTTTTCCTAGGACAAGGAAAGCTCCAAAAAAGCAACAGGGTGGACCAGGAAGGGGACGAACTCTTCCATTGTTATGATTCTAGGGAGTGCAGAAGCAATGTCTGCCTGAGACAACAGCTATCCAGGGTGGAGATTTCAGAAAAGATAAAAAATGCCTTTCTTGCATAGTCACTTTTCTAATGATATACACACACATTCAGATGGAAGTGGAGATGCTTGTATGGAAAGAATTTCACAGAAAGGGGTGGCTTTACTATTCACTTGCTTTTCATATTTTTCCCCACTATATTTGGTAAAACTGGAGGTATTTGGTTTTTTAAAAAACAAAACAACATTGCATCTACTTGTACCCTTATAGGCCAGTAGCTTTATCCCCATATTACAGAGCTAAAACTGAGACTGAACAATAGAATGGCAGCCAAACATTCTCTGTGGTGGCCCCTAAATTGTGGAATTCCTTCCCCACAGAGGTGTATCTGGCATCTTAATTATGCAGTTTCTGTCATATGCCAAAAACGCATATCTTTACCCTTGCCTTTGTCACCTGAGAGATATATTTTTAGGACCCGTCCTATTCTTGTGACTGTGAACTTACTGTTTTTTAACTAATGATGAGTTAACTGAGTTTAAAATTTCAAAACTGCACTTACTTTCTTTTTGTTTAGCAAGGTTGGCAAAATATTTTTATTTGTGTTTTGATGAGAGTTCTGAAACTTCACATACTCAGAGTAGGGGGTTTTTTCTTGAAGGGCATGAAAGCTTATACAATAATAAATTTGCTAGTCTTTAAGATACCACAAGACTTATTTTGTGGTGCTTTGCTTCATGAATTCCTTTTAGAGGAAGGCCCCTCCTATTTTGGTAACTATAGCAGGCTCCCCAACCACATTTATCCAGCCTTGACTGAGCTAAGTTTTGAATGGGGGGGGGTCAGTTTATAGCACATGCTCTTGACCATCACACTACCATCTCCCCCCTCCGAATTATGTATATGATACTGCTTATTAATTCTATGCAAAATCATGGTGTTTGCCTTGTGTGCCACAAGACCTTTTGGTTGGCTCAGGTTCAGTTTGTTGCCTATTACCATTTGACAGTCTCTCCTAACACTGTTGTTGCTTAACTAATTTATTATTCTCCATCCTGCGTGTAAGTGGTTATAACTGTTCCTATTGAATTTTATTTTATTATATTCAGTCCAGCTGCCTGGTGTTTATTATAATCATGGGTGAACCCTCCACTGAAGATAGTTTCTGAGCCTGCCAGCCCTGCAAAAAAGGAAACTTGTGTTTCAAATTAGAGCTTTCACAATAGTGAGCAAGGGGAAAACAAAAAGAGGCACTAGTTTTTTTAAATGACATATTGGAACAAATGGATTCAGGGGCACCATCACTTTCCACTGGAATAATCAAATTTCATTCTTGATCATCTGACTTGTACGAATTTGCAGAGAGCCAGGAGAGAAGGAACATTATGAATAATTAGGACTGTAATGTTAGTCAAGTAATTAACCTGATTGCTTGTTTATATTTATTGGTCCTCCTGATTAAATGATGGGGCCCAATTAAATAGACATTCTCCTAATGTTACGGTTTATTTGTTATGTTTATTTATATACCACTTTTTGGCCCCAAAGCCCCACAGTGGTGCACAGCATATTAATACAAAAGAAAGATGCAATAAATCAGTCGAAACAATATAAACAGCAAAATCACCAATACCCTCCAATCCCACATTCAGGCTTTACTTACAGAGGTGTAGTTGTCCAGGGTCTCAGGGGATCTTAGACCCTTTACTTTTTTGCAAGCAAGGTCCCTTTGTCTCCAGCACCCTACCAGCCAATCCGCATGAAAGGGGACTGTTTTAGCCACTGAGAAGAGTTTTCTAACATGCTTCCTTGTCCTTTCCTGCTGTTTGGAGTCAATCAGAGTGAAAGGGGGTCAGTCAGCCACTAAGAAGACTCCTTTCAGTAGCTAACAGTGTCCACTTTCATGGTTATTGGCTCCTAGGGATGTCTGTTGCTGTGGGAGAAGGCATGACCAAGAATCTCATTCTGAACTTAGCAGCAAAAAAGGGTGGTAATGGCTGTGAAGGGACCCTGCACTTCAGAATTTGCCACTACACTACTGTTTACACAATCTAACCTTGAATTTCAACCTCTTGCCTCTCACCTCGCCACATACTCTCCTCTCCTCCAGTGGTCATGGGAGGAGAACAAGAGGAATAAGCTGTGCCATTGACCAGCACTCCCACTCCTAACTGTAGTGGGTTGTAAAATGCAGCTCTATAGATTGCCTTTGCTGTGAAGAAGGTGGCCACATTAGTTACACAGTCTAATCTAACACAAGCCTTACACGGCGTGGGACCACAATATCTTGTGGAACGCCTCTCCCGCTATGAACCTACCCGGTCACTTCGCTCAGCATCTAAGGCCCTCCTCCAGGTACCAACTTATCGGGAAGCCCGGAGGATAGTTACTAGATCCAGGGCCTTTTCTGTAGTGGCCCCCGAACTGTGGAACAGCCTCCCCGAAGATGTACGCCTGGCGCCTACGCTGTTGTCTTTCCGGCGCCAGGTTAAGACCTGGCTATGCTCCCAGGCATTTTAACTGTTAAATGTTTAAATGTTTATAACGTTATTGTGTGTAGCTTGATTTTATTGTTATATTTTGTATTTTAACCTTTTTGTACACCGCCCAGAGAGCTATTCGCTATGGGCGGTCTATAAATGAAACAAATAAATAAATAAAATAAATGTAGAGCCTATAGTATGAGCATGAGGCAAGGTGAAGTGGGGGAAGAGCTGCAGCTCAGTGGCAGAGCATGCAAAAGGTCCCACGTTTAGTTCCTGGCTTCCCCAGGACTCCTGCCTGAAACCCTGGAGAGTTGCCACCAATCAATGTTGACAATACTGAGCTTAGTGGACCAATAAATCTGACTCAGTATAAGGCAGCTTCCTGAGAGGGAGACAAAATAAATCTGACCCACAGGCATTCTCCTGAAAATGCTTCATTGAAAGGAATGTACGTTGAATGTACATTGAAAGGAATGTACATTCATTGTACAGGAGACCATCCAAAAGAATTGTGCCCCCAAACATTTGGCTTTAGTTTTTCCTAAAGGCATGTTTGCACCAGTGTCATTCCCATTCACTTTAATGGGATTTGTACATGAGAACTTGTTTTGTGGGCTATTTCAGTTAGCGTCTGTGCATGGGGTAGGGGAAAGTTGCTTCTTTCTGCCTCAGGCAGCAACATATTTTGGTCTCAGGCCAACCCTGCATGAGACACAGCAAAAGTCCCTACTCATGCCATTTTAAATTCATAGCCATTTGATGATGCTAAGTTGTGGTGGAGAAGTCAGCTGGCTCCTGTGTGATCAACTTCTCCGGTCTTCAATTAATACCTCTTTAAAAAAATTATGTCTCTGTGTGTATAGTAAGACAGTCCACTGTGCAAAGGCTACACTCACCCTCTTTTATGATTTGGTGATGAGGAGATCCAACTGCATTAATAGAATTAGCAGAAAACTATGGAAAAATTCCTGCACCTGGCAGCTCCTGCATTTGCTTGTAGGCCTATGGTAGAAAAGGGTGCTTTCTAAGTATTTGAGGTTTCCTGCCCTTCTATAAAAAGTAGTTTATTCTTTGTTTAAGGTAAAATAATATTTATACAGCAGCTAGAACATTTCTGCAAAGGAAGCATGGTCAATGTGTTTGCAGCTCTGTCACTATTGCAAGTGTGAGCCAATGAACGTGCATAGGAAGTATGAGTGTGGGATCCGGCTATGTAAAATTGTATGTGCTATAACCTGAACTGTGTATAATCTGTGTGTGTTTAAAACTTTCTGCATTTGCTCTATGGAACGGGAATCCTTGTATAGACTAAATTAGTACAGCCTTTGCCAACCTGGTGCCCTCCACATGTTTTTGACTACAACTCCCATCAGCTCCTATGGCTATGCTGGCTGGGGCTGATGAGAGCTGTAGTCCAAAACATCTGGAGGACACCTGGTTGATGAAGGATGCTCTAGTAGGTTCTATTCTTGCCCCTCTGCTCTACCTTCCCACGACCTGGAGGTAGGGATGGGTGAGAATTTCAATTCATTTTGCATTTCAAGCTGAATTTATCCATTCTGAACTTTCTGAAACAATATGAGAACTGAAACACAGCCATCCTTCAAAATTCGCACTTATCCAAATTTTATGATGCAGTTCACAAACCAAACAATATTGGTTCAAAGGAGTTTCAGATGATGGACTCTGCCTTGATATGTGAATGTTAACAAGGAATTAATTGATAAGGGTGGTTGGATGTGGTTGGACAGACAAAAGGAAGTACTTCTTTACTCAGCGCATAGTTAAACTATCGAATTTGCTCCCACAAGACGCAGTAATGGCCACCAGCTTGGATGGCTTTAAAAGAAGATTAGAGAAATTCATGGAGGACAGGGCTATCGATGGCTACTAGCCGTGATGGCTGTGCTCTGCCACCCTAGTCAGAGGCAGCATGCTTCTGAAAACCAGTTGCCAGAAGCCTCAGGAGGGGAGAGTGTTCTTGCACTCGGGTCCTGCTTGCAGGCTTTCCCCAGGCACCTGGTTGGCCACTGTGAGAACAGGATGCGGACTAGATGGGCCAATGGCCTGATCCAGCAGGCTCTTCTTATGTTCTTATGATGTGACTGTGTGAGCTTGTCTTTGTTTGGCATTGTAGCACTTTCAAGAGGCTACAGTTTTGTAGATCTGCGACCTTCAAACTGTGTACTTCTGATTAATCCTCACATTCCTCAGAAGCTTATCAGCAATCCTTCAGTGAAAAGTAGACATGAACAAATATGCCAATTTCAGTTTCTCTCAGTTCCTCATTTTTCCATTGTTTCTTAAGTTCAGTTCTCCACATTTCCACATCAGTTTGTGATTTTTTAATTTTTTTTAAAAAGTTCTCATTAAAATTCATCAGCATTTTAGTACAAATTTCTCCTAATTAACCCGTTTTTGTATGCAATTTTCCCAAAGAACACATTTTTGCAAATAATTTTTCCCAAATATAATGCATTTTGTAAGTTATTTTCACTAATATATGCATTTATATGCATGCTTTCCTGTAATATGTGCATTCTGTACACGTTACTTGGCTGGAGAAAAGCACTGCAAAATTCAAAGGAATTGAAATTTTGAAGAATGGTTAGGATTCAACTTGTGTTTTGTTTCTAAAAGTGCAGATTAGGTAAGCTCGCCTTTAAATGCAAACTGAAACAAATTTCTCCCCAACCCTAATGAGAAGATCCATAATGTCCACCAAACTTCCATGAGAAACGTGCTGTCTTCCACTGGGGACCTTCCCCTGCAAGGTACAGCTGCAGGAGAATGCTGGGTGTGCCTTTCTTGGTCAACCATGGCACAAAATGAGTTCCAAGAGGCTTAGCCAGAGTTCCCAGTGCACCTCTTAGAACATGCCCCAGAATCCTCTGCAACATGCTACAGTTCCATAGCATTCCATAGCATTCATGTAACTGTTCATCAGCAGACAAGGTGATGGAGAAAGAGTTTAATAATGACAGACAGTTGGAAAGCCTCTGTACTTCTTATGGAGAAGCAAATGTGTCTAGAATTATAACCTATACTAAAATACCAATCTTCTTTTCCTTGATGACTCTTGCAGACATTGAGACTGGACTTTAGCCAGGAGCAGGCAAGTGGCCCAGTGAAGAAGAGGAAGGTCAGCATGCCACTCAACTCAGTTTTTGCAGCTCAGAAACTGTGACTGCCATGGACTACACAGCTTCAACTGTAATGTGCTAGTAGGCATCTTTCTTGTTTATCGTATCTTCTATCTAATCTTTTATCTGCCTTAGTTAATTCTCCATGCACAGCACCACATAGGTATAGTACAGTATGAAATAGTGCACAAAAAGGTTTTTTATTTTATTATATGGTTCCTATACTATTACAGAATAAATAAACAAATAAATAAATAAATAACTGTATTGTAAACAGATAAATAATTAAGTGGCAATTTCAAAAATGTAACTAACATTATTTTTCCTTCCGTAATCAAAGAAACCATCTCAGTTCACAGAAGAGAAGGGTTCTTAAGACTATAAATTCATATAATCTATCCCTTGCCCTGAATTCCCTAATTCTTCTTCACATATTGAGTTACCCAACTCCAACCATTAATAACTTCTGTAAATCTCTCTCTCTTCCCTTAAGCTGTTAGTTTTACAATATTTAATTGTTCCAATAGTCTCCAATTGTTCTTCTGATATTTTTACATATAAGACTCTGGCCAGTGTTATAATATGCAACGCTTGTGTTTGGTGATTTGTCATAATGCATTCCTTTATATAGTTCAACAAAACTTCCTGTTTTTCAAACATTTTTTACTAGCTCTGAAAGTAGCTGCACAATTGCACTTCAATACTGGCTTTAGCACAAATTAAATAACTGATTAAAAGGTAGATTTTAAAAATGGGGGAAATGGTTGTTCAAGTGAACTGAACTGTACTATCCCTGCTACTCACACGGTTGTATCATGCCCACTAATGTGGATGGAAAATAGGATGTATAAACAAGCCCACCCATCCACCCCACTATACCCCTCAAGTATGGGAAGTCAGTTGTGTTTCCTTACAGCAGAAGAGCAATGACTGGGTAGCACTAGGAGCTGCCCATCTAGAAGCACCTCAAGACATGCTACATACTACAGGGTGTCTCAAGCAAGTGAGTCAAGCCACATTATCTTCTGCTGTACTGATGTGAGGACTAGCTGTTGTAACATTTTTAATGAATACCAGATGCAGACCAAGTATGTTGCCTGGAAATAATCATATTGCAGGGGGATCTCTCCTTCATAGCTCAAGTGATGTGCAAGATTAAACTGATATTACTGTTCTCTGATGGTGTCATCACAACTGATTTCGTATTCCCCAAAACCAGCTGTCTTGGTTGCAGAAATAGGCAATATTTTTATATAGCTCTTCATACAGCCACACCTTTGCCTGTGTGATCTAGCAGTCCAGAAAAGTTCGAAACAGAAGTTGCAGAACTGGTGGGTAATTTTGGAAATTTGGGGGTGGTTATGATGACAGCTGTGGTGCAGGAACATCATCCATCAGCCACCAGCAGCTAATTAATTCATGCAGTCTGGACTCTGTAGTGTACCACTAGCAGACACCAATTAGCCAGGGACTGAACCAGCCCTCCTGCATGCAAAGCAGATGCTCTATCACTGAGCTATGGCCTTTCTCCAAATGATACATTGGGCCAAACTACACATTATACTAAGTAGTTTTATCTTGCCAGTACTTTCAGTGGAAAAACTAAGGGTTTAACCACAACCACCATCACCTCATTTCAGGCAAACTGTAAACCCCATCCCCAAAAGCCCTCTCTGTCTCAAGGCTTATTAACTGATGAATGGTGGTGTTCTACTAGCTCTCATAATACTCAAATTGGTGATGGGCAGAGACAAAAGGGTTCTGGATTAACTAATGCAGAATAAAGTCTGTCCTGCTACAATATTCACCAAGACTACCACAGATTAGAATTCCCAATCCTATGCCAGTCTACTCAGAAATAAACCTCTAGTTTGATGAGATTACTCTCAAATAAGTACACAAAGGAGTTTTTGTTTTTAGTACAACTACTACTTTTCTGGAAAGCAAGCAAAAGGAATTCCTTTCTCACTTTAGTGTGCTATAAATAGGGGCGAGGGAGGAATCCACTAAATTTAGATTCCAAAACGGATTTGATTCAGGCAAATCATGACCTGGATCTGATCATGGGTCCACTTCATAATCCTGTTAACACTGGGAGTGGCCATGTTTTTCTGTACAATTCCTTAAATCCTATTGCTCCTGGGGAGACTTGTGTTGTATAAAGTGCATGGCAGCAAGGAACCCCCCCCCCCAGCTGCTCCAGACTGTGGCTAGCTGTATTGCATATTTTTATTTATTTATGTACAGTACTTATAGCAAATACCCCCCTCTGCATTGAGTAATTTCAATCCCAGAGGAGGGAACAAAATCATAAAAATAAACAGAAAAAATATACAAAAATTACACAATCTTTTAAAAGTTGAAAAGAAAGAAATATATTTGAGAGGAACAGAGGCAGTTCTGCTGCTCTTGGACTGCGTTTACTTCTCTAATTTTTTAACCTTTGTGTTGTCATGCAGATTTTTTTATGGATTTTCCATTAAAAATCTGCATGGAAAAGAGATAGGCTTGACTTGGTCCTGTTCTCATGCAGAACTGGGATGGACTGGTCTTTAATGGGTCTGTCCCTCCTGAGCTGTGAACACACAGATACACATACAGCAGAAACAAGATGGCTTGGGGGGATTACTTCTTTTCCCCCAGCTATACAACCGGGGGGGGGAAGGGCTGGAAAGATTTATTTTTATTAAATAAAATACTGCCCCTTGCCATTGTTCTGAAAGAAGCCAGGAAAAATAAGGAGGAGACAAACAGGAAGGAAAGAACTGTGATGGGAAGAATGGGGCAATGTTAGGACGTAAGGGGGGCTGCATCAAATGGGGTCAAGGGCCTCCTGTGGTTTGTTTTATTTATATATTTATTTATTGAATTTCTTAGTCGCCCATCTGGCTGGTTATCCAGCCACTCTGGGCGACGTACAAAATAAGCATACAGATACAATAAACATTAAAAATCTGGACAATTTAGCCCCTTCCTCCAGTGATAAGGCTTAGAACTGCAACTAGGTAATCCCCCTACCCCATATATTAAAGGATTATCATTGTCCCTTGGACAAAATACAAGAAGTTGTAACATATACATGCTGGTAAAAGTGTGAGTAATACAGAAGATTTCCTAATCTCCCTTTGATCTCTCACCAGTGTGAAAATTACATTGGGTAGTAGCAACATGACTTCTTGGAAAGATTTGGTGTGATGCAAGTTAATGTTTTCTACAGGGTTTTTCAGGAAACTGGTGAATAAGGGGAACACTTTTGTGGTCACCTTCCCCGATGAACCCAGGGCTTTCCACCAATAGTTCACAGAAACCTCACACCAGCATTCACAGACATTTTCAAACTTCCCTAAACAACCAGGCATCATTGATCAAGCAGAAGCAACACCTTGTTGGGACTTTGCAGGGAAAAGCACCAAGAGGGGTCAGAAAAGCTGCAAGCCACTTCCTTATACCTCAAACTCATTTCAGATTTTGATAGCAATGTACAAGCAGGGAGGTTGGAGGCAGCTATGACTGTTATCATCTGTTGTCACTGAAACCTCTTTAGTGACTTACACAGTTGCTCTCTGCGGTCAACAACTTTTGTTTTTGGCCAGACCGCTACTTCCTCCGGGTTTGGAAATGGGGCTAGCAAGCAAAAGTGAAACTTTATTCTACTTTGGTAAAGAGGACTAGGCTCCTATACATTGTGTAAATGGGCATTTTACAAATAGAGATTCTTTAACTATGTGCTTGGTGTGGCATTTGCAAAAATTCCTTTTTCTGTACAACTGTTAATTTGACAGGAGCCCAGTTCTCCTTTGCACCTGGTAAACTGTTTTGGCCTTTCTGGTTCCGAGCGAGGAATAAGATTTCCAGCTTGCAACTAAGACACCTATGCCTTTCAGTCCCTGGATATGGGAGGAGACAAGGCAGCTGTGGCTTAAGGTGGCCATGTGTCCTACTCAGTGGTGCCCATTGGGATTGGTAGGGCAGAAGGCAGAGAGACCAGCAGTAGATGGAGCCAGAGCCAAAGACAGGCAGAGCATCCCTGACTGGTTGTAAGCAAGGAGGCAAGCAGATGGAGGGTGGCTGAGAGCACAGTGAGGTTGATGGGGCAGTTTACCATTTGCCAATGAACCAGCCACTGATTCCACTGTACAGAGGACAGCCCTCTATATCAGGCCGACTGGTCCAATTCTGGGGTAAACATAAAGAAGTGGAAGAAGGAAGAGCAGGGATCTTGAAGTCGCCCACCAGCACTTAGCACTTGGACAGCAGCCTGAGCACGCAGACAGGCCACCTGGCCACAGTCTTCTGTGCAATGGCAAAATCCATTTATGTTTAAATTATAATAATTATTTCTAAAGGTGCATCTATAAAAAGAAATTCAAGCATACACAGATTGTATGTAAATCTGTGTCTTATTTTGTCCTTTCTTTTTGGTGATGTGTAAATGACCACCCTACTGTGGCTCTACCCACCTGGTTCCCACCACCGTATTCAACCAGGTATCCTTGGGAAAGCCTGTGATTCACCAGCTGACAACTCATTTTTTCCCTATTAGGTCTTCCATGATCTCATAGCTTTCTTAAAATAGGTGTGATTTATGACTGTGTGCACCTATATCCCTTAAAAGATGCCACAAGAAAGTTTTTGAAAGGGACACTGAGAAAGGGAAATTAAGGAAGCTTTCCTAGTAAGCCCAAACACTCAATAAGTTCTTGCTTTCCAGTGTTGTGACTGATGAGCATGAAGGCTCTTGGACCAATTTTAAAAATCAGTTTTGCAATTTGATTAGAATGGTTTAACACATTAGTGCAATTCTCAGGCTTTTTACTCTGACTTCAGTGGGGCTTTCCATCTGGGAAATGTCGAAAGGTGTGCAGTATAAATAAATTTAAAGATATTAGATTTAAGCTTGTCCTCTACATTGACTTATAATGGTCCCATTAGTTTACCATCTTGAGCAAGAGTGGGGAACTTTTGTCAGCCTGAGGGCCACATTCCTTCATGGGCAACATTCCAGGGGGCCATATACCAGTGGTGGGCAGGCTAGAAGCCAAAAGTGGCTGAAGCAATGGATGTGACTGCTTCCTTTGTACAGTAGGGTGCATTCTAGCCACATCACAGTCAACAGGTTTCTACACCCCCACATATACATCTCTCCCAGTGGTGGCTGGTGCCTATTGGGTTTGGTAGGGTGGAAAGCCGGGAGACCAGAGTATGGATTCAGAGGTGGATCCAGAGCAAGGACAGACAGAACCATTCCCTGATTGGTTGTAAGTAAGAAAGGTGGGGCCTGTCTGAGGATAACCTAAGTTTGGTGGGGCAGTGCCCCATTTGTCCCAATGGACCAGCCTCTACTGGCCTCTACATCCATCCAAGCAAGCAAGAGGCATTATCATAAGAATATAAGAAGAACCTGCTGGATGAGGCCAGTGGCCCATCTAGTCCAGCATCCTGTTCTCACAGTGGCCGATCAGATGCCTCAAAGGGAAGCCACAAGCAGGACCTGAGTGCAAGAGCGCTGTCCTCTCCTGTGGCTTCCAGCAACCGATTTTCAGAGGTATACTGCATCTGACTATGGTGGAGGAGCACAGCCATCATGGCTAGTAGCCATTGAGAACCTTATCCTCAATGAATCTGTCTAATTTTCTTTTAAAGCCATCCAAGCTGGTGGCCATAACTGCCTCTTTTGAGAGCAAATCCCATCATTTAAATGTGCGCTGCATGAAGAATTATCACACTTCAAGGACTCCTCATTCCAGACAGCCAAAAGTGACCAAGGAGTGTGCAGAGCAGGGCTGGTGATTATTGTGACCTAGGAAGAGTCCTGGAGGCCAGATAGAAAGCATAGGGGGCCATATTTTGTCACCAGGCCTGATGTTCCCTATCTCTTATCTTGATGGGCTGTTATAATGGAAAGGCGAGATCTAGTAAAAGCTCTGGCCCCCCCACACACACACATAGTCTGACTATGGACTTCATCCCTGTTACCAGTTCTATTATGCTGATTTTGTTTTCAGGTTTTAAGAAGAATGTCCATTTCTGACCATCTCAGCAGAAAATAGCCTGGCCTGCTCCAATCCTGTGCCTTTAACAAACTTTGATGTGCAGAAATCAGCTGTGGCAAGTTTTCATGGCATGAAGACGCAAACATTATTCCATCTAATGTCTGCACAACAAGCTGCTGTTAAAAGCGCAGGAGCAGGGGCATGTAAAAAAGTTGGCAATTTTGCTGATGTGAGAATCATCTCAAAACAGCTTGTGCTGCTACACAACATAAGCACTCCTCATGGTATTAGCCATGGAACACAAAAAGTTCTCCTTTCCCCCCCAAAAGTCTCTGTAAATGCAGATCTCAGCCTGGCTTACCCCAACGATCGGAAATTGCTTTAAAACCAATAGTTCTTGAACACAGCAGAAATGGGCACTCAGCACATTAGTCACTAATTGCTAAGCAAAACAAAAAAATGGGGAGAGGGGTGTTTTCCTGTCTCACCGATCTTATAATTTCTCACCAGGAAGATGATCTGGGAGATGGAATTGCCTTGATTTCAAAGAACTATTTGCAAAGGACAACTTCCCTTCTTCCACCATTTCCTTCACTGTAAAGAAATAAAAAAAATTAAACTCACATAGTGAAGCAATATCAGTGTTTGCCTGGCATAGCAAAAGCAACAGTTGTGTGGCACCTTAGAGACTACAAACTTCCATGGACTAGATCCCACTTCATTAGACATGCACTAGAAGCCACTTCATTAGTGGTGTCCTAAGTTGGCATGTTTATATGTAGAGGGACACAGTGAAGAATGAAGGGTTTGGAAACAGTGAGGCAAAAAATGAATGAATTACAAGGAACAGCTATTAGGGATGGGAAGAAATTTGATTCAGTTTGCATCTGTCTGTCTGTCTGTCCATCTCTATCTATCTCTATCTGTCTGTCTGTCTATCCCACCCTTTCTCCCAGTCATTTAAAGTGACTGTGCCTAATTCACACTTTCCAAAACAACATGCAGCCATCCTTTGAAATGAACACATCTCCGAATTTTGCAGTGCAATTCTCCAGCCAAGTAACGTTTACAAAATTGCATACACTAGGGTAAAGTATGCGTAGAAAACAACATATAAATAACATACAAAAATGCTTTATATTAGGGAAACTGCTTTACACAAATGTGTATATTAGGAAAAATTGCATACAAACGTGTATATTAGGAGAAACTGACAGTAAAATGCTCTTGAATTTTCATGAAGACTTCTTTCTAAAAAAAACCACAAACTGATGTGTAGATGTGAAGAACTGAACTGAAGACTGGAAAAATGAAAAAGGGAAACTAAAATTGCCAGATTTGCCCATACCTAGCAGCTGTAGGTGTGTCACATTCCTGCTCATAGTCCAAATATATATAAGATAAAATCAAAGTGACCCACTCCCGACAGCAGCCATTGGTGAAATTAGCATAGCAAGAAATACAGTGTTTCAAGAAAGAAGGACTATCAATTTCTGGGTGATTACAGATGGGGGCTTAATTTGCAAATGGGTTACTGAGATATTGTATATGGGTTGGTGATAACACTTTTTTGTGACAACTCTTTTTAAAAAAAAAACTTAACAGATTTTCCAGATAAATCTGGATAAGCGGTGAAAATATATAGATTGGCATTTTAATACCAACAATGTCACTTAAATGCTGCTACATAACAACAATAAAACCTTGCATGCATGATAAGTAGCACCAATCCCACAATAAGCACCCTTCTGGAAGTACCCTCTGTGGTGAAAAAGCCACCCCAACCATGAGTCACACAATATTCAATAGCATCAAATTTGCAAATGAATGATGAAGTGAGTAGTGTGTCTATTAAGTAAGTGATGCCCCTTAAGTAATGTCTCCAGACATAAATGAACTGAATTCTCACGTACGGATTCGTGTTACTAATCCTATTCTGCCAACACTTGAACGTCATGACTTCATGACTCAGGGTTTTTTGTCTGAAAGAGATCACGTCAAGGGCAAACATCCAAATTCCCCAACTCTTGGCCATGGTTCATGCTGGAGGTCTAGTGAAGTGAACAATGAATGATGTTTTAATGGGTGTAGGAGTGTGTGTAGCAGAGTTCTCAAAACTATTTTTTGCCTTGGCAAACTCCCAGGTCTGGACAAAGGATACATTCAGAGGCAGTCAGACAGCCTCCTGGTGACTCAAAGGCTTTCAAATGACACCTTGTGAAGCTTTGTAAAGCTAGAACAGTCCATAAACCTGTAACAGTTCAGTATGGAATAGATCCTTTGAAGTTCCTCGCTATAAATTTGATTTCCTGCTTGGTTTCCTTGAGCATAACAGAAATTTCACCAGGCCGTTATGTTTGTCTATGGGTACAGTTTTTTGATTGGCAAAGAAGGCATCACATCAGATGCAAGACTAGATGATGTCTCATAAAAACAGTGGCATGTTGCTCACTGGCAAATTACATCAAAGGAACTTGACTCCTGGGTCTGAAGCCTCAAGGAAATTCTGTTCTGATATAACACATGAGTTTTTACAAGCTCTTCATTCCTTTGACATTTCCCAAATTTCTCCTCCCTACTTATTATTAAATCCTGTTATCTTCTGTTTGTTTAGAAAATGTCCATCGTTACAATGAGTGGAAGATATATGGAGAGAGGACTTTTGAATCACACAGTTTCCTCATTCTGAATCTGGATTCCAGCTTTCGATCTCTTTGGCTTGGTTTGCACATAACACTAAGTCATGGTTTATTAGTATTAAACTATGGCTTGGTATTAAGCGCAAAACCTACACAGTGGCATAACTATAGTTTCTTTACTGTCAGCAAACCACAATCTGAATCCATGGTTTGTTGCTGGATTAAGAACCTTGGTTTGTTTTAATGATGGCTTGGCGTTATATGTGAATCCCTCATAGTTCCTGGTAATTTGTTTACCTACCCCTGTCCCAGACAATTACCAGTTTACAAATGTACAAGGTAAGAGCAGCTGTAGAAAAAAACAAACATGGTAGAAATAAACCATGGTTTGTTTGATCTTCTGTGGAACAACTTGTGGTTAACTCATGGGTTGTTAAACAAACCATGCCTTAGTATTATGTGTGAACCAGGCCTTTGACACACACTGACAGCCAAGCTAGGTGTGACACAGGAGATCCATAATTAGGATATCCTGCATTTTAAAAATCATTAACAGCAGCCACAGAAGGCAGGGAGAATCAGCTCAGAGCCAAGGGAAGGAAGAGATAACTCTTTCTGGCTGTGCTGTTTCCTGAGCTGATATTCACACTAGGTATTTAGCAAGCAATTGCCACACTTTGCTCACATACAATTTTTGGGGGGCATCTACATCATCTAGTCGTCAAATAGTTGTCCTGTGTTCCTTGTGATTCTTCTAACTTTTCTCAGACTCCAGGAAATAACTTTTTAAATTGAACAGTACAGTAGCACAGCCTTTGCAGGTACAGATTGTTTATGCTACTCTTCCAGTTTTTTAAAAAGAGGCATGGTTTTTATGTATGTGGTGACATCTCAGGCAGATGAGTCTACCACCATGCATCTATACCTGAAAACACATTCACTATTACCTTTTCTGGTTCATACCATTTGCTCAACTATTTTAATTTAATTTAATTTTGATCCATCTTTAATTAGCACTAAAATGTTTTCATCTTATATAGTTTCTTTTCTTTTTAAATTAAAATATTTTAATGAAAGCATGTTGTAGTGCTAATCCCCCCCCCCAAAAAAATGATTTCAACAGCCACCTGGCTGCCTTTTTGTTGCTGCCATTTCAGAACTTCAGAGTTAACTGTAGATTCAATATGAAAACACATTTTTAAAAGTTTCCAAAGCTGCAATTAACTTCCCATACTAGTTTCGTGGGCTAAGTTGCAATTGTGTTTAAATTTATAAAAGCACTTTCACACCAATTGAAAAATAGATTTTAAAAAAGATTTAAAATGTTTGAATTAAAAAATGGCATGCCCAGGTGAATTGAACCCCACCCAACATTTTAGTGTAATTTTCTCTTAATAAAAGAACACAAGGAAAGCCCTGCTGGATCAGGCCAAAGTCCTATCTAGCCTGATATCCTGTTCTCACAGGGAAGCCTACAATATACATCTTTTTGTGCACAATTGTGCCTAATACTGTATAGACAATTTTGCAAGCAATCTTCCATAATATAATATATTTTGTATGCCATTTTCATTAATATATGCATTCGCATGAATGCACACTTTCCCCGAATATATGCATTATTTGGCTTCAGGAAGTCTGCATTAAAATGCAAACTGAACCAAATTTCTCCCCTATCCCAACTGCACACCGACTGCCTGCTACTGCTGTCTTTGAACTTCAGGTGAACTTTCTGGCTCAAGGCCCACAATTCCTGCTTCCGCTGCTGCTTTTCTAAAAATTATTTTAGACATCTAAATATAGTTCTACGTTTAGAACTACTACTGCTGAGTAAATTTGACAAGTGTGGGCCTCGGATCCTGAAAGAAACTGTTTTCTCCATTTGGGTCATGACAAAAGGGCCTCCGAAAAGGTGGCAGAGGGTTGAAGGTGTGTTGCATTGGCAGACAGAAGTTTTTATAATTCCTCACTCGCTAGTGTAAAATTATGCATATTGGAGCAAAAAATCTGAATTTCACATATACGCTCATGGGTTCTGAACTGGCGGTGACCGACCAGGAGAGAGACCTCGGGGTTGTGGTGGACAGCACGATGAAAATGTCGACCCAGTGTGCGGCAGCTGTGAAAAAGGCAAATTCCATGCTAGCGATAATTAGGAAAGGTATTGAAAATAAAACAGCCGATATCATAATGCCGTTGTATAAATCTATGGTGCGACCGCATTTGGAATACTGTGTACAGTTCTGGTCGCCTCATCTCAGAAAAGATATTATAGAGTTGGAAAAGGTTCAGAAGAGGGCAACCAGAATGATCAAGGGGATGGAGCGACTCCCTTACGAGGAAAGGTTGCAGCATTTGGGGCTTTTTAGTTTAGAGAAAAGGCGGCTCAGAGGAGACATGATAGAAGTGTATAAAATTATGCATGGCATTGAGAAAGTGGATAGAGAAAAGTTCTTCTCCCTCTCTCATAATACGAGAACTCGTGGACATTCAAAGAAGCTGAATGTTGGAAGATTCAGGACAGACAAAAGGAAGTACTTCTTTACTCAGCGCATAGTTAAACTATGGAATTTGCTCCCACAAGATGCAGTAATGGCCACCAGCTTGGACGGCTTTAAAAGAAGATTAGACAAATTCATGGAGGACAGGGCTATCAGTGGCTACTAGCCATGATGGCTGTGCTCTGCCACCCTAGTCAGAGGCAGCATGCTTCTGAAGACTAGTTGCCGGAAGCCTCAGGAGGGGAGAGTGTTCTTGCACTCGGGTCCTGCTTGCGGGCTTCCCCCAGGCACCTGGTTGGCCACTGTGAGAACAGGATGCTGGACTAGATGGGCCACTGGCCTGATCCAGCAGGCTGTTCTTATGTTCTTATGTTCTTATGCTAGCAGGGCTGCCAAAGCCATTTTGCTGCCCGTGGTGTGTCAGTGGTAGAGCATTTGCTTTGCATGCAGAAGGTCCCAGGTTCAAGTCCTGGCATCTCCAGGTAGGGCCAGGAGAGACCCCTATCTGAAACCCTAGAGGTCCTCTGCCAGTCAGTGTAGGCATTATGGAACTAGATGGACCAATGGGTCTGACTCAGTATCCTGGGTAGTTTGTGAAGACTGTAAAGACTGACTGTTAAATTGCTCTTGCAATTGTAGCGTTGTGAGAAGAATGCAAGTGTCCTAACAACTCTTAGCACGCTTCCCAAACTACACTTCCCAGGATTCTTTGGGGGAAGCCATGACTGTTAAAAATGGAATAATAGTGGAATAAATGTATGGTGTGAATGTGATCCAAGTCTGGCCTAGTGTAAAGCAGTTTCCTACAAGAGCAGAATTAGGTGGACACAATCCAGGCAGCAGGCAACTCAACCGGTCCTGGTCTTGCCCTTCCACAGTCCCTATTCATTTTAGTTGGGCTTGTGCAGGAAAATGTATTGTGTTGTGCCAAATCTCTTTGGGTAGAGACACACTCACTGTTCTGCCAGTTCCAGTGCGTCTCCACCTCTCTTTTCTAGTCAAACCCACACATTGCTAGTCAAACCGTGCCCCTTTTTACTGTAAAACATGGTGGAATCAGCTCAAGTGGGTTTTTTTTTTAAATCAGCTTCAAACAGATTTCACAACTCATTGGCTGATCAACCTGTTGCCCCTCCAGGTGTGGCTAATAGAAACGCTTTGCTGTAGGTGACTAGTATGCTCATAGTCTTTGTCTCTCCCATCCTGAATGGCACCCAAGATCTACCATGTGAAGATGGCCACCTTGCCTGGGTAGGGTGCATCCTCTGCATTGGAGGTCCTCAAAATGACCTTTTCCTAGCACTGGAAGACTTCCATTTGAGCTCAGCTTCCCTGAGCCATCAAGACGTCTAAGAATTCAAAGTCGGTGCCAACTATTTAGCTGATGACGCCCAAGGGGTTGTAGCTGGAGCGACGATCAATGCAACCACTTGATCGGAAGAAGCAGCAACACTGTCCAAAATATGCAGACATGGGGAAAGCAGTGACATCATAGTCTACTTATCCTGCTACCTCTTTTTTGCAAAGCAAAACCACAGAGAGGTTGCCTTCACTTGAAACTGGCCTTAGGAAAAAAGGAAAACGGTTCAGTGTGTGCAGGTGTGTGAATAGATGCCTGGTGTTTGTGGGCAGCCCTGGCATCAACACCATGCATAGCTGGACAAATGTTGAGGCCCCAGGAGGCCCATAGTAGCTGAAACTAGCATCCTCCATCTTAGTTTTTTCAGGCTCTGTGCTTGGGTGAGAAATTCAATTTAGTTCACATTTAAAGGCGAGCCTAGCTAAGTCACACTCCCAAAACAGCCATCTTTTCAAATCCCCCCTTCCCCAGATCTTGTAAAGCACTTCTCCACTAAAGAATTTGTACAAATGTGCATATGCTAAGGGGCATAAAAATGCATCTATTCAGGAAAATAGCATGCAAAAACATATTGTTTTAGGGGAAATTGTTCTGCAAAAATATGTATAATTAGGCAAAATTGCATTAAAAATGTGTACATTAAAAGAAATTTGCATTAACATAGTGGTGATCTTCTTGACCACCACACACACACATATATCACATACATATTTTTATTTATATATATCAGACTGACATGGAAATGTGCAGAGATGGATTTAAGAATGGAAAAATTAGAAACCAAGAGAGTCTGAAATTGACAGATTTGCCCATCCCTACTCAGTGCTGAAAAGCGTAGTGCTGGGTTAGGCAGCTGCAGCAGCTTACTGCCATCTTCAACACCACCAGTGCCTCAGGACTCCACCCTGCATGTAGCTTCCTTCGGCAATGCTGTGTCAGGTCCCAGAGGCATTCTGGAGGCTTGAAGATGATGGTGGCTGCATGAAAACGATGGTGGGAAGGGGATGTAGCTCAGTGGTAGAACAATTGTTCAGAAAAGGGCAATGATCACGGAGATGGAGCAACGCCCCTCTGAGGAAAGGTTACAGCATTAGGGGCTCTTTAGCACAGAGAAAAGGCAAGTCAGAGGAGACATGAGAAAAGCGTATAAAATGATGCATGCTATGGAGAAAGTGGCCAGAGAGAAATCTCTCTTCCTTTCTCATAACACTAGATCTCGAGACATCCAGTGAAGCTGAATGTGGAAAAATTCAGGACAAAAGGAAGTGCTTCTTCACAGACCCAGAGTTAAACTGTGGGATTCACTCCCGCAAGAGGCAGAGACCGCCATCAACTTGGAATTGCTTTACACGAGGATTTTAAAAGAGGACACGGAGAATACAGCAAATCATGTATTGTGTAGACCTTGAAGAAATGACTAGGTGCAACTTGGGAGCGATACATCCCAAGGGGGAGTAGGGGGACAGCCAAACCCTGAGAGGGCAGAGGAGTGGGCAGGGTTTCAGCCCTCTGCAAGGGCTGAACTATTCAATGACACACAGAGATTTATACATGCAGCATGCTGCATCTCGATTACAGCAAGGTAGAACTAGAGGGGATACCATTTGTAGGGGAGAAATGGTGCTGGGGTGCTTAACCACACCTCTCTGTCAGTTGCTTTCCCCCTGCAACTTTTCTCCACTTGACAAAGCAAGCACATAGAATCATAGAGCTGGAAGGTACGTCAGAGGTAATCTACTCTGACCTCCTGTGCAATGCAGGATGCAACTACAGCATCTGTGACATGGATCACCCCCCCGGTCTCTTCTGGAAAACATCCAGCAAAGGAGAGAATGGCTCCTGCCTGTTAGCTTGAGGCCAGTCAAGTTTCACTTTGGTGGGTATGTGTGAGCCGACTTTGCATCTGCCAATCCCGAAGCGGAGGAAATGGATGAGTGTCTCTTTAAACATTGACAAACCCAGTGCCCAAACATCAGAGCCCTGTGAATCAACTGTTGATAAATCTAGGGCACAGCAAAGTCCTCTTCTGCACAATCCTGGAACTTCCCAAATGTTGTGCTGTGTTCAATTCCCATTTGGCACTTGCCACTGATTTGCCCTGAATTTCTCGTAGCATCTTATTTATGTTTATCTTAGCTATTTATTATTGTATCCTACCTTTCCTCTGAAGAGCTCAGGGTAACATAAATGGTTCTCCCTCTCTCCATTTTACCCTCACAACAACCCTGTGAGTAGAGATGGGGGAGAAATTTATTCAGTTTGCATTTAAAGCCAAATTATCAAATTTCCATTTTCCAAGACAATATAGGAACCGTATACGATAACCAGTTTTCCTGCAGTGCCTACTCTTATACTCCTTAGCAGTACTTAGAGAGTTCATTTAAAAAAAGAAAAAACCAACATGAGCAAAAAAGAACAAGTTCAAGTTCCTGTTCTTCCCTTTACAAAACAAACTGGTTTCATTCACGTTCAGGTAACAATTCAGTTCAAGTTCATCCAAATGATCCTCAGCCATTTTTTTCTCATGCATTCATTCAGAAGCTGCTGCGCTGAAGTATAAAAAAATACTTAGGAAGCCTAAGAAAACATCAAAACACACATACACAGCAGAAGATGACTGGTTTATTTTCCCTAGCGATCATGATCTTTAGACTTAAAGGCCCAGAGTAAAAAACACATGTAAGAAATGAACTTGAAGATAAAATAGAAATCGTTCAAACTTCTACCCCAAAATGAATTTAATTCACGTTCTAGTCACCTGGCAATTATGGCAACTACTTTCAAGTGTAGGTCAGAGATTTCTGAACTAATTCAGGGAAATTTGTTAAACCAAATTAGTTCACCCCAAGCTTTGCTCCAAAGTCCCATAAAACTCTTCTGCACTCTGTGACACGGAGACATGGCATACATACAAACTCTACTTCCTTGAAAGTAAACACAAGCTGGAAACCCACAACTCAGGCCAATTCGCATATCCCAGCCTCCAGACAGGCAGCAACCACAGCCCTGATGACATGGCAAAACGAAAAAAGAACTTCCTTCCAAATATTTTTTTTAAACTGCAGAAGGGTTTTTTCTTTTTCTTTTCATCATTCCTTTTCTCTTTCTTTGTGCAACAAAGGAAATTGCAGAACACATTAGCAGCAATAAATATGTCGATTCAATGAGCTTTGGCCAGCCCCATGTGTGTGTATGAGAACAAATTTCTTGTTGGAAATGACTGGAAGGGAATGGAGTTGGTTGGAATATAGAGAAAGAGGAACCGGCTTGGCTTTTGCCCCAAAAGAGAAACGAGACCTCAGTGAAACTCACTGGGTTAGCAAGTCACCAGATGTTAAGGGACAGAGCCGTGCAAAGACAGACAAGGTCTTTGGGCTGAGTGGGGAAGGTGAAATGTTGCTTTAGGGAGGGGGGGGAATGAATCTCTGGCACAGATTCAGATACAGATTTTGCAGAAGACAATAAACTTTTTGGCTGGAGGTTCTGAGGGCTGGAGCAGTTAGATGTAAGCGAGGATTTAGGTACTGTACGCCCTACATTGAAAGAGTGTTGTGGGGGCCCAGTCAGATGTAAGTGAGGATTTAGGTACTGTACGGCCTACACTGAAAGAGTGTTGTGGGGCTTCACACAGGCTAGGCCTGCCCTCCAACAAAGGGGCATTTTAATTTTTTTTTTAAAAAAAGGTGAGTAATGGTGGGGAACATGATAGAAGAGTATAAAAATACGTATGGTGTGGAGAAAGTAGATAGGGAGAAGTTTTTTCCCCCTCTCTCATTATGTTACAACTCCAGGACATCCAGTGAAGATGAATGTTGGAAGATCCAGGACAGACAAAAGAAAGGACTACTGAATACAGTTGTAGGGATGGAAGGATCTGTAGTTTTGGTTCTCTCCACTTCTCACTTTTGCGATGTTATTATTTATTGATTTATTACAAAAACTTCATGAAAATTCTTCAGCACTTTAATGCGGATTTCTCCTCATAAGCACAATTTTATATACAGTTTTGACTAATTATGCATTTTTTGCAATAATTTCTCCTAATAGAATGCATTTTTGTATGTTATTTTCATGAATATATTCACTTTTATGCACATTTCCCCACAAAATATACATTTTTGTAAACCTTGTTTGGCTGGCTAACTACATCGCAAAATTCAGATAAGTGCGAATTTCAAAGGATGGCTTCTGTTTTGGTTCTCATGTTATTTCCGGAAGTGCAGATTTGACTGATTCAGCTTTGAATGTGAACTGAATAGAATTTCTTCCCCTATCCCTGAGTAGTACATATGGAATTCACTCCCACAAGATGGCCATCAATTTGGGTGGCATTAAAAGAGGATTAGACAAGTTCATCAGGGATAAAGCTCTTAATGGCTACTAGCCACAATGGCTACATTCTGCCTCTACTTTTGGAGGCCGTATTCCTCTGTCAGTTGCTGGAAATTGCAGGTGAGGAGAGTGCTGTGGTGCTCAGGTCCTGGTTGGGAACTTCTCAGAGGCATCTGGTTAGCCACTGTGAGAACAGAGTGCTGGACTTGGTGGGCCACTAGCCTGATCCAGGAGAGCTTTTCTTATGTTCTTATTTTCATAACTGCACTACAAGTGTAATGTGGTTTTCTTCTTTTCACGTGGAGCCTTGGGAACTGTAGTTCCGTGAAGACAGCTAGGGGTCGCTAACAGAATTCCCATGGCCAAATTCGACAACATACAGGAGATCTGAGATGGGGTAAATGCCTCTTCTAAGGTGCTTCCTGCTACTACATATATAGAACAAAGGGTTCTTTTTAAACTGGATTAAAACTAATTTGACTTATCCACTGAGGTTGCAGTCCTAACACCACCTACCTGGGAGATAGCCCCAATGAATTCAATAGGGCTTCCTTCTGGCTTGACATGGCTGCAGATTTCTTTAATTGCAATTGTGCCTGGCACCCGTTGGGACAGATAGGGCAGAAGGCAGGGAGCCCAACAGTAGGTAGAACCAGAGCCAGTGGCAGGCAGAGTCACCTACTTCTAGTTGATTCCTCCTCCCTGCTGAGTTATGATACAAGGGTATCACTGAGACTAAGGAGGAAGACGCTGGCAGGCAGGGCCACCCCTGGGCTGGTTGTAAGCAAGATGGCAGGCAAGTGAGGGCTGGCTGAGGGCAGACAGAGACTGGGAGCCCTAAAGAACTAACCTCTGATGTTTAATCCTAAAACAGATATCACAGAATCTGTAGGGACCCCCTCCTTCCCAAATTAGCAGTTCTGAAGTATGGGGGGGGAGGAGGAAGGCCTAGCAAACAGGTATAAAATTGATGCAGATTTCTGGTTCAGATGCTGTCTTGCAACGTCTTCTGCATGACAACGACAACCGTACATCTGGATGAACGTGCTGGTTACGACAATATTATTTATTCTTCATTATATCGATTAACAGACTAATATATTTATTAGTTGCATTTTTGCACTCAGGTGTCTCAAGTATGCAGCCTGGTGTGGTGCTGCAACATGATAGCCAGCAACCCCATTTCTCAACCTTTCCAAAAATGCCTGAAAATCCACCACCCTCTCCAGAAATGAACTGCTAAAAATGGTCCATAATGCCAGTGGCTCTTTCAATACATTCTTAACAATAATTTCAAGGAAGTGGATAATTAATCTCAATTACTCCCACATCGAGGATTTAGCTCAGGGTTTCGCCACACCCCAACTTCATCATTGTTACTGATGACAGCTAGGACAAAAAGCCAAATTTCTACTTCCTGTGATCCTAATAAATCCCATCCTGTGCCACCCAGCTTGGGTGTGGTGAGTAATCTTGCTGTAGGGTATAAAGTGTGGGTTGAGATCTTGTGGGCCAAAGCGCTCTGCCACTTTCACTCTTGCTTGGTGCCGAAGAGCAGCCTTCTTTCCCAGGAGAGTTTGCATCTATTTTTGCTGATGAGTTAGACAATTCCAATCAGCCCCAACCAGCACAGCCACACTCTCATCAGTGCTTGCACCCTACTGCCATGTCTGTGTAAACCAGGAGTGAGGAACCTCAGGCCTAGGGTGCAAATGTGGCCCTCCAGGTCTCTCTGTTTGGCCCTTGGGACTCTCCCCAGTTATATTTATTTATTTGTTTATTTATTTAAATGCATCAGTACAGTATTAAAACAAGGACTAGGATCTGGGAGACCAGGGTTGGAATCCCCCACTCAGCCATGAGGTTCACTGAGTGACCTTGGGCCAGTCACTCAGCCTAACTCCCTTACAGGTAGGGGTAGAAAGATCTGTCAATTTCAGTTCCTTTCTCATCTCCCCGCATCTTAAATTCATTTCTTCACATTTCTGCAGCTCTTCAGCAATTATTCAGCATTTTAGTGTGATTTTTCCTAGTTAATGACATTTTGTCTGCAGTTTTGATTAAGTTACACATTTCTGCAAGCAATTTCTCCTAATGTAATGCATTTTGTGTATCTTAATTTTTGCCCTGTTATTTTCATTTTTATACACATTTCCCCTCTAATATATGCATTTTTTAAAAAACATTGGTTGGTTTGAGAAATGTAAATGTACTTCAAGTCGATTCCGACTTACGGCGCCCCTATGAAGAGGGTTTTCATGAGGCTGAGAGGCCGTGACTGGCCCAAGGTCACCCAGTGAGCTTCATGGCTGTGTGGGGATTCGAACCGTGATCTCCCAGGTCGTAGTCCAACACCTTAACCACTACGCCACACTGGCGTAGAATTAAGAATTTACATGTCACTAAATCTCACAGGGCTTTTGCTCTGGCCAGATGTAATGTGCTACCATTTCAAATGCTTTGGGGTAGACATGCCGAGATTCCTCTCTCCTTGAGGGTATGCCCTAGTAACAACATTCAGGAAGCAGAATCTGCAGAACACATCCTTCTGGAATGCAATTTCCATACCAGAGCTCTTCAGCAGATTATTGGCCCGTTACTGGCCAAACTACCAGGAAGATCAGCTCAGTTCTATGTTAAATATTTGCTGGGTGACAAAATCCAGTGGGGTATTACTGAAGGGGATGGGTGGATCTGTCAATCTCCGTTTCTTTATCTTGTTTTTTCAGCCTTAAATTTAGTTCCCCACATTTCCGCATCAGTTTGTGATGCTTTTTAAAAGTCCTCGTGAAAATTCAATTTTAGTGCTAATTTCTCCGCATAATACCCATGTTTTGTATGCCGTTTTGCCTAATAGACACATTTTCACAAAAGGAATTGTCCCTCATACCATGCCTTTTTGTATGTTATTTTCACAAAGATGAACACTGCACCATTAGAGTTCTGACTTAGCTAGAGGACTGCACTGCAAAATTTGGAGAAGTGTACATTTCAAAGGATGGCTGTGTTTTGCTTTGCATGTTGTTTTGGAAAGTGCAAATTAGGCAGGTTCACCTTCAAATGCAAACCAAATTGACTTTCTCCCCCTTTCCTAGTCACTGATAGTGGCTAGGTTTCTTGCAGTGGCAGTGAAAATACAAAGGCAATTGACCACCTGAAGCTGAAAGGATTATTTCCAGGGGCTTACCTGGGAGTACTTGTTATGACTGAGCTGCCATTACTATATTACACTTTTTTTGTATTTTGTTCCATATTTAAGATATAGATGTGCTGTGTGGTTTATTTCTGGTCTTCTGTCATAAACTGATGATGATGATGATAATGATCTCCCATCATCCCTAACCATTGGCCCTGCTGGCTGGGGCCAATGATAGCTGGAGGGCCACAGGTCACCCATTCTTGCCCTACATGAACCCCACTTTGGTGCTGGGACTCCATCATATCCAACAAGTCCTCTGTTGGGCCTCAAAGGCTTGGACCCTGCCAGAGGCAGGAAGCCTCTGAATGTCAGCTGCAGTGAATCACAAGGGGGGAGAGTTGCTTTTGTGCTCTTGCAGGCTTCCTGTGGGCATCTGGTTGGCACTAGATGGGCCACCGGCCTGATCCCTCAGGCTCCTCTCATGTTCTTATGTTCCTACAATTGCAGCATGTCCACCCCCTCCTTCATCCTCCCCGTCTATGAGGTGACACTTCGGTAAAGAAATTTTATGTGTTTCCGATTCCAAGTAAGCCTCAGTGGAAACTCTACAGAGGCAATGTCTGAGCGATAAAAGGCCTCGAGGCAGATTAGATACAGGCTCAGATTACTGGATTTCATCACCTCCTGTTATCTGTCAAAAGACCTCTTGCTTCCATTTTTCTTTTAATATCTTTATCTTAGAGATTAGTATTCAGTGCTAGCTGTACTCAGAGTAGACCCACTGAAGTTGATAAACATGACTAATATAGGTCCATTAATTTCAATAGTCTTCTCTGAGTAGGGTTTAGGGTAGAGACACACTCGCTGTTCTGCATCTGAATTTTTTAAAAAAATTAACTTCAAAGAGATTTCACAACTGATCAGCAGATCAACCCATTCTCCCTTTAGGTATGGCCAGTGGAAATGCTTTGAAGAAGGCGACTAGCATGCTCACAGCCTTAGCTGAATACTACCCAAAGTCTTTGGTCTCTCACCAACATTTTCTGGATATTGTTTTTGACCAGGCAGGCTGGCAGGTGGGTTTCTTACCATCTCAGATAGCATTCCCCAACCTGGTGCCCCCCAGATGTTTCATACTTCAACTCCCATCAGATCCCGCAAGCAGAGCCTTATGATGCTAGAAGTGATGGAAGCACAGCCGTGATGGCTGGGGCGGATGGGAATTGTGGTCCAAAACATCCAGAGGAGGCCAGGCTGGTGAAGGCTGATCCAAGAGACAAACATCCATGCAAGCCCTGGGGTGCTCTCTTGGGGCTTTGTCTCTAACTCTCTGGCATTTTTTGCACTCATGTCACAGTGAAACTGACACACAACTGGAAGTTTGCAAGAGTGCCAAAGGATAAGCAATGTTGCAATCCCACATTTGCTGTGCAAACAAAAAAAGATAATATCTTAATATAATGCTATTGTCTAGTCCAGGGGTGCAGTATCCTTTTCATCCCAGCAGCTGCATTCCTTTTTCGACAACCTTCCAGGGGCCACATGCCAGTGGTTGGGGGGCACCAGAGGCAAAAGTGGGCAGAGCAATGAATGAAACTGTTTCCTTTTTTTACAGTTGCTCAGTTTCTACACTCACACACACAAAAATTGTATCATCATTTAGTTAATTAATTTATGTAATGTTTACATGCCAAAATGGCTTCTTAAGCAGTCTGTAAGATCAATGATAAAATATCCACACAGGATTAAAATGCACAATAAAACAATTCCATCAAAACATTAAAGACATCCATAACTGAAATAAACAATAAAATGAACTTCTTAAAAAAGCAAAACAGTTAAAAGAGCAGTTAAAAAACAATTAGGCTAAGAGGTTCAAGTTCAGGAGAGCGCTTTCCTAAACAGGCGGTGTCTTCAAGAGCTGGCAGAACGCCAGCATGGATGGGGCCAGTGTTTCATCAGGGAGCAAGCTAGGAAGCTGCCTTGTACTGAGTCAGACCATTCGTCCATCTAATCCCAGCATTGCCTACACTGACTGGCAGCAATGGCTCGCCGCTTGGAGATACTTGGAACTGCACCAGACACCTTCGGCATGCAAAACAGATTCTCTACAACTGAGCTGTGGCCCTTCCCTTAGTTCCATTAGTTCCAACAAAAGTTTCTCAGGAACAAGGAATTTGCATATTTATATGGCTAGGGTTGTGATCTTAAACACACTGATATCTTAAATAAATGTAGAAAAATCCCATTGAAACCAATGGAGGGAACTGTTCTAAGTAATATAATCAGTTCTGAAGAGGTTCTTTCTTATGCTGGCTGTTGTTCAAAGATACAGATATCCTGCTAAAAGTACCTATATTTTCTCTTCAGAGCTAATGGAAACTGATAACAGCGCAACATGACCAGAAATTTAATCTGATGTAGGTGCTCTACTCAAGCCAGGACATAATCTTATCACCCATTCTTGCTATTTCCGCCCCCCTTCAACATAAGAGCAAAATGTTCCACCACATCCTCATTGGCTGAGGGTTAACAACTCCTAAGGAAGATGAGGAAAAAGACAAGGATGCTTCTGTAATATCTGCTTATTTGCAAAAGTGCAGGCTGAGCAGGCAACTGACAGGCACTGGCTTATTACAATGCACGCTGGTGGCAAACTGTGTGATCACTCCTGCTTTGATCTACCCCCCTGTCATGAGTGGAAGAATCAAGCAAGGAAGCTGCAATTAAGCTTGGCTTCCTCATTATCTCCAAATCCGGAATCCTCGTTTGTTGACCCCTAAATCAGGATCTTTAAGCCAACTACAAAAGCATGATTTAAAGCTGGCTAGCGATCCTGGCTTGTTAGGGAGAAACCAACCCTAATACCAGGGCTGGATGAAATGGAAAGCAAAGCTTAGCTGCACTTTCTAGGGTTTGTTTCTCCTGCTTGTGACAGGGCAGGATCAAAGGAGGAGCAATCAGGCAGCGTGCAAATAAACCATGATAAGCCAGCAAGCCTTACAAACTTTCAAAGTTCTGCCTTGAACCGTAGCCAATAAAGCATGGTTCCGCTGCTGAACTGGATTCACACATAACACAAAGCTATGGTTAATGATGACAAAGGTTTATAAACCTTTGGGAGGAAGGGCAGGATAGAAGTTAATTAAACAATAATAATAACAACAACAACTTCAACCATGGTTAACAAGCAATTTTCAACCTTAGTTAAAAAACACCATAGCTGAGCTGTTGGGCTGGGTTCATACATAATGCTAAACTATGGGTCAATAAATGACAGTGTAATAAATCTTGGTTTAGTGTTATGTGCAAACCAAACCAATATGATGCATATGCCTTTGTACTGGGAGCTATGAAATCTATTAATTTCAATCCCCATGACTACAAATTGTTTTAACTGTTTTTAATACTGAATTTTAAATTCTGGTAACCCGCCCTGGGCCCTGCCAGTGAAGGGTGGTTAATCAATTTAATACTGAGAGGAAGGGTGGGATATAAATAAATAAATAATAACAATAACAACCCATCCTTTACTCCTGCCGCCCTCTTGCTGTTACCATCTGTTGCTTGGATCATTCATTGTTTTGTCTACAGTACACAAAAGTGAGCACAAACACTGTTCTCACCAGAGAGACATCAGATGTTCAGCTGGGAATGCTTTGACAACTCCCTCCCCTCCCATGTGCAGTTTGAGCTTCTATATGACACATCTGTGTGACAGATGCAGTCGGTCTTGGATCGGAACTTTTGCATGAAACTGGAAGGAAAGGGAGTCTCCCAGGGAGATGTTGTCCCTGTTTAGGGCAATGAGAATCTCGCCGTTTGTCCATGTCAGAGCTGTGAAGGAAGCATCAGAGCTTGTAATCCTGTGCACACGTGGGTAGCAGAAATTGGTTGGGCTTCAGCTGCATGAGTGTACATGAGAAAATAATCCTTCTGGTCCTTATATTACAACAGAGGCCTGGGAGTGAAAATGTGGCCCTTGGGACTCTCTGGAGGCCACACCCTCTTCCCAGCCATACCCCTCACTGACCCTCCTCCTTCACCCTACAGGAGTGCTTTTGTCTGGCTGGGATGGGTCCTTGAACCCTGACAATACCTCTTACTTGCCTGGATGGAGGATAGAGGGGGGTGTTTAGAAGTTAGTCACCTGTGCAAAGGTAATCATTTACATTTTTGCTCCACCTACTTTTGCCTCTGGCCCTGCCCACCATTGGCATCTGGCAAAAATGCATATAATGGGTGGTATGCAATGCTAGTCCTACTCAGAGTAGACCCATTGAAATCAATGAACACAACTTAATCATGTCTATTGACTCCAGCAGGTCTACTCTGAGTAGGATTATTGTTGAATACCACTCTATGTTAAAATGTGTGCAGAAGTGTGTATTTTAGATTAACATGCATGTAGAAATGATTGTTTTATGGTAAACTTTATACCCATGTGAGTGCAAAGTTTACCATAAAACAATCATTTCTGTATATATATTCCTCCCCCCCCCAATACACCCATAAACATGTGTGTATGGGGGGGAGGAACAGAGAGAGAGAGAAATTGAAGTTATGTGTGGTACTTCTAAAAAACTGCAGATTGACACCAAACCAGGATGGAACGGACTTGTGGACATGTGTGTAACTGATGTGAGCAGAAAGAAACTAAAAGGTCCCTCCCTAGGCATCTTACAAGCATGTCCCTAAATCTGTATCTGTTAAATGTTCATGAACAGTGGTGGGTGTGGCCAGAGACAAAAGCAGGCAGAGCAAAAGATGTGGCTCTTACCTTCGTACAGTACGCTCTACTCATGCAAAAGTCCAAGGTTTCTAAACGCACCCCCACCACACACCTACTTTTCCATTTATTATCCAGGCAATCAAGAGGCATTATCATGGTCCAAGCAAACACACTCAAGGTGGTTGCGAAGCCAGCCTCCAAGGTGTATGTGTGTTGCCTGCAAAAGGAGTGTGTCTTGCAGGGAGTCCCAGGGGCTGCTTCTGGCCCCACCCCTGGAAGGATGAGATCAAAGTTGTTCCATCTGTTAAGAAGATCAGGAAATATATACTGTATATAATGTAATATATATTTTAAAAGTTCAGAATTCATGAACTGAAACCAGGGTGAACTCCTGGCCAATGCTTCTGGCCCGACTGAGTTCAGTGGAAAAACTGTTTCTGATTTGCTGTACTGCTCAGCATGCTCTGCTGTGAAGCAGACAAGTTGCACTGCTAGATGAAGAAAGCTTGGTTTGTTTGTTTGTTCGATTTATTAGTCGCCCATCTGGCTGGTTACCCAGCCACTCTGAGCACGTACAAAGCAAAGACACATAAAACATCAGAACATCAAAGGGCTAAACAGTAAAAACTAAACAATAAGGTAGAGGCAACTGAGTTTCAATAATAGGGCTTCTCGCCTGTATAGTCCGAAAAGTGTAACTTCAGATGGAAGCTCCTGGTGTAAGTCTTCCCACCCTGGCATAGAAACCAGTGTGGGTGATTGTCCGTTTGCAAGATCAAAAGCGGCATCTCCTCTTGATCTTAACGTCCAGCAGCTCCAACAGGGAGAAGGGCGGGATAAACAGGCCCCTCGAAGTCGAAACTAACAGGGAAGTTCTTCTCAAAGAAGCTGAGGCGAAGGAGCTAGGGTGTAAGCGCAGCCAATATCAAGGCAAAGTGGACGAAGGCCAAATGGTAGGACGGCGGCAGAAGCCTAGCTCTTGGGAAGCGTTTTATTAACAATATATATTATTGCCGCCCTGCACACCTTCTGGGAGGAAGAGCAGGATATAAATTTAATAAATAAATAAATAAATAAAATAAAAATGTAAATGGACTGCCTTCAAGTCGATTCTGACTTATGGCAACCCTATGAATAGGGTTTTCATGAGGCTGAGAGGCAGTGACTGGCCCAAGGTCACCCAGTGAGCTTCATGGTTATGTGGGGATTTGAAACCTGGTCTCCCAGGACGTAGTCCAGCACTCTAACCACTACACCACACAATAGATGCCCCTTTCAAAGAAGGTTGGGGCATCCTCCAAATGTGGCCCCCCAGGCCGCTCTGTCCAGCCCTTGGAACTCTCTCCAGGCCACCCCCCTCACTGGACCTGCGCCATGACCTCTGAGGGTTGTTGCCTGCCCTTAAACATCGTATTCATGTGACTGTAATTCCTTTTAAACTGTTTTTAATGTGGTATTTTCAATGGTTGTGACCCACCCTGGGACCTTAGGGTGAAGGGTGGCTAATAAATCAAAACAATAATGATAATGATGCTTCTTGCTTGCCTGGATGGTGAGGTGTGTGTGTGTGAGTGAGTGTAGAAACCTCTGGTTTTTGTGTGGTTGGAATGTAGCCTATTGTAGAAAGGCAAGAGTCACGTCTATCGCTCTGCCCACCTTTGCCCCTGGCCTCACCCAACACTTTCATGTGTGCCCCCCCAAAGGGAATATGGTCCTCAGACTGAAAAGGTTCCCAAACCCTGCTTCAAAAGCTCTGAAACACCAAGAGGCACAAGCCCAATGTACTTTTCATTTGGTTTCGGGATGAGCGGTTTTCATGGTTTCTGAATAAAGCAAGCCGATGCTTCAGCAAGCAAAGGATGCCCAGACTGCTCACTGGAGTGAAACTACATGGCTGTGAGACTCAAGCTTTTGTTGAAAAAGAAAAAGGGCATCCAAAAGGACTGAGCTTGGGTGATTTGCCTTCAAGCATTGCCATCCAATACCCTGCAGAATGAGGCAGGCAGAAAAAAACAGGCCACTGTTCTCTTTCAAAAGAGCAGAACTTCCGTGCATCCAAACCTCAGGAGACCCTGGATTAACAATTTGCTGTGTTAGATCCGTGTGACACAGAGCTCTGATGCCATCTCAGCAGGGCTGTCGGTGACACACAGCGAGGCCTTTTCGCTGCAGGGAAGTCTAAATGGAGCCATCAATGCGGGGTTTGTCCAGCTGGACCATTGTCTGGAGGCTGCCGAAAGGACAAGCCTGCCTCAGCTGCCTTGCATCACTGACGGTCAAAGGTCAGCCCTCGACATCCCCACGCCTCATGATTCCTCGTCTCTGGGAGCCCAGAAAGGCACAAGCAACCTGATGGGGCATGTCATTACAGAGAAAGAAGGGATTTTGCATTCCCCAAGATGAAGGGCGATGATCAAACAGGAACTTAGCTCATCCACTTTCTGTCTCATGCGGGGAGGTTTGGCAAGACTCCTGCAAGGCTCTGGCAGGGTATTTCATCACTCCACTCTCGCAAATCACAATTGCCTTCTTGTGCACTGATACAATCCAGTTTTATTGCCAGGCGGAGAAGGTCATTGTCCTTCCAAAGTTCTAGGTGGTCTGGGCTTAGCTAAATTCTCCCCAGGGATGGACTCATGGTGGTGGTTGCAGCTTTATCTGATCCCTTTGCCTGCCCTTCAGCCTTCAGCTTGCAAATCATCACATAGCTCTTCCCTTTGACAATGTAAGATCTACAGTATGCAAAGGGCAGACTTCATCTTGTGCATTGTTGCCTCTCAGATTGATTCCTTGGAAAATGTGCAGCCACATCGCCGTTAGTTGTTGTTGCTGCTGCTGCTGTATATATGTTTCTGTTTATAAAATCAACAAGGGCTCATGTTTACTCCTATAGCCTCTGATCCTACCTGTGAACCAGTGTCAAAGTTCTGCTGGGTTTCCATGGATCGACAACAGAGGCAAAGCCTGCTCTGCACATCAACAATGCTTTTGCAACCATTTGTCCTCGGGTTATCCTTTTCTACTTTGATTGGACCCCTAGGAACCCCTCGGACACCTGCATGGGAAGGGACCTCTGTGAGAGAACTGAGTGACTTCCCCTGAGTTAGGGGAAGGGCTGTAGCTCAGTGAGAGAGCATCTGCTTTGCATGCAGAAGGCCCCAGGTTCGATCCAGTATCTCCAGATGGCTCTAGGAATGTCCCCTGCCTGAAACCCTGGAGAGACACGACAAGTCTTAGTCAACAGAGCGGACCAATGGCTCATTATAAGGCAGCTTCCTATTACCTGTTTCTTTTCCGTCCTGGTTGTATCTCAGTGGCAGAGCACCTGTTTTGCACACTGAAGGTCCCTGGTTCAATCTGCAGCATCTCCACATTGGGCTGGAACAGACCCCTGCCTGAAACTCTCAAGTGCCACTGCCAGTCAGTGTACTGACCTAGATGGACAATGGTCTGACTTAGTATAAAGTAGCTTCCTATGAGTGCATCCTATTCTAGTTTTATTTTAGTAGAGAAAACCATTTGCTTCTGCGGCCTACGCAAGGTGCTGATGCTTACCTTGAAAGTGAGGTGAGGAACCTCAGCCCCAGGGGCCCCCAAGCCTTTCCACCTGGCCCTTGGAATTCTTCCCACAGCACACCCTGATTGACCACACTCCCTTTCCCCAGGGCTCTGCCTTGCACCCTGGTTGGGTGCTTTTGCCTGGCCGGCATGTGTCCTCGAACTCTGGTAGGTGTATTTTTTGTACGCATTACTTGGCTAGAGAATGGCACTCCAAAACTCAGAGAAGGATGGCTGCGCTCTGGTTCTCATATTGTTTTGGAAAGTGCAAATTAGGTAGATTCACAGTTTAAATGCACACTGAATTCTCCCCCAGCCCTACTCAGGTGTCAAAGGCCAGGGTAAAGAGATCTGTCTTTAGCAACAACAAAAACGATGAAGGTACTCTGTGGGGCAGGAGTTCCACAATTTTGGGGCTGCCACAGATAATTCTCTCATGTGCACATACACACCCATACACACACAAACCTCCAAGGCTGATGGAGCTACGCAGAAAGTTAAAAAGAGGTGGGACACATGTGTTGTGTTGGAGGCAGTAGTAAGCCTCTGAATACCAATTGCTGGCAGTGGAGGCTGGGAGGGCAGAAGGCAGAGAGAGATCTATAGTAGGTAGAACCAGAGCCAATGACATGCAGAGCTACCCCCTGATTGGCTGTAAGGAAGAAGGAGGGCAAGTGGAAGCTGGCTGAAGGCAGACTGAGGCTGGTGGGGCAGCACCTCATGTGCCCTGATGGTTCAGCCTCTGCTGGTTGCTTGGTGGGGAGAGTGCTGTTGTGCCCCAGTCTGCTTGTGGGCTCCCCATTGGGGCATCTGGTTGGCCGCTGTGAGAACAGGATGCTGGACTAGAGGGGCCCCTTTGGCCTGAGCCAGCAGCCAGGCTCTTCTGAGATTCTTATGCTGTAGACATGAGCTCAAAAAATAGGTAAAAGCCAGGCAGATGGGGGTGATGGTGATAAACACTTCCAAAGAGCTTTTTTGAGGAATATTTATTTTATAAAAGGCATTTTGTTGCAAAAACGTAAAAAAATAAATATTTAAATATTGCACAACATATTCATTCAAGACATTCTTCTTTTACAAAGCCATATAAAACATGACATCTAGATTGCAATCCTGTGCACGCTTACCAAGTGAGTTAAGTCCCATGGAAATGAACGGGACTTCTGAGTAGGCATGCACAGAATTGCACAAGTTAGTGCTGTAAGAATCCACACCTAGAGCTCCATTCAGTGGAAGGCACATTAGCGGCCCTATTGCCATAGATCAAATAAATAGATATTCGGTCTCAATAATAATAATAATAATAATAATAATAATAATAATAATAATAATAATAATAATAATAATAATTTTAGTTTATACAATAAGAACAACAAATAGTAATAATCAGAGCTTGAATCACTAAACATTAAATAACCGCACAACAACCCTGCATGATAGGCAAGTAATAATCAGAGCTCAAATGGCTAAACATTAAATATCCTTACACCAACCCTGTAAGGTAGGTTACCCTCCTCATATCATACTTATGAGGAAAAAGAGGGTGCTAGTCCTAGTCCTGTGGATGCAACCTCTGATTATTCCCTGTGTAAGGAGTGGACTGCAGTGACGTGTCCAGACAGGTCAGCTGAGTGCAAGAGAATTCAAGCGTTTTAAAAAATCTGGTCCCAGCCCTCCACCATATTAATCCCAGCCAGGAAATATTATTATTAGTAGTCACTTGTTACCCAGAGGTCTCCAAGAAACTTAAATGTAACATTCACCTGTCGGTCTGAGGATCCCTCTGGACAAAAGGACACTCCCCATAAAGATCCTCTTGGCCTCTACTTTGATGTCCCACCAGGCAAAACCCCTTTTGACTTTCCCAAGAAAATCTTTTAGTCTCTCTATTATGCTATGTTTTTAACCATGAAGTTTTAGTTCTGCGATTTAGACTCTCGCTATCCATTGATGATTGCTGTGGTTTTTTAAACAAATCTCTAGGTCTCTACTCTGGAATGGGTGTTTGTCTTGACATCTGCTTTAATTGCTGCTTGACTGAGTTTGAAAAATTATTATTATTACATTTGTAGTTTTTCATACATCTTGTACGTCACGTGTTCGAGGCACCATAGTTACAGCTGTGTAATAACTATACATATAGTTGTTACAATATAATAATAGATATAATTTAATAATATAGTTGTATAATAACAACTATTGATCTTGGGTGACTGACATGATTTATTGAAATAAATAAATACATAAATAAATAAATAAATACTGAAAGGATTCCACAGATCCTCTGAGGCAGCTTGGTTCTCCTATTAATCAAAACCTTTGGGTGAAATTGCCATTCTCTTCACCCAATCCCCGCAAAGGGTGTGTGTGTGTGGAGGGGAAGCCCAGTCATTGTGCATTTGGGTATATTCATACACCTTTCTGTTTAAATGTGTGCATACCACACAAATCAAAAACAGCCCTTTGCTCCACCTTGAATCTGAGAACTTGGGGGAGGGAGGGGAGACTTGAGTAGCAAGAAACGCAATATCACATTGGAAATGGCAGCACCAACATCTGACCACAACAAAAATCTAAGCGTGTACATAAGAAAATGGAATAATAAATAGCCCCTTTTAGAGACTTCAAAGCACTTTGCACCATTATCTTGCCATGATCCCTATGGCAACCCTGTAAGGTAGGTCAATATTATTATCAGTATTACAGCTTGCCATGGGGTTGCTGGGTGAGTGAGAGGGAGTCTTAACTAATGCCACTGAATGAGATATGTTGCATCCTTCCTCATCATGTCTATTCAAGTAAGTCCTACCAAATTCAATGGAGCTTACTCCCAGGTAATTGAGGTTCAGAATGGCAACCTTAATAGCTCAGGTCACATTCAAACAGGAGGATCCCTAGTTTCTTAGCCTCTGGACCGAGCCTCAGTTTTTTACAAACTCAATGTCCTTTTGTCATTCTGATTGTGAGCGTGACAGGACGATTAACAAGTAGCGAAGACTACTAAACCATGCCAAGTAATCTTCAGCATGCATCCAAAATATTGCCCCTCTCTAAAGCTGGCAGGAGGAAACAGAAGCTCAGCAAAGACAAGGAAGGGCTGTAGCTCTGTGATTAGAGCATCCACTTTGCATGCAGAACATCCTAGGTTCAATCCCCAACAGCATCTCCAGGTAGGGCTGGGAGGGACTCCTTGCCTGAAACCCAGGAGAGCTGCCACCAAACAGTATAGACCAGTAGTGTAGTGGCAAATTCAGAAGTTCTGGGTCCCTTCGTGATAGTCACAGCCATGGCTCCTCCCCCCCCCATTTTTATTTATTTGCTGCTGGGTTGAGAATGCGATCCTTGTTAATGCCTTCTCCCACAACAGACGTCCCTAGGAGCCAATAAGCATGAAAGAGGAGTGTGTTAGCTACTGAAAAGAGTCTTCTCAGACTCACCTCCTTTCATTCTGATAGTCTCCAATCAGCAGGAAAGAACAAGGAAGCATGTTAGAAGACTGTTTTCCATGGCTAACACTGATGCTTGTCGGTTCATAGGATGCTGGAGATGTAGGGACCCTGCTCCCCAAAAAGTAAAGAGTCTAAGACCCCCTGAGACCCTGGCGACTACACCCCTGGTGTAGACAATACTGACCTAGATGGACCAATGGCCTGATTCAATGCAAGTCAGCTTTCTGTGTACCTGTGATGAGTGCTGCACTGAAATCGGTCCTCCAATTCTCAAAAAGTTTCCTTCCACGGCACAAGAGGCTCCAATTTTCTGCTCAGTTTCAGGACACTGCAGAGTTTCTTTAGAATTCTGGTGGGTATGAAGTTTTGAGCTAATCGTATCATTATAAAGTGGCCAAGGCTCTGTGTGTGTGTGTATGTGTATGTGTGTTTCTTTCCAGTAAATGTTACTCCAGCACTCTGCAGCCTCCACAGCTGCCCATGGCTCCTGATCTAGAAAAGCCTCACAGGAGTTAGAGTTACCACATGATGCCACCCCCTTGAACTTTGATTGAACCTGGGAAGGCTGCAGAGTGCAGATCGCTGGTGAGATGATTTGTGGGACGAAAGAAAAGATGCCCCCAAACACCCCTAATCAGCCACCTCAAAAGTGAAGGAAGCGCATTCAAAACCATGCGCCCTACCCATGAGAATTTCAGTCAGATTTTTCTCTACCCTTTGCTTGAATGCCATTTCTCTTCTCATTAATTAATGGGAGAATGGCTGGGGGTCAGGAGGTCACAGGAGAGATTTTCAACACAGCACTAGCCCAAGACAGATGAACATGTCCAGACAGTTCAATTATTAAGCAATCTGAAGGAACAAATTCTGGGTTACCCTAAGAGTAAATTGTAAAACTCCATCAGATATTCTAGAACGTTCTGATGGATACCCTCTCATGTTAATTATTAGTGTATGGGGGCTACCATTTGGATTTTCTGTCACTGGCACCAAAGGACGGGTTCAACGTAAGTTATACTCAGAGTAGACCCATTCAAATAAATGGACCAAAGTTAGTCATGCCTTTATTTTCAATGGGTTTATTCTGAGTGGGAAGGAGGTTGGCTACAACCCAAAACATCTTGAGCTGAGGACGAAGACAAAGGCTAGAAATCCCATTAAACATTAAATTGTCCCACATAACAAAAGTGGCTAACAGTTGGCATAAAGAACAGCTTCCTCATAATCTCAAACCATTTTTATCGTAATACCTGCGAGGACCTTAACAATTTGCTCTGCTTCTTAAGGTGCTGAACTTAGCTGAAGAGCAAAAGAAATCAAAATTTGTGCACCCACAAATAAATCACTACGATTCAAATAAATAAGACAGCAGCCGGGCAGCTGATATTAAAATAATAAACAGAGGGATGGAGTAATAAATAAAAAGGGATCATCATGAAATGTGCCTTTGAGGCTGGAAGGCAGCAGCTGGGAATGGAAGAGTGAATCCTTCAAGCAACCGGCCTAGGGCAGCAGATGGCACGCGCGAGCAAATGCCTGGGGCCCTCAGAAAGCCCACCACTGCTGGCACCTGGTCTCGGGCCCCTGTTAAAAAAAATGACCAAGCCCTGACAATGGCTGAATTGGCTGGCACAGCCACCATTTGAATCCCACCAAGAAGCAATGCCCGCAATGCGTATCGGCGAGTCCAGTTGTGTGCAGGCCCGCTGCTTCTCTCAGTGCTGCAGCTGATCCTTCCCCCCTGCCCTTCAGTAATTTTGGCGCTGCTGAGAGAGTTGGCAGGGGGAGGGATCAGCCTGCCGCTGAAAGAGGTGTTCTGAAATCTGGCGGAAGCCTTGAAAGGCAGAGAGGGATCCTAGTTCCTCCGCTGAAGCCCAGAGACACTGGTGGTCTCAGCTTAGGATCACAAGGGAGACTGGCTGTGACTAGCACACTGACGGCACCAGCTGAGCCCCTTGGAATCCTCCACCTCTCCATGAATCACTTGCCGGAGGTCCAAAGAAAGGCGGAGAAAGCCAAGTGAGTTGGAGAAGCTCGTCTGAGCTAGTGGCATTTTCCCAGAGCCTGAGCAGCATGGTCGATGGCCTTGGTGTACATTTTGAGCACCCAGCACCCCTGCCTCTTCCTCTCAAACTCCGCCTTTTTGTCAGAGCCGTAGGTGACCTCCACGTTGGAGACTTTGTACTTGGAACACAGCAAGCAGGTGAGGTTGGCCAGGAGGCCGCGTGTCGCGCTGCTGGTCTTGCCGAGGCGCTCCAGCAGGTCCTTTTGGTTGCTGTCGCGGTTCTTCTGGTCTCTAGTGATGTTGCCCAGTGAGGCATTGAAGAAGACAGAGATCTTGTAGAGGGCTACCAGCATCTCTTTCTCCTTGCTCGTCTGGTTGACAAAGGAGGGGAAAGTGTCTTCTGATACACATAACGAGTCCACGTTCGCCTTGGTGAATGGGGTGCCTTGGCTTTCCAGCTGCTCAAGAGAAAGAGGGGACCAAATTAAAAGCCAAAGCAAACGTTTGCCAAACATCTTTGCAAAATTCCACCTAAAACCAAATTGGAAGCAAATTTTGGGGTCCCTCCTCTAGGGGTAAACAAATCAGTCAATTTCAGTTTCTCATTGGGTTCCATTTGCCACACGGCCATATCCATTTGGGATTTTTTAAAAGTCCTTATAAAAATTCATCCGTATGTTAACAATAATGTGCACATTTTTGTATACCATTTCCCCTCTTATCTACATTTTATCAAGCCATATTCCCTAATATAATGTAATACATAATGCTATATGTTATTTTCACACATATATGCATTTTTATGTACACTTCTCCCTAGAATGCACATTTTTGTACACATTTTTTGGTTGAAGAACTGCATTCCCTTTTGGGGGGGGGGAAATGCCAGTGGTGGGTGGGGCTACAAATGTTAATTTTACCTTTGTTCAGCAAGCTACGTTCTACACACGCACCCCTTTCTATCCTCCCTCCAGGCAAGCAAGAGGCATTACTGAAGTTCAAGGGCGCATTCCACCCAAGCAAAAACACTCAAAGAGGGTGCAGAGCAGGGCTGGTGAGAGGTGTGGCCTGGGGAGAAGAGGCGTGGCCAGGAGAGAGTCTGCATTTGGCCCACATGCCTGAAGCTCCCCATCCCTGATCTACATCAAAAACTTACGTAGGCATCAAAGAGACCCTGAGCCGATATGTTCAGATGGGCCACCTGGCACTTGATCAGATTGAAGACATTGTGTCCGCAAGGTCTCATGCTGTCACACGCGAGGTTACGCTTGTTCCTCAGGAGTGGCTTTCCGGATACCAGTCTGCAATGTGAGGCCAGCAGCAAAGGGACAACTCCTGTTTGGAAGAAGAGGAGGAGGAGAAGGAAAGGGTGGGTTAAGTTTCATTCTGTCCAGCGGGGAAACATTCTGTCACAGAACAAAACATGCAGGTTAAGAAAGAGAAATAGGGTGCTTATGGGTGGCATTCAGTGCTTGTTCTACTCAGAGTAGACCCACTGAAGTTAACAGCCATGACTCACTCAGGTCCATTAATTTCAATGGGCCCATTCTGAGTAGGATCCAGAGGAATACAACCCTATGTGTTGCTCATCTTGAATTCTGTTGCATTTCAAACACTGAACTGTACTCGTGGTCAACTGTCCATTTTGCCTAATAAACGCATTTTAGGCAAGCAGTTTCCCTCTGCCTTAATGAATTTTTGCATGTTATTTTCCACTGGTGTGTGCAATGCACACTTTCCCATACATGAAATATATGCATTTTTGTGTACACCATTTGGTTGAAGAAGTGCATCATAAATTTCAGAGGAGTGCAAATTTTGAAAGATGGCTGTGTTTTGCTACACTTTGGGAAAGTGCGATTCTGGTATGCAAATGAAACCAAATTTCTCTCCCCTACCTAACAAAATGTCAGGGTATATTCCGTTAAGAAGGAGCCACAGCAAATTGAACCTCTCTTTCAGCGTCTCCTGTGTGTTACATTTTATTTTAAAACACCTGATTGTCACATTCACACATTACAGTCTGAGAGATGCACTTTAATGCATGAACCCAGCCCTCTGTTTTATTCTCATGATCATCGTTTCTGAAAAAGAGCAGGAAATGTGAGAGATGGGGGAGGAATTTGATTAAGTTTGCATTTAAAGCCAAATCTTATCAAATTTGCACTTCCCAAAATAATATGAGAACCAAAACAAAGTTATCCTTTGAAATGTGCACTTCCCTGAATTTTGCAATGCAGTTCTCCAGTCAAACAGTGTTGACAAAAATGCATATATTAGGGGGAAATGTGCATACAAATACACATTATTGAAAATAACATACAAAAATGCATTATAGCAGAAGAAATGGCTTGCAAAACTGTGTAGATTAGTTAAAACTGCATACAAAAATGTATTCATTAGGAGAAATTTGTACTAAAACATTGAAGAGTTTTCATAAGGATTTTTTTTTAAAAATCCACCCATTGCTGCAGAAATGTGGAAAACTGAATTTCATATTGGAAAAATGAGAGAGCCGAAGTGGGCAGGTCTTTCCATCTCTAGCAAAGTGCCCTCTTGTTACACTCTTCCTCCTCCAGTTGTTCTAACTCTTTGCTCCTCCCCTTCCAGCCTACTATAGTCAGGGGCATTCTCCTCTTCTCAGCCACCTGCAGCTCCCATGTGCCATCAGTTCATTCAAGTAGCCTTGCCCAGCGACGTCACCAGAATTCCCCTTGGAGTTTGCATGCCAAGTGGCAACGTTCCCAGTTTTTGTAACCGCCAGCCCAAACACTGTCAATTATGCAAAGCAATTTCTACTGGGAATGTCTCCAGTTCAGCATCAGAGCATCAATACGGGAAAATATTCTTCCCTCTTTAGTTACTATTATTATTGTCAGTAGTAGTAGTACGCATCAGTCAGGTACTCCACAAAAGGAAAACAAACAGGCCATAGGAAGCTGCCTTATACTGAGTCAGTCTATTGGTCCATCCAGCTTACTATTGTCTTCACTAACTGGCAGCATCTCTTTAAGGTCTCAGACAGCAGGCATTCCCAGCCCTACTTGGAGACACTAGGGATTGAACTTTGGAACCTTCTGAGTGCATAGCAGAGGCTCTGCCACTGAGCTACAGCCCTTCCCTTCACATAAGAAGTTGCCTTATATTGATCCAGATTGTTGGACCATCTAGCTCAGGTCTGTCTGCGCTGACTGGCAGTGGCCTTCCAGGGTTTTTTCCAGGAGTCTGCAAGAAGACTGTGGCCCTCCACAAGTTTTCAGGCTCCATCAGGCCCAGCTAGCATGGCCAAGGATCAGGGGTGATGAGAGCTGGGGCCTAGCAACTTCTGGAGGGCCCCAGGTCCCTCCATCCTTGTCCTGAGCTATTGGTTGGTGTTTCATGCACAGGCTTCATGCCTTAAACAATCAATGATAGCATGTGGATGACCAGCATCTGGAAGGGATGTTTTCAAAAGGCGGGGGGGGAGACTTGGAAAGGCGTGCTGGGTTCAGCCTTGTGGGACCAATGAGGACAGTAAGGGGTTTACTGAGAGTGGACCATAAAAACTTTGGAAGCTTGGTCTATCTAGCTCAGTATTGCCTACTCTGACTGGCAGTGGCTCTCCAGGATTCCAGACAGGGTCAGGGAACGCTCCCTTCTTTACCTAGAGATGCTGGGAACTGAACCTGGAACCTTCTGCATGCAAGACAGGAGCTCTCCCTCTGAGCTGCATCCTGAGCTGAGGAGCGCTTCAGGGTACAAGACAGAGGGGGTTAGCCCAACACACAGAGGAGGAGCAGCAGGGAAGAGGAAGTGGGTGAAGCAGGGTGTGCAGGAGGAAGGACGGTTGGAAAAGGAGGGCAATGGGGAGCAGGGCACTCCAGGAGGAGGGGCTTGCAGAGGCTGCCGCCAGCCAGCTGGGCCCAGCCGAGGCGGCAGGAAGAGAAGGTTCAGCACAAGCCGTAACGTGCCAAGGGCGGGCACTGTGGCGAGGCAAAGATGCATGGTGCAGGGCTGCATAAGGCCTGAGGGTTGCCGACCTTCAGAGACATGAGACGAGGGGCTTGTGCCTGGATCACAGGCTGCATTTGGCCATATTCCAAAAGTTCTGACTGAGGCTGGCATTGGGAACCCTCTGATCCGCGGGCCAAAGCTGGCCCGCCAGGGGTCCCCATTTGGCCCGTGAGCCCAGTTTCCCCAAACCACACTCACATGGCTCTCACCTGGTGTCAGGTGTGGGGCAGGTACAGACGTGGCTTCAAAGGAGCAACCGGGAGCTGTCAGTGACCTCCCAGTTCTTCCTTTGCTCAGAGCAAGGTGTGCTCCAGGAGTGTGCCCTTGCTCCAGGAGCAGGAGGCGTTGCTGTTGAAATCACGGCTAAAATGGAGGTTATTCAATAAGGGAAATAGGAGTGTATGGTGTAGCCATCCCTGGCTCAAACTCAGCTGATAACATAGCTAAGAACAGCAACGCTTCTCGTTAGCAGTGATCTGTCCTGTGCTATACATTCATCAATGCTCCCCAAGCATCAGACACACTGTCCAAAGGGAATCACACCAGATATCAAATTCCCAAGGCACTTCATTGAGGACATAAAGCGTTCATTTGCTGGGCGATGTCAAGGTCCAATATTCCAAAAGCATCTGGATGGATGCCAATGGGCTTCACCTGCTGTCGTTCCCCAGGCAGATATGATTTAGAGGTTTAGTTCTGTTAATCAATAATGGACAGAAGCCATAGGCTGTCTACCCCTTTTTAAAATACATCTTATCTTGTGGCTACGGAGGGACACATCTGTCAGTTTTGGGTTTTCTCATTTCTCCAGTCTTAAGTTTGTCACATTTCCACATCATTTTCTGAATTATTGAACTATTAATACACATTTTTGTATTCAGTTTTGCCTAATATAGTGTCTTGTATTCAACTACGTTCTAATCAGAGTAAACCCATTGAGATAAATGAATCTAAGTTACTCATGCCCATTAATTTCACGGGTCGCCTCGACTCTGAGTCGAACAGCAAACTTTTTGTATGCTGTTTTCACTAATATGTGCATTTTAAAGCACACTTTCCTCTAATATACATGTAATTGTGCTCCATTTTTGGCTGCAGAAATGCATCACAACATTTGGAGAAGTGCACATTTTGAAAATTAGCTGTGTTTCAGTTTGCGATTTGTTTCGGGAAGTGCAGATTAGGTAGTTTCACATAAAAATGCAAACCAAACTGAATTGTATCCCCATTCCTAATTGTGGCCATTACCACATCATGTGCTGGTGAATTCATGTATATGATGTAACAGTCTTAGAAAACACACAAACTATATTAAATGTGTTAGTTTTCTTTTAAAGGTGCCAGAGGACTTTGAGGTTTGGGGTTTATTTTTTATAAAGCTTATCTTGGTTGTATCATTAACTTACCGTAATCTACCATCTGAGGGGCTCTAGCTAGAAGCTCTTCATCTCTCTAGCACCTGACCTCTTGCAAAGCTTATCTTACTTATCCTAATTGCCAGAGGACTCTGAGGTTTTGCTTTTTTAAAACAAAAATGGTTATATGGGTTGGACTATTAGCTTACATTATTATTTTGCATTAATTTCACATGCTGAGAAGCTCTGGCAAAAAGCTCTCACCCCAGCAGCTGAGCTCTTGCAAAGCTTATGTTGCTTATCCTAATTACTAATAGCACAGTTTAGGAAAGTCCAGTGAAGAAGGAAATGCTCTGTAACACTAATTTAGATAAGCCTAATCAGAGAGGAAGGAGCCTATAAAGTGGGAAAGGAAACAAAATCCAAGAACTGGATAATTCCTTAGAGAGGCCCCAAACCCTGACAGGGTAGCGCACATCTCTTTATTCTGAGTTGGGTTCCTCAATGTGATGGGTTGACTACAATCTAAAAGCAAAACTGGCTAAACCCACAGGGTAGCGTTTCCCTTCTTTACACCCTTAAAAAAAAAGTTTAATTCAACTATTCTAGATTCTCCCCAGCAGGCAGAAAAAACAGAAAAACTTTCAGAAGTCCTTTTCTTAGCTGCCCAGAAGTTTAGCACAAGTATGCAAAAAACCAAACAACCCCCCCCCCCCAGGATGTTCTCCTTCTAATGCTGCCCAAATGTTCAGAGATGCTCACACTAGGAAAAGGAGGGATGGAGAGCAAAGTTCAATCAGGGTTGTACTTTGGACGGCAGAGTGCAGAGCGCACTGACAGTGGTCACCAATGAACTTTTAAAAACAAGCAAAACAAAGAGAAATAATCCAAACTGGAGGAAGACTGTTTTACCTGCAATGATGGATTTCATTGTAAACTGCATCTCGGGGTGACGTAAGAGAGATGGCCGTTGACAGGAGTGCTCATTCAGAGAGTGGTGCCTAGACTGGGGGATGCCACTGGTTTTATATCTACCGGTGAGCCTGTGTTGTAAGAAAGGGGGAGGGAGATTTCATTGAGAGTGGAGTGGAAAGTCTTCCTAAGAACTCTTCGTTATGTTGAGGTCATTACATCTGTGGTTTCTCTGGTCCCTCCCCAACCTCTCCCCCCCCTCAAGAGTATGCCTCATTTTGGAATTGTTTTATGCAAATTAAGTGGGCTGATAAAATAACACCATTAAAAAATAAGCTCTTGTTTTTAGTAAGGGAAAGGGAGGGAGAGGGACACAATCATGTTACGAGTCATAGTAAGGAAAAGAGTTGTCAGACTACAAGTTTGACATCATAGGCTCCCCCCTCCTCCCCCTATGGGGGACTTTCACTTTTGCAGTGATTCTCCTGGAAAAAACACTTTCTTTGGCATTTCCGAGAGGCTGGGCTGACAAAGGTAGAAACGCCTCCACGCATGGCCTCATTTGGTAATTATCAAAGCAAAAGAGGGGAAAAAACCCAAAGACAGTGGAGGAATTTGAGTGGGTGGAAGTGTAAGACATAGAAAACGAGAACTTTATCACCCCCTGGTGGCTGCCAATAATTACAACATTTGACCTGCAAAACTAGATAGAAGTGAACTTTGTTCAGGAAGCATTTTGGTTTGGAGAGCTGAGTTGTGAGTGATAAATCACCTATAGTGTTATGCTTGCCCTTTTTCTTCAAGTGGTGATAAGTTTGAAGGGTGCAGTATTCACCCAGATGTAGTTTTTCTTTGGAAAGGACTTCACTGGAGCCTTCTGGCATTTTGTAATACTTGAGTCTATTTACAAATATACAGGTTGAGCATAGGTGGAGGCTCAGCTTAAGTACCCCAACAGACAGCCAAATCCATTGGCTCATATCAGATCTCTGGAGGAAGACAGCCTGAACTGCAAACTGCTCTTAGCTTCCAGAACCCAATCTTAGCTCTCTCTGTGTGTCTCTGTCTTGGTCTGTGTCCCCCTTGGAAACGGCAGTCTATTCTTTCTGTTTAGACACAGACTAAGACGATTACATCATCTAGTGAGCAGTGGGGGAACACAGGCATGCCTTTCAGGTAATTCCTGGCCATTCAACCAGGCATTTACACAACAAAAAAGGTTCTTTGCAACTTTACCAAGACCATCAAGAAGGCAAGTTCTTCTGGAATCATTAACTCTCTCCTGTCCAAACAACACTATCTATATTTAGAGGTGTGCATTTCATTCAGACAAAGCCTGAGCCAAACAGGACAGGCTGCTTCAGAGAATTCCAGGGCTTCGAGCATGGCCAGGGCCCAGGGACGATGGGAGTCGGAGTCCAACAACATCTGAAGGGCACCATGTTGGCTACCCCTGACTTAGAATCTTAGAAGATTTTCTGGCCTCTGATAAAAACTATGGACGAGAAACAAAACCTGAATACATGCTGCGGCCTGTGGCAACCCCTGCTGTCCTCGTTGCTGGGCCTTCCCTGTCCTCTGGCTGAAGTTTTCAAGCAGCAGCTGCAATGGGCCTTGGAAGCTGCGACAGCTGCACCAGTTACCAATTTGCTTCCACACTCGATTCAAAGTGTTGGTGATTAATTTTAAAGCCCTAAATGGCTTAGGTCCAGGATACATTGGGGACCGTCTCCTCCCGGGCTGTCCTTCCTGGTCCTGAAGATTCAGAAAGAGTTTACCTTCTCTGTGTCCCACCTAGGGTGGACAGATGGCTGGGTGGGAAAGAGAGAGGGTCTTCTTAGTGGCTGCACCCATGTTATGGAACACCTTGTCCCGTGAAGTACAGTTGATCCCCTCTCTCAATTTTAATTTAACTTAATTTAATTATTTGAAGGTTATTGAAGAACTTTTCATTCCCAAAAGACTTTTCTTTTACAAGGCTCATCAAGTTTCATGTTTTATTTTAAAAAGGCGTTGTATTTACTTTGGCTGACCCTTTCTGTCTTTCTTTTGTACAGTTTTCATGAAATTGTAATTTTTATACGTTGCGAGCCTGCCAGAGTGATGTATTTACACCAGAAGGACCGAATAGAAATGCTCAAAAGCAGACCCAACGGCACACACAAGTGCATCTAAGCATTGTGGGAAATTCAGAATGGCGGACACTCCCGTAAATCACAGCACAGTTGCCCAGCACCAGTAAGGCCACCGTGGGGCTGTCATTGTTTTCTCAGGAGGGCACTGATGTTAGGGAGACCCCACTAGGTGGCACTTTACTAGAGGCCCCCTCTATTTGAAGTCTCACCCCATAATACTGTTGACAGTTTGAGTCCAAATTCCTTGGGGCAGAGCCCCTTCTTTTTCCATACCTTTTACACCCAGAGATCCAAGAAAGTAAACTGATGCCACAATATTATTATTGATAATAATAACAATATGACTAATAATTATATTAATATTGTCAATAACAATCTGAATCTGAATAAACGTAATACAATAACTGGTCTGATATCTTCAGTTCAAAGTAAAGATTTCCAGGCTGTTTGTTGTTGTTGTTGTTGTTGTTGTTAATAATATCCTGCCCTTCCTCCCAGAAGCAGCCGAAGGCAGCAAACAAAAATACTAAACGGACTTTAAAACATCTTAAAAACAAAAACTTTAAAACATATTAAAACAAAACATCTTTAAAAACATCATGTTCAAAAAGCTTTTAAAAGCCATCTTAAAAAGCAGTTCCAACACAAACGCAGACTGGGATAAGGTCCCTATGTAAAAGGCTTGTTGGAAGTGAAAGGCACCGAAAAGATAACAGATGGTGCCCGTCTAATATTTCAGGGGAGGGGATTCCAAAGGGTCAGTGCCACTACACTAAAGGTCCGCTTCCTATGTTGTGGGGAACGGACCTCCTGATAAGATGGTATCTGCAGCAGGCCCTCACTTGCAGAGCGTAGTGATCTGCTGGGTACATAAGGGGCAAGATGGTCTTTCAGGTATCCTGGTCCCAAGCTCTGTAGGGCTTTGTACACCAAAACCAGAACCTTAAACTTGACCCTTGTTTTCCAAGACTGATAAAATTCTGACAAAAACTGATATAGGAATCTGCCTAATGCTGAGTCAGACCATTGGCCCATCTAGCTCAGTATCGTCCACACTGACTGGCAGCCTCTTTCCAGGGTTTCAGGCAGGGGTTTCTCCCAGCCCTACCTTAGAGATGCCACTGGGGATTGAACCAGTGACCATCTGCATGCGAGGCAGATGCTCTGCCACTGAGCTATGGTCCTCCCCCAAATGGGCAGGATAACACCTATTGGATGTTGCTTTTGGCATTAGCATTATGCAGGCTTTTGGGTTTCTGGGATGTTGACGTAACATTCCTCCCCCCCTCCCCGTCCTCTTGCATGAGAAGTGCCCTAGGAAAATGAATTCGCATTCCTCCCAGGGTCCCCTTTCTATTCAGTGAGAGATGCCACTTATGTGGAATATATACCATAGGGGGAAATTCCCATGCCTACCTTGGGGATTGGACGTGTTGGGGAAAAAAACAAATCTTACTAAGATCACACAAGCCTGCAGGTCACAAAGAGATCCTGATACACGGCATGGGCGCCTGCATAATGCAAAAGCTTGCACATTCTTAACCCCACCACCACTAATGGCAAAAAATAAAATGTAAGACCAGTAAAAGATCTCACTGTACCTGTTTTGCGTCTTTTGTATTTTGCATCCCAAAGACCACAACGACTGGACTATTCCACACTTCCACCCTCCAGTCTCTTGCTGGCTAGCAGAGAAACATTATCTCGATGGCTGTCTCCAACGTTCTCTTTGGAAGGAGCTTGGATTGTCAACAAAATAGAGGGCACACCGGATGGAACTCCAATCCACGCTCTGCAAATTGGCTCTGCTGCCCGGCTGTTACGAAGGAAGGCACCCCAACAAGGTGAATGTGGGGAGCTTCAAAGCAAAGCAACCCTTTTTTTTCTGGCCCAAGGCCTTCTTTAGAATTCCCTTTTGGGAACAGCTGGCCTCATCGAAGTTGCTGAGTCAGCAGGGTAAGGGCAATCCATGGGGTTAGGCTGTCCTGTGCCAGTTTGGGGGGGGCTATAGGTCAGAAGGGAGCTTCTGGACTCAGAGGGAGCAAAGCTCACATCCCCTGCAAGCAGCTGCCTCTCAAGAGTAAAGACTTCTTAGAGAGACTGACTCACAGATCCAGCTGATTCTTGCTCTCCTGGCTGTCCTGGGCTGTGCCCAGGGGCCGTGGCGAGGGGAACAACTGACTGTCTTTGATCTCATGACCAGACAGTGGATGCCTTAGGGACTTTTCCACTCAGAGAGGCTCTGGTTCACCTGCCACCATTGCAGCCCCAAAGATTGCAGCAGGCCCATAGCTACGTCCTGCCTCCACTGTCTTGTGTTCTACCTCCACTGTCAAAGGCAGCATTCTTCTGAATACTAGTTGCTGGAAACCACAGGAGGGGAAAGGGCTATTGCACTCAGGTACTCCTTGCAGGCTTCCCATGCAGGCATCTGGTTGGCCACTGTGATACTGGACTAATTGGGGCACTAGCCTGATCCTGCAGGGCCCTTCTGGTGTTCTTTTGTTCACAGTCCTGAACACATCTGCTTTTCTTAGGAGTGTCTGCATACGGCATGCTGGGAAAAAATGTTGTAACTGGTTCTAATATTGTATTTTTAAACTGTCGTAACCCACCCGGGGAACCTCATGGTGAAAGGCAGGTAAGTAATAATAATAATAGGCTGTAGTCAATTAATTCCTACTCAGAGTAGACCCATTGAAGTTAATGAATGTAACTTAGCCATAATAAAAGTAATAATAAGCAAAAGGATGTTCATAGGCCAGAGCATGGTAGAAAGCTTTTGAGGGGGGGGTTTCTAGCCAAAAGAAAACAAATATAAAACTCTTGCTTCTTATTTATTTATTATTAACATTAACTACCTTCCCTTCACAGGCCCTCCGTGGCGCAGAGTGGTAAGTGGCGGTAACGCAGCCGAAGCTCTGCTCGCGGCCGGAGTTCGATTCCAACGGGAGGAGGAAGTCGAATCTCCGGTAAAAGCGGTCTAGGTCCACTTAGCCTTCCATCCATCCGTGGTCGGTAAAATGAGTACCCGGCATACGCTGGGGGGTAAAGAAAGGCCAGGGACGGAACTGGCAATCCCACCCCATATATACGGTCTGCCTTGTAAATGTCGCAAGACGTTACCCTAAGAGTCAGAAACGACTCGCACTACAAGTGCAGGGACACCTTTACCTTTTACCTTCCCTTCATCCCAAGGTCACAGGGCAGGTTACAACAATTTTAAAAAACAGCATTAAAAACAATTAAAAACAACCTAAAATCACAAAATAGTGTGAATCCTAAAAATATACATCTCTGGTGTCCAAGGCCAGGCTAAAGAGGTGCGTGTTCAGCAGTCTCCTAAAACTGTACTTGTTGCCAGTCACACCTCTGTGGGGTATTTCTGGATAAATTCTGGATGAATTGGAAAAATAACCATAATGTTTAAAAAACCTAACCCTTTTTTTCTTCATCCTATAGGAAGCTGCCAGGACTTTTAACTTACAGCCGCTTGGAAGCGACCTATTTATTGAGCATTCAACCTGTTGCTTCTGCACAACGTTTGTGAGGAGGTTAGACAACACTGGCTATTTATGGAGCATCAATTCTGATTTGCTTGTGGGGAGGTTTTGTCGCCTCAAGCACTTGTGAATCCAGTTTGCATTTTCCTGTCACTTTCTTTATTGCAAAAAAGTCTGATTGGGGGGGAAAGCGGGTTTGTTGCGCAAGAGCTCTGAATCACCTTTAATTACACATCGGCTGGGGTGATGCCACCTGAAAATAACACCAGTCTGGAATTGCTCATTTCTTGTTGCAGATGGAGCCATAGCTGTCTATATTTCCCCCTCCACAATTCTTTCACACTTGGCTTGAGTTGGTGGATGGATCTCAAGGGTTCTAGTAAGATCCCACAACGGTTCCATCTGGCCATCCCTGCTTTAGGGGAATGCAGGCAATTCTCTGGTTATTGCTAATGGGCCACTTCTCACAACTTCACTTTCACTTTTTGTAGCTAGTCCATACCGCCCACTCCTGTTCCACATCACCTCATTCTGTGGGCAGACCTTTTTCTTTCTTTTTTTGCCCTGAGGGAAGTGATCAGGCCATTTCATTTGCAAATTTGAGTGAAACTTACCCTGGGGGCAGAATGAGTTTCTCACACAAGGCAGGACTGGTGGAACCCTGCTGTCATGACAGAAATGGAAGGAACTCCTGGGCTTATTGAGAAGATGAGTTTGAAAGTGGACACTGAAGTATTCGGCTGCACGCACACCGTACATTTAAAGCAGATGACTTCCCCCAAAGAATCCTAGGAACGGCCCTTTGCTAAGGGTGCTGGGAATTGGAACTCTGTTCCCAGGATTCTTTGGGGGGAAATAAATCCTCCCAACAACACTGTGAGGTGGGCTAGGCTGAGAGACAGTAACTGGCCCAAAGTCACCAAGTGAGTGAAGATTTGAACCCTGCTTTCCCAGGTCCTAATCCCACATTCCAATCACTAAACGTATGGTTTGTATGCAGCTTTTTATCTCCTGCAGAAGGAATGGACATTATACATAATTTTAAATTCCTGTCAACATCCTCCCTCTCCCCCCACCCCACCCCATTCCAAGAGAGAGAGAGAGACTGCTGTCTTCAAGATCCCATCAGCCAACTCCTGAAACACTGCTCTCTCTCTCTCTCTCTCTCTCTCTCTCTCTCTCACACACACACACACACACACACACCTCTCTTACATCTAACCCCTCCCTTCAGCTAGGTGAGGGCAATCACTTTCTCCAGTATCCAATTATGAGGGTCTGCGATGTAGAAACCATCTCCTCAGCCACTGACAAAATATCGAAAGTCCATCCTGAGGCAGAAAGTCAGCTAACAGGCATAACACCGCTAAACTATAATTACAGCAATGCTTTTAACACAGGACAAGCATACAGGAAAAGCAACAGCAGCCAAGCAACCTGTCGATTTGCAATGCACTGCTTAGCGCATGCAGTTGCCTTCCAGTGTGTAGCACAATTTAACTGGGGATTACTCTGGGAACCAAACAATCGCATGCGATTTGATACAGGTATGGCAACTGGTGTTCGTGGGCACCTGAGCCTTGCAGTTATTTTGAGTGGCCCTCTTCTCTGTCCCTTTCTGAACTTTTCCTATTCCATGATACATGACCATAACAAGAGTCCTGCTGGATCAGGCCAGTGGCCCATCTAGTCCATCAGCCTGTTCTCACAGTGGCCAAGCAGGTGCCCCAACAGGGATCCCACAAGCAGGACCTGAGCGCAAGAGCACTCTCACCCTGCTTGTGATTCCTAGCAACTGGCATTCAGAGTCATCCTGCCTCCGACCGTGGAGGCAGAACATAGCCATCATGACTAGTGGCCTCCTCTTCCTCCTCCATATCTTTATCGGATCAGGGCAACCGTCACGATATGCGACATACCTGAATTGATAGGCTTTGCTCTGCACAGCAGGGCATCCGACTGGATCTCTGATCACCCAGAGGATCTGGCAACCGTTTCCACTGCTGCTGCATTCCGTAAGAGGAGCAGCGCTCACCTCTCACCTCCCTTCACTGCAAGTAAGGGGGGACGGTTTGGAAATCAGGGAGAGAGACATTTCAGCAAATGCAATTGTGACATAGCAGCAGATCGAGTCTGAGAGAGCCTGAACCAGAGAGATATGGCTGTGAGACCACCAAAAGTTTCCAAACGTAACGGAAAATTGAGAAAGGCAAAGTTATAGCAGGACACGTCTATTTCATCTGAACAGATCTTCTCTGGACCCAACCAAGAAGACTACTGAGGCAGCAATGTCAATTCAGACAGCTTTCCCCAACCTGGTGCCCTCCAGATGATTTGGACTACAACTCCCATCAGGCTAAGCCCGCACAGGGGAGTTGTAGTGCAACATGTTGGGAGGCTGGCTCAGACTGTTCCCTTGTTCCCTTTGCCTGGAGCATGTCTCCCATTTCCCTTGAATTTGTTACATACTTCCCTTCACTGACTCTCTCATTGCCAGCATTTTGACCAAGGGTGGGGAACATTTTCCACCCACAACCTTGTGTGCAACCCCCACACACACACCGTCCCTCCCTGTTGTCCATCCCGGCAGGCAAGAGCCATCATCATAGTTCCAGGGCACATTTCAGCCAGGGATAAACACTCCAGGAGGTTGCGAAGCATGACCAGGAGGGCATGTGGACAGGGGAGACTCACAAGGGCCACATTTGGCCCCCAGGTCTCAAGATCCCCATTAACATAATCCTATCCTAGTGTCTTGTTTTACTTGATTGTATATAAGCAACAATGGGAAGCTTTTTGGGGGGGTTCAACTGCTCTAAATAAATCCATTCACATGTGCAGTCCATATTCTGGGCGCAACTTGTCCCGGGGAATCCCTTTTTAAAGTGCCGTTAGAAAAGGCTCAGGGGTCTTGCTTCTAGCTTCTCCACACTCTTCAGTTCTTCTTGCGGTCACCCATTGAAATGGCTGCACGCTGTTATTCCACAGAAGCGCAGGGAGAAAACACAGAATGTGGTTTTGGCCACAGAATTTAGTTTCCTACAAATTCACCTTTATTTCTCCTTTTTTAGATAAAGCAAGTTTCTAGCCCTTATGAGTAAGTGCATGAGATGGTTGAAAGTGTGTAGGCAACGCCTGGTGTGAAATCTCAGAAGTGAGAGGAACTGATGAACAAAATTGCTGCAGAGCTGTGGCCCTTCTGCAGAGCCGCACCTCCATCTTTTCCCACAAGTTCCACACAGCTGCCCAGGTTCATTTTCCAATGGCATCTCCTGATACGGCTAGGAGAGACCCCCCCATGTGAATTCCTGGAGAGCTGCTGCCAGTCAGTTTAGGCAGTGCTGTGCTAGATGGACCAATGGTATGACTCAGTACAGTAAAGGGCTGTAGCTCAGCATGATAGAGCATCTGCCTTACATACAGAAGGCCCTTAGTTCAGTCCCCAATGGCATCTCCTAGTACGGCTGGGAGAGACTCCCTGCCTGAAACCCTGGAGAGCCACTGCTGCCAGTCAGGGTTGATAATACTGAACTAAATGGACCAATGGTCTGACTCGGTATACAACAGCTTCCTATGTAATTGTGTATTTCACATTTTGATTGAAAACAAGCAGCCAGTCTTTTGACACTGGATATTAGGCTGTAAGAACTGAGCCGTTGCTGAGGGTAAATTTTATTTATTTTTTATTTAATATGCTTGCTTGTTTGAAATATTTATACTTCACCTTCCTGTCTTACATCAGGCCTCCAAGGTGGCTGATGCATTAAGCAAAAATGAATGTCGGAAAGTATATCATAAGGTTATTTATGTTATGAAAATACAAAAAAAACCCCACAAGAATTATATTGATGACAGAAAAGATCAGTGCAGATGAAACATTATTATTCCACAAAGTCACAAACCAAGGCCAGTGTTGTTGTATTAAAAAAAACTAGTTCATACAACTGAGGCTGGATATTTTTAATTACATGGATATATGTTAATTATTTCATCCATTCTGCAAAAATAAATAAACCTGAGAAAACAAGAGCTATCCCACCTGCAGGACAGCAATGAGCAATTAAATTAACTTTTACAAATATGTTAAACAGACACATTATATAAATATTGATAGCAACATTTTAAATACTCTTTTCTAGTGCAATTATGTTTTTATATATATATATTCAGTGAGGTTTAATAAATAATAGAGTCTTAACAATTGAGCCGCTGCAACAAAATGCTGCAGCGTAGAGTGGTCCTGTTAATTATCCCGGCTTCTCCATCCCATTCTGTCTTCCCACCAGTTTTGCATGCCCTCCTCAAAACAAACCAAAACAAACTCACAAACCTGCCAGTTAGCATCCTGTGGCCACTCGCTGGGGTGCTTTGAGGGGGGGGGCAGGGCTCCCTCTCTTAGGGTTTATTTTTTCTTAACAATGCTTGTGCTGCTGCAGAGTTTGGGGTTCTCCTAAACCTTGGTGATACCTCCCTCTTGTGCATTGGTAGTGCTGGGTTGACTACATAAACAATGGCGCTTACAGGCTGAACCAGAGGAGGCTGGTCTAATAGGCCTAGCGGAGTAGTGCCCCACTAACTTCAGTCTGCCTAAGCCACCACCACCTGCCTGCCTTCTTACTTCCATCAAGTCCGGGGGTGGCTCTGGCAGATAGCTTCCTCCTCCATAGTCTCCGTATAGAATTGAGCAGGGAGGAGGAGGACAGGAGACAAAACTAGAATGAGTTGGCTCCGCCCCCATTGGCTCTGGCTCCGCCTACTGTTGGGCTCCCTGCCTTCCGCCCCGCCAGTTCCAAAGGGCACCAGCCACTAGTGGCCTGAGCATCAGAAATAGAGGGAATTGTACATACCCTATGGTAAGACACACTGGCAACTGAGTTTTAAAATTAACGTCAGTATCGCATTAACTTAAAATCTGGAAATAGTATTGCTGTACAAATCCAGCAGCGTGTTTTTTTAAAGTAATTGATCTTCAGTGAACCCTTTCCATGACCATTTGTCTGCTGCAGAACTCAGGTGTGCTGGTGAAGTTTCTGGAAGGTTTGTTAGGAGAGGGGCAGGTCTCCCATACACACACTTCCAAATTAAGATGTTAAAATCCCTGATCTATAGTAACTTAGTTGTAGATTAGTGCTTACATGGCTACGTGCATGGCTCCTGGGAGGAAGTAGGTAACTGAGTAAGCCCTTGCAACAGGTAATTTGCTACAGGTAAGAAGAACTTGTTGAGGCTTACCCCTGAAATACATTTTTGTAACCCTTGGCTCTGTGCTGTAATATGCACACTGATCTAAATACACCATAGCCAAGTCCCAACATCATCCCATTCCTAAAAGCCTGCTAGAAGGTTGCATCGCAATCCAGCATTATACCAAGAAACATTGTACCTGGGCAGAGATAATGCAGATGAAGAGGTGGGACTATGCAGATGGTGAAAGCTAGCCTGGTTCTCCATGGCTCCCATTGATGATTTTCCAATGGGAGTAGGAACCAGACAACAATCTGAGACATAGCAAAAAGCAGGTGCAATGTCACTCCCCAAGCCCAACCACAGGTTTACGGGGCATTGGAGGCAAATGCAGCCCTGCCCTTGAGCACGGCCCTTTGCATTCTCTCCAATGACCGACTGCCATTCGTTCCTATGGGAAAGGCACATCTTGACTGGAGGCAAACAGGTGAATGAATTATTCTCACCCTTTAGGACACTGACCTCTAGCAAAGACAGGAAAGAGCACTCTCACGTCAAAATCACATGCAAGCAGCCGTGCTGTGGGCCTACATTTCTTCTGCAGCATACAGTGGTTTAGTCAGGCAGGATCACTGGATACTGAATCACTGAGGAGAAAATCATCGGGCTGTGATTGACAGCCATCCTCAATTGGCCTGTGGTGCTGGCCTGTAGTAACCTCTGAAGTGGATCCTCTCAAGGGCAATCCATTGCTGCAAGAGGCCTTTAAACATCCCTGTGGTCCCCCCCTTCTCCCCCCTTTAAAAAAAAGTGTGCAAACTCCAAACATCGCCCCTGCTTGTCAGCTTCCTGTTGGGGCATCTGGTTGGCCATTATGAGAACAGGATGCTGGACTGGTTCAGTCCCTGATGGCATCTCCAAGTAGGGCTGGGACTGAAAGAGAGACATCTCTCTGAAGCCCTGGAGAGCCGCTGCCAGTCAGTGAAGACAATACTGAGCTAGATGCACCAATGGTTTGACTCAAGTACAAGGCAGCTTCCTAAGTTCCTAAGTCAGGACCAAAGAACAATACTCTTGTGTTTTGAAACGTTCCATCTGAGGGTCTCTTCCTTGTCACATGTCTGAAGGGCATTGCTTCTGCATTTGGGCTGGTCTTGTGAGCAAATGCGCTTTAAGTTATTATCTTTCAGAGAGACTGATGAAATTCCATGTTTCTTTTCCTTTTTCAAAAAGAACTCTTTTGATGAGTCAATCAGAAAGTTGCAGTCTGCCTTCGCCTGTTTCTCTTTTTCTGACCCTCTGGCCTTTTCCCTCTAAGTAGCTGCTTTTTGAAGGCCTTTGCCAAGCCGCCGGTGAACTCCGAGTAGCTCCAAAGCACACGGCATCCTTCAATCTTTTGCTGGATGGCTGGAAGGTCTGTGGATCTCTTTGGGAGAATGATGTCAGCTGGGGTCAGCCCCTGCAGGCAGATGGCACAGTGAGTGTTGGAGAGGAGGCCTGTAACTGACTTCAAAGCTTTTTTCAATTGGCCATGCAATGGCTCATCTGGGCCAATCAGCCTCTTCTGCTGCTCTGTGATGAGTGCAAGGGACTCCTCCATATACAGCAGAGTCCTGTATAGCTCCTGAAGCATCACACTCTCTGGTTTCCTAGTGATATTGCTGTTTGGGAACGAAGGAACTGGTGTTGTTTGGCAAAGGATGTGTGCATCTTTCAGCAAGCCCATGTGAGTCAACTAGAGATGAAATCAGACAAGAGTCATGTCAATTACTGGCATATCCTTAAAAAAAGGTCCTTTAATTCAAATAGATAATATCCCTCAATGTAGGGCCTGAGGAAAAATGTGAAGTGGGGAGGGCTTCTCTTTCACTGGGGTGGCTCGGATCAGCAACAGTGTGAGGCAAACAGGAAGTGCAAGAGGAAGAATGTTATTGAAGAGCAACTTCCTGTTGTGGCATGACGGGAGTGTGGCCTTCTGGGCCAATCCTGTGGTTCTGTCTTGGCTGGCAACGAGGCAGATGGGTAATCACATCTCCCAAAAGGTGTGTTGAAGCGAAAAGGCGGATTGCATATGTATGGACAGACACAGCTTTGTGCGGGCAAACAAATGGACAGAAATCGGAGGGCCAACCCTACCATTAGGCAAAATGAGGCAACCGCCTCAGGTAACAGATGCTGGAGGACATCAGCAACAGCTCCCTCTTCTGCTTAAACCCTCCGGCCATTGCTCGCTGATGGAAGACAGAGCTGTTTATATGCTACATGGTCTGTCCTGGCTCTTTAAACTAGCCTACTGCCTCTGTTGCAATGGACCCTATCCTGTCCCTAGGTTTAGAATAAGATTCATCTGCCTTTTTTACTGACCACAACAGAATGCTTCTTTCAAGCCCAGTTTCAGGGCAGAGACCCAGGAAGACATCTGCAGGCAGTCATGCACCCCAGCAGTGGTCAACAGGAAAGGACTGCTTCCCTGACCTTCCATCACTGGTGTCACTGCACTTACCGGGAGGGCAGCACAGAGGTTGGCATGCTGCAAGATACCAGCAGGAGCTCCAGATCCGTTTTGCTGGTGTGTTTGCACTTCACCAACCTCCCCTCCCCCTCTTACCTCCCAGTAAGTGTAGCAATGCCGGTGATAGGAGGTCAGGGAAGAGCCACTCCCCTCCCCGATGACCACTACTGGTGCACCGGCGGATGCCATGTTGGCAACTCTTCTTTAAATGACAACAATTATTTCTAAAGTTGTATCTATGCTATAAATTAGCATCTGCAAAATGCACATTTCCCCCCTCTTCTCTCTTTCTCTCTCTCTCTTTAGTGATGTGCTTTCTTTTTGTCGGCAACACATACATGGCTGTTGTATCTGAAACACGGGGGAAATGAAGACTGCATTTACTTTTTAGAGCCACGTACAAGTGAGTCATTACAGGAAAAAGGCCACTTCTATGCCTGGAAGCCAGCTCCTGGATTGGTACAAGTGGAACAAAACACAGAAGAAACATCAGGCTTTTGCCCATTCTCAGTGGTGGCTGGTCCCTCTTGGGACTGGTGGGGTGGAAGGCAGGGAGCCCAACAGTAAGCAAAGCCAGAGCAAAAGTCAGGCAGAGCCAGCTAATTCTTATTTTGTCCCCATCCTCCTCCCTGCTAAGTTCTGCAAGGGCAACGCTGAGACTAAAGAGGAGGAAGTTGGCAGGCTGTGCCACTGGGCTGGTGGTAAGTAAGAAGGCAGCCAGGTAGGGGCTGGCTGAGGGCAGACTGAGGTTGGTGGGGCGGTGCCTCCGTTCACCCTAATGGACCAGTTTCCACTGCCCGTTGTCCCAAAGCAAAGCTGCAGACTCCAGGCAGTGGTGCAAGCAATGCAACATTGGGGGTGTGTGTGCAGGAGAACATCCTAGCAGACACAGCCTCACAACGGCAACAATGGTCAGTCCAGGTGTTTTGGACTACAACTCGCATCGGCTCCAGCCAGCACAACTGTGCTCCTGTCAGCCCTAGCATCATACAGCCATGCTGGCTAGAGCTGGAGGAGGTTGTGGTCCAAAATGTATGGGGGACACCAGACTGGGGAAGCTTGATTTAAACTGCGACCCTAGCCCCACTTACCAACAGGGGTGGAGTCCACTGAATTCAATAGGACTTAATTCTGAGTAGCCATCGGCTGTGCTTGCTCTGTTAGATCCCATTCTTGGGTGGCAAAGCAGATACAGTAAATCCCAGGTAACTTACGTAGGACATGTAGAGTTTCCGAACAGCCTGTTTTATCCATACAATATGTTGCTTAGTTTTGAGGAGGGGCTGTGAATCTGTGGGACACATTTGGCAGAAGCTGGAATCTACTGGTGTTGCATGCAGGAGAACGAGCACGGTCACCACAACTGGATAAGAAAATGAATACGAGAAGCAAGTGAGGTGAGGGACTGGGCCAGTGGAAGGCAGGTAGACTTGGAGTTGTTCAATGACAGATATCATCATTGTTCTTAAAAAAAGTACTTTCATTCAAGTAGATAATATCCCTAAATGTAGGGCCAGAGCAAAAGATATGAAGAGGGGAGAGCTTTCTACCCGCCCTTCACCTGAAGGTCCCAGGGTGGGTTACAACAATTTAAAATTCAATATTAAAAACAGTTTAAGACAAATCAGAAACACAGGAATAGGGCTGAGTCCTGAAATGTGTTTTGTGCAAAATTAGAATACGAGCCTGACGTTTCAAAACTCATTTATGTTTCTTTGAGGATCTGACTTGGAACCTTTCACACAACCAAGCATTGGCCTTCTTCCATGAGCCCGATCCATATGAGACCTACCGCCTTGTCCTATTATGGGGAGCCATCAAATGGGTTGAAACCAGGCTGATTTTTTGATCCCACAAAAGAATAAGGAGTTAAGCATACAGAAATTTTAATGACAGGGGTTCTCAAACTGTGGTTCATGGACCACCAGTGGCCCACGAGCTTGGTTCAGGTGGTCCGTCAATAGGATATAATAAATATTCCTATTGATTTTAAATTGTATTTCTGTTGCTGCTTTTGTTTTATTTTATTACAATTTGAATTGTAAGCGCAATGGCAAGCAATTCCAACAAGGAAAAAAGGGGGGAAATAACAGAAGAAGCCAATGTGGCTTCACGAAAAGCTTAGAGGGGACCTGAAAACAAAAAAGGACACGTACAGGAAGTGGAAAGAAGGCCGGGCCACAAAGGAAGAGTACGGGCAGGTATCACGGAATTGCAGGAATGGTGTCAGGAAAGCTAAAGCTGAGAATGAGCTGAGGTTAGCGAGGGATGCTAAAAGCAACAAAAAAGCTTTCTTCAGGTACATCCACAGTAAAAGACAGAGAAAAGAAATGGTGGCACAGCTACTCAATGAGGATGGCAAAATGGTAACAAAGAAAAGGCAGAAGTCCTCAATTCCTACTTTGGCTCAGTCTTCTCCCAAAAAAGGGTCTATGACCCTCCCGGGAAACATGAAGTAGAAGGGGCAGGGTTGGAGCTTGAGATTGATAGACAAACAGTCAAGGAATACCTGATCACTTGGAACGAGTTCAAATCAGCAGGGCCCGATAAACTGCATCCTAGAGTATTGAAGGAACTGGCTGAAGAACTCTCAGAGCCGCTGTCTATTATCTTTGCGAAATCATGGAGGACTGGCGAAGTGCCGGAGGACTGGAGTAGAGCTAATGTTGTCCCTATCTTCAAAAAAGGCAAAAAGGAGGAACCAGGGAACTACAGACCAGTCAGCCTAACATCAATCCCTGGAAAAACTCTGGAGCAGATTATAAAGCAGTCAGTCTGTAAGCACCTTGAAAACAATGCAGTGATTACTAGGAGCCAACATGGATTTATGAAGAACAAATCCTGCCAAACTAATCTTGTCTCATTTTTTGATCGGGTAACTTCCCTTGTAGACTGTGGGAATGCTGTGTACGTAATATACCTTGACTTCAGCAAAGCTTTTGACAAAGTGCCCCATGATATTCTGATTAGCAAGCTAGCTAAATGTGGGCTGGATGGAACAACTATCAGGTGGATCCACAGTTGGCTCCAGAATCGTACTCAAAGAGTGCTTATCAATGGTTCCTTCTCAAACTGGGCAGAAGTAACAAGTGGGGTACCACAGGGCTTGGTCCCGGGCCCAGTGCTCTTCAACATTTTTATTAACGACTTGAATGAGGTACAGAGCATGCTTATCAAATTTGCAGATGATACAAAATCAGGGGGCATAGCTAATACCATGGAAGACAGAAACAAAATTCAAAGGGACCTTGATAGGCTGGAGCATTGGGCTGAAAACAACAGAATGCAATTCAACAGGGATAAATGCAAAGTTCTACACTTAGGAAAAAGAAACCAACTCCACAGTTATAAGATGGAGGATACTTGGCTCAGGAATATGACATGTGAGAAGGATCTTGGAATTGTCGTTGATCACAAGCTGAATATGAGCCAACAGTACAATGTGGCTGCAAAAAAGGCAAATGCTATTTTAGGCTGCATTAACAGAAGTATAGTTTCCAAATCGCATGAAGTATTAGTTCCCCTCTATTCAGTGCTGGTTGGGCCTCATCTTCAATACTACATCCAGTTCTGGTCTCCGCAGTTCAAGAAGGATGCAGACAAACTGGAACGGGTTCAGAGAAGGGCAACAAGGATGATCCGGGGAATGGAAACAAAGCCCTATGAGGAGAGACTGAAAAAACTGGGCATGCTTAGCCTGGAGAAGAGAAGACTGAGGGGAGATATGATAGCACTCTTCCAGTACATGAAAGGTTGTCACACAGAGGAGGGCCAGGATCTCTTCTCGATCATCTCAGAGTGCAGGACATGGAATAATGGGCTCAAGTTGCAGGAAGCCAGATTTCAACTGGACATCAGGAAAAACTTCCTAACTCTTAGAGCCATACGACAATGGAATCAATTACCTAGAGCGGTAGTGGGCTCTCTGACACTGGAGGCATTCAAGAGGCAGCTGGACAGCCATCTGTTGGGAATGCTTTGATTTGGATTCCTGCATTGCGCAGGGGGTTGGACTTGATGGCCTTATAGGCCCCTTCCAACTATACTATTCTATGATTCTATGAATTCTATGGAATGCAAATTGTAATATTATAAAATGCAATATAAGACATAAAAGAAGCAATAAAAACACAATTAAAAAAAATCATAGTTTCTAGCACAGCACATTACAATTGCTACAACAGGCCGAAAAATCATTTAGTGGTCCTCCAAGACCCATCAGCAATTTTCAACTGGCCTGTGGGAAGGAAAAGTTTGGGAACCGCATGAATATGGATGTGTGTATGTTTATCCAGTTTGGGCCACTGGAATAAATTATTGTAAACAATGAAGACAGTGAATTCAGACCACCTGAATGAAGCTTTGGGATCACTGGTGGTCCATGGACCACAGTTTGGAAACCCTTGGATTAGTACTAATTAGGGACTATAGCTCAGTGGCAGGATATCTGCTTTGCATGCCAAAGGGGCCAAGTTCAATCCCCAATTAGCAGATGATGATAAAGAGCTGTCTCCATCTGAGACCTTGAAGAGCTGCTGCCAGTCAGAGTTGACAGCTAGACGATACCTTTGGCCCTCCAGATGCATATATGTATTGCCAGCTGGGGCTGATGGGAGTTGTAGTCTAAAACATCTGGAGGGGACCAGCTTGGGGAAGGATGCTCAGGGCATGCTCACAAACTGGGCATGGTGATGGTTTTCCCTGTATTCTGTTTCCAGCATCTTAGAGGTACACAGCCATTACACATGGAGGTACCATTTAGGCAGACCAGATACCGGGAACAAAACTGTCTCCAGCCTCTCCATCTATCTGGCTGGCTGGCTGTCTCTGTTATTCTTCTGATCACCTCATCAAACAACTGTTTTAGAGTTCATAGCAAAGGGGAAAGAGGAACTGGAAAAAGAACGGGGGGGAGACACAGAAGTGATAGTCCCAGGCAGAGGGAAGGAGAGTAAGATCCATACCACGACAAACGGCAAGCACCCAAGACTTCCACACCATGCTCAGACCGGCGTGTTGTTCAGCCAACTGTTTCTTCCTTTCCAAATGGCTCAATGACTGTGGAAGTTGGGTCTTCCTCCCCAGCCCGCATGCTGATTAGCCAAACTCTGCTTTCAGGGTGTGTCCCTGCGTAGTGGAAAGAAGAAAAAAAGAGAAATAGAGAAGCTTCATGGGCTGGCCTTAATGAGTGTCTCAATGTGTGGTGTCCCACAAGAAACACATCCTGCCCCCAGTCTTTGAATGAAATTCCTTGAGGTCAACACATTTCCTGGGTGCTAGCTACTTAGAAGAGTTATCTAGTCAGTGTCTAAGAGGGACTCTGCACCCACTTCTCATGGTAGCAGGACTCCAACAACTTGGTGTCAAAACATATTAATTATAGCAGTGGTTAGCCTTTGTCAATCTGATATCCAGATGTTTTTTGGACTTCAGTTCCCATCAGTCCCAGCAAACATGTCCACTTTGGACAAGTTCCATCATCCCAAGTCAGAATGGCCATTTTAGACCACATCTCCTGTCAGCTCTAGTATCACTTTGCCATGCTGGCTGGAGCTGATGGAAGTTGTAGTCCAAAACACTGTAGCGAGACCCATTATCTCACATTAACTCATTGTGAATTCCATACCTAGCAAATATAGCATTGATGTGATTTGTTACAGTGCTTGCTCATGTGCTATATGGTTACATCATCTCAAAGTAAAGATTGTAGTAATAGACATGAGTCAAATCTGACTGAATCAGATATAATTTTATTATTACAGCCAATAATTTTATTATTACAGCCAAAGGCCTTAACAATATGAACAAAAATTATAAAATGAACCTTTCTCCTGCAACATTCTTGTTAAAATAATACATAATTTTATAAAACTTTATAAAACTCATCAAAACTATTAAAAACAGCCTATTATTACCATCCATTAAAAGGTTGGGCACTCAGGACTTAAAGATAAAAGTTTTATAATACATCATAAAGGCTCCTAGAGCAGTTTACATAAGATCAACAACAAACAAGGCAGTCCCTGCCTGCAGGCTTAAAATTGGGTCACATCCATACCACACATTTAAAGCACAATTGCTTTAACACTTTAACAGTGTTGGAGAATCATAGGAACAGTAGTTAAAGTCCCAGCACCTTTAACAAGCTACAGTTCCCAATATTCTCCATGGCTGTTAAAATGGTGTAATAGTACTTTAACTGTATGGTGTTGATGTGACCTATCTACAATATCTGTTTCTTTGAAATTTCCTCTGGCTTGCTGGTGGCAGAGAAAGGTAGGTGTTTCTCCTCCAATTTAGCACCCTTTTGTAAAAATGGCAAGACAGCAGATCTGTAATCGGGATCTCTTTTCCGAGTCATTTATTTATTTATTTATATACCACCCCATAGCCGACGCTGTCTGGGTAGTTTGACTCATGGGCTGCATCTTTGCAGTTTCAGAGTTTTGTCAAGAAGACTCCCTGGCGGTTTATTATTATTTATTATTTATTAATTAAATTTATACCACACCTTATGGCCAAAAGGCCCTCAAGGCGGCTTACAAAAGAAACGAACATAACAATACGTCAATAGAACATAATACCTCAATAAAATAATACAATTCTCAAAATTAAATAATAATTCTCAAAATTAGATAGCAACATTATTAAAGCAAATTAATTGCTTTGGTTTGTGGTCTGTTTCCACTCTGACTAGACAACCATCTACGTACTGACAAAATCTGACAACCCTTCCACAGTGCCAAACAACTCGTTCTCTATCTGGGCATCATTTTGCTGATTTGGCACAAGGGGACACTCCATTGGCATAGCAGAGAGACTGGCAACATTTGGCTCCACATCTCCTTAAACCTTTCCACCCTAGCTGGCCATTATAAATCCTTGTAATAACTAAGATCTTGTACCTGAGTTTTGTCATTTCCTCCTTCCTCCCAACCTATTTTCCTTTTGCGTTGTGTCCTTTTAGATCAGCCTTCCCCAAGCTGGTGCCCTCCACGTGTTTTGGAGTACAACTTCCACCTAGGGATGGAAGAGAAATTTGATTCAGTTCACATTTAAATGTGACACTGCCTAATTCACACTTTCCAAAATGTGAGAACCAAAACACAGCCGTCCTTTAAAATGTGTGCCTCTCCAAATGTTGCAATGCAGTTCTCCAGCCAAGTAATACGTACAAAAATGCGTCTACTGGGGTAAAGTGTACATAAACATGCATCTATTAATGGAAATGGCATACAAAAACCATGTTATATTAGGGAACATTGCTTTGCAAAAATGTGTATCTTAGGCAAAATTGCATACAAAGTTGTGTATATTAGAAGAAATTCACATTAAAATGCCAATGAATTTTCATGAGGATTTTTTTTAAAAAAATCCCAAACTGGTGTTGAAATGTGGAGAACTGAACTTAAGATTGGAAAAATGAGAAATGGCGAGAAACCAAAGTGGACAGATTTGCCCATCCCTACTCCCGTCATCCTTGACCATCGGAAATGCTGACTGGGGCTGATGGGAGTTTTAATCCAACAATATCTGGAGGGCACCAGGTTGGGGAAGCCTATTTTAGGTTATAAGGCTGAGGACAGGTACTGTCATGTTTGCAGTGATCTGTAAAGTGCTCTGGGAGCAGGTTTGGGCTATAACTTTAGTACAATTGTTTAGCTCTGTGAATTTTTCTAATTTCTTCGACTATTCTAAGCGATCTTTGTTGTAATTATTCATTAGTGGCGATTGCAGGAATGATTTGCAAAGCATTTCCAACTAGCTGAGTCTTGGAGCATCCCGCCTATGCCCCCAGCAAGTCACCAAATTCCCCTTTGATGCTTTTTCATTCTACTCTCATTAAGATTTTTGTCACATTTAATGAGGGGGGGACGGGAGGTTCTTTAGAGTCCTGATACTGGCATAGCTGGTTTATCTACTGCATAGAGAACATCTTCTTTCCACCAGCAATTGATGCTGAACTTTATTATCAACCAAGGAGGGTGACTGCTGGATCCTGCTAATGGGAAGGACCACAGCCCAGCTGCAGAGCACATGCTTTGCATGCCAAGGATTCCAGGTTCTATCCTTGATGTCTAACAATCAGTAGTGCAGGGTCCTTTCATGACTGTTGCACCACGCACCCTCACAGCCATGCCTCCTTTGCGCTTTCCCTCATCTCTCTTGCTCTCCATGTTATCTGCAAATCCACTCTCTACGACAACAGATGTTCATAGGAGCCAATCAGCATGAAACGGGAGCCTGTGTGTTAGCTACTGAGAAGAGTCTTCTCAGTGGCTGACTCACCGCCTTTCACTCTGATTGGCTCCAGTCAGCATGAAAGGACAAGGACTCTCCTCAGTGGTTCAAAGCCCTGAATGACTTAGGACCCAAATAACTGAAAGGCCTTCTCCTTCCATACAGACCTTCTTGGGTGTTAAGATCAGGAGAGAGGGCCCTCTTGGTAGATCCACCACCTTGGAAGGGCAATTCCCCTCCCAGACAGGTGTGTCTGGGATCTTCATTGAACAGCTTTCATCATATGTGGAAGATACACCTCTTTACTCTAGCCTTTGACACCAGCGATATATATAGTCTAACCTTTGACACTGCCCTGGGATCCTTTGGGAGGAAGGGCAGAATACAAGTTCAGTTAATAATAATAATAATAATAATAATAATAATAAATAATTTTGATCTAAGTTTATTTATTTTGTCGATAACCAGAGTAGTGGGAAGGTAGTTTCACAATCCTACATTTTGGTATGGCAAATATAAGACCACTATGTAGGAACTTGTCTGAAAAGTTAGAAGGGGGAATCTCAGGTTTCATCAGCATTATAGTGCGAATTCCTTCTAAGCCACACATTTTTGTATGCATCTTCCCCCTAATATAATGTATTTTATATGTTATTTTTCACTCACATATTCATTTCAATGCACGCTTCCGCTTTCATCTATGCAATTTTGCAAACATCATTTGGTTGGAGAACTGCCTCACAAAATCCAGATAGGCGTGAATTTTGAAGGATGGCCACATTTCGGTTGTCATATTGTTCTGAAAAGTGCAAATTTGATCTACTCTCCTTTAAACGCAAACTGGGTCAAATTTCTCCCACACTCCTACTACCACATTGTAGCTAGCCGGCTGCTGTGTAGTCACTGTGAGAAAGAAGAAACATTCTTTGTTTCACACAAGTGGGTATGTGAGATAAGAAAAGAGGAGTGGGCATTGAGGGAGCCCAGGCCTCTGTTGGTCATAGAAATAGGGTGTTCTTATTTCCCGAGACCTCCCCCTTCCAGGCTCAACTTAGTCCCTTACGTTCGTTGGAAGAGAATAGGAGAAGGAAGGGGAAACTCTCTACGCGGAACTCAGGTTAAAAATAGTGTCTGTGGCTGGCTGTAGACTATCACGATCTGTGGTTTCTTAATCTTCTTGGCTCTTCGATAGACGTCACTGTTGCCCCATGATTCGGGAAAAAGAGCGGAAAAGAGGGGGGGAGGAAGCTGTAGGCTTCATAGGGACTCCTCAAAGAGCTTCTTTGCCCGGGAAGCCATCAGCACAGCCGGGCAGGTGAAAAGTGCTGGCCATTGAACATATTGAGAGCCAGCCTGGTGTAATGATTCGAGTGTCAAACTAAGACCTGGGAGACCAGGGTTCAGATCCCGACTCATCCATGAAGCTCTCTGGATGACCTTGGGCCAGATACGGCCTAACCTACCTCACAGGGTTGTTGTGGGTATAAAATGGAGAGAGGTGAGACCCATGTACACCACCTTGAGCTCCTTAGAGGAAAAGCGGGATATCAGTGCAATAATGAATAAATAAATATCATCCCAAACAACATGGTGTTAAGCATGGCTTGCCCATTGGGTTCAATGGGGCTGAATAAGAGACGATGATGAGGGGCTGAGTGAGATCCTAGTTCAAAACTCTGGAGAGCTGCTGCCAGCCAGTGTTGATGATAACAGTGAGCAAGATGGACCACTGGTCTGACTCAGTATTGTGAAGGGCCATAGCTCAGTGGGTAGAGCATCTGCTTTGCATGCAGAAGGTCTTAGTTCCAGTCCTTGGCATCACCAGGTACAGCTGGGAGAGACCGGTCTAAAGCCCCGGAGAGCCGCTGCCAATCATTGTCTACAATACTGGGCTAGATGGGCCAGTATCTGACTCAGTGTAAGGCAGCTTCTTAGGGTCACCCTGATCTGAACCACCCAGACAATTCTTTGGCTGCAAGCCTCTGTTTCTTTTGCTCTAAGGGGGTTCTGCTTCCTGTACTACAACCCCCATCATGCTGCTGGCCTTGCTGGCTGATGGGAGTTGGGGTCCAACAGCGACTGGGCAGGCAGAGGTTTAAGACAAGCAGAACAGCCTTCTGCTTTCTGCACTATACAGGGGTTATTTACTTTTTTTATTTAACAGGATGTACCACTTTGCCATCAAAACTTCAAATGTGGTTTACAGAAAATGTGAAGTATACATTACAATTACCAATAAAATCAGATGTTAAAAACAAGTTAGACTATTCCCCCCCCCAAAAAAATAGAATCAGCAGTTTTAAAGATATACATTGCTAGCAGCCTTTCACTTCGTGTTGCTGAGAAACCAAAAAATCAGTTCAGTTTTGAAAGGTTCTGTCCACCATCTTGATTCAAAATGGCATCCAATTATGGCCAAACACAGAGGACAACCTGCTCCTTAGACCTGCAGAGAGTTGTTACGAGATCCCTCTTCCCCTCACAGAGCTACAGCTCCCAGAATTCCCTGGGAAGAGGGATTGATTGCCACTCTGGGAACTGAAGCTCTGTGAGGTGAATAGAGTTCTCCTCACCAGTAGTATAGTGGCAAATTCAGAAGCGTAGGGTCTCTTCATGATAGTCACAGCCACACTCCCTCCCCCTGTTTTTTTTTGCTGCTGGGTGGAGAATTAGATCCTTTGTGAATGCCTTCTCCCACAACAACAGACATCTCTAGGAGCCAATGAGCAAGCAAGGGGGAGAGTGTTGGCTACTGGAAAGAGTCTTCTCCATGGTTGACTCAAATCCTTCACTCTGATTGGCTCCAGTCAGCAAAAAAAGGACAAGAAAGCATGTTAGAACACTCTTCTCAGTGGGTAACACACTCCCCTGTCACACTGATTGGCTCATAGGATGTTGGAGTCATAGGAACCCTGCTGGGACCCTGCTCCCAAAAAAGTAAGGAGTTTTGAGACACTGGACGGCTGCACCCCTGCTCCTAACAACTTTCAGCACCCTTCACAAATGCTAGTTCCCAGGATTCTTTGGGAGAAGCTATGTCTGTTAAAGTGGCATAATAGTGCTTTAAATGTAAGATGCGGATGTGGATCATCATCCTCTCCTGAATTTATATCAAGGACTAGCATGGGATGTGACCCCTTCTCCCATTTGCATAAACCAATACTAAGACTAGATAACAGCATGCTGAGGAATGCAATGAAGCGCTCACAGCCGCTGCCTCCTTTGCTACAAATGCCCTCTGCAAATTCATTGCATGAGCGGAATGGAATCCAAGGAGATATGTTTCTCATGACTCCAGCCTGCAGGGACCAGAGGATGAATTCTTTTGTGAATCACGGCCAGGAGTGCACACTGCCAGTCCAATGGAGATAGCGGTGAGAAGCAATATCCCAAGATCCAGGATCTCCAGGATCTCCTTTCAGGTCACCAGAGGTTCACCCTCCATGCAGTCACATCCTGTCCCTTTCAAGTCATGGATGGCAAAGGTGTGGCTGAGTGGGGAGGACTTGAGGGCAAGAACCTTTTGAGAATGTCAACCCAAATGGAATAGCATCGCCCCAGTGTCGACTGACCCAATGGCATGCCAAGTGATGTCATTTGGCTCAGAGAATCATTTGTAGATGACAACAGTCCTTGCTGGAACATTGCAGATTAGCGCTATTGTAATATATTTCTTGTTTCCGTTTCATTAGAAGGGAAATGCACCGAAGATTTTTATCAGTCAGCTGCAAAAGGCAAGTCTGCTCATGACCCTAAATTAATCATCCCACCAGCTTTCATAGCCTGCAATTCAGCAGCACAATGTTATGCATTTCCTTATTTTATGGCATAGCAGGAGGGCAACAGCAACTACAGTATTGGACATATGGCGCTGCCATATACCAGAGTCAGCTTGAGGGTCCATCTAACTCAGTGCTGCATACTCTGACTGGCAGCAGTTCCTCTGCAGTAAGAACATAAGAAGAGCCCAGCTGGATCAGGTCCAAGGCCCATCTAGTCCAGCATTTGTTCACACAGTAGCCAACCAGATGCTCTAAAGGGAAGCCTGAGGGGCTGAGGACCCAAGCAGGACCTCAGCGCAAGAGCAACGCTTGTCCACTGACCCTCCCAGAAACTGGTGGAGGTAGAACACAGCCGTCGTGGCTAGTCTATAGAGACTAGTTTTTTCATGAGCTAGTCCCTGGCATGCTCTAGATTTAGCTATTGATTAAAACATTTATATCTTGCCCATCCATTATAAGAAATTTATGCAAGGCAGCTAACTTTAAAATCAAACACAAATGCTTATTTTTAAAGTAGTTCCCCTTCCTGCAAGCCTTCTACAATCTTTATCCCACTTGGTATCTGCCTTGGAATTTATTTATTTATTTTTACATAGGCGTTGTTGCTTTAAACTGTTTTAGTATTTCTAATTGTTTTTGAAAATTGTTTTTATCTATGCAATTGTTTCAAGTGCTTTTAAATATGTGAGTGTTTTATAGATGTTATATTGTAAATTGCTTCGGGATGCCTCATGGGAAGTGATTCATACATGAAATAAAGTCCCCAAAATGTATTTCCTCCAACAAAACAAACAGCAGCAGGCTATAGAACAGCCAAAATTCCACTCTTTGCTGGATGCTCAATAGCATGGATGACTCTGTGCAAAAGCCCATCAGAATAAGGTGGTTTTTGAAAGCCATCAGAACGGAGCAACACCCACTCCCTCTGAGGTCCCACTGGCCATGTAGAAAAGGGCCTTATTGGTGGTTGCATCAATTTTATGGCTGGCCACCTGTCGGGGACGCTGTGGTGGATTTCCTGCACCAGCAGTGGGTTGGACTAGATGGTTTTTGAGGACCTTTCCAACTCTATGATTCTATCCAAAGAATGTAAGCGCAGCTGGAGATCAAACCCTTATGCTACTTTCTCCCTCTCTGGTCTTGGTCTCAGGAACAGCGGATGAGGTGGCCAAAACAATGGCATTGATTTCTATGTTCTCTTGCATTGATGGAAATCAATAGCTGTAAATCTTCCAGCCTGGTAAGAAGGCCACTTCCACTCCAAATTGCCAAAGCTCCTTGGCATGCAATAAGCCCTGCACCAGCAGCGGGAACTTTATTGTCTGTTAGCTTTCTTTTTTGCTCTGTATTTAGGCCTAGATTACTGAAGTCTAGATTATTCCATTTGTAATATTGAATTTATTCAATATTATTCAATATCCTGATTCTGGAGTGTATGCTCACGTGTGTGCATGTCGAGGGGGTGGGGAAGTGTCCATTAAATGTGTGGTGTATACAATTGCAATCTGAAGATCAGTCTTCTAGACCCAGATCTACTGGGTTGTATCCAATGCAACTGGTAGTCAGAGCCAGACCCATTGAAATTAATGGACAGGACTAAGTATTAATTTCAGTCGGTCTGCTGTGAGGGTAACTTAGCTGCAAGCAACTCATATCTGCGAATAATGTACTTTAGTGCGGTCATGTGTCCATTATGGAGTGGGAGGAGAGAAGACATTCCCCTAGAACTCATGTTGTACCTTGTCCTAGCAATATGCCCTTAAAAATCAGTTTCCGTTTACATGAGGGCCTAAGCAGCAGCAGAACAGCAGCAGTTTTAAAAGGCAAGGGCCTGGCTCCCCCTGTTGACCAACCCTGTCATCTTCATACAACTCTTTTAAGTCTGAAACCAGCGATAGGAAGATAAAAAAAAGGCCTCTCAAAGCATTCTGGCGAATATTCTCCGAGGCGAAATTCCGTTTTTGCTGGGATGGGCATACCCATCTGCAGCATCAGGGCTTCTTCCTGTTATTTTTGGGACAAGAGTTGTTGCAACCACAAGCAAGTAACCATATGGGGAGCCTGGTTGCCATTTTGCATCTCCCAAAATTCCCCAGACCAAGCACCATGCACTGAGGCGTTGTGGGAAGGAAAATGGCAGCCAATCCAATGACAACAAGAAAAAATACTGGAGAATTTCTAGCAATTGTTCTGGGAAAATATCCTCTTTTTCAGAGAGGAAAAAAATATTGGAATAACCTCTTCGAAGAAATTTCAAGTTTGTGTCTAGTTTTTACATTCCCCCCCCCCTCCAAGCTTGATTCTTGCCCTGCTACTGGTGTTCACACACTGGGCTGTAAATGCAAAACTTGTCAGCATCTTGAAACTTGCCCCAACATCCACACTATACATTTAGAGCAATATTGTACCATTTTAAACAGTCATGGCTTCCCCCATAGAATCCTGGGAACTGCAATTTGTGAAGGGTGCCGAGAGTTGCTAGGAAGCCCCCATTCCCCTCACAGAGCTAAAATTTCCAGAGTGGTTAAACAATCAATCCCTCTTCCCAGGAAACTCTGGGAATTGTAGCTCCATGAGGGGAAGAGGGGGTCTCCTAACAACTCTCAGCACCCTTAAACTACAGTTCCCAGGATTCTTTGGAAGAAGCCATGACTGCTTAAAGTGGTATTGGGACTGCTTTAAATGTATAGTGCTAACAGGGCCACCCTAACAATGGAAACAGCTCCTTTTGTGTTCCCACAGGACCTGCTCCTTACCAAGGGTAACACCGTACGTCAAGAAAAGCTATGAAAATCTTTGCTGACAGGCAGTCATGTTGGGGTGGGTTGTTTTTTTAATGGCCTGTTTTTAATCACCCATCTTTCTTGCTGATGGCTGCTGAACAAATCTGAATGTCTGTTTTATGGGCTTTGTGTTTTCAGATGCTGTCAGTGGTGGCTGTAATTTCCCCTTTTTACTACGGCAAATCCACAGCAGGAAGCTGCGGCCATCTAGCCACGCAAAAAAGCCTTCTGCACCTCTTTTAAAAAAAACAAAAACAGATTTATGGGGTTGAAACCTCCATGAACGAAAGAACACTTCGCCTGTTGCAAGAGGGGAGCCTTTCAGCAATGTGCTTGAGTCATTATCGTTTTCAAAGAAGGCAGCCGTGTGGGTTCCTGCTCTAGATAGGGACCATGGCACAAGGGGAGAGGATTAACCTTTCCTTTCTTGTTTTAGGGTTACATCCACTTCACTGCCAAGGCATCCTACCAGGATCAGTGGTCATCAGCTGCCGCTGCCAGCAGGAAATCCAGAACTCACAAGCTGGACACCACCCAGGTAACCCACAGAGTGCGGGACGTGGACTAATGGGCTCAACTTACAGGAGTTCAGCTAAACTGTTAAGAGCAGTACAACATCTCTCTTCTCCCGGGCATTTGGTTCTTAACTTTGGAAGGCTTTTGGTGGGCTTCTGTTGTGTAGTCTTCTTAAGGAGGGTTGCTCCACTGTTCTGTTTTTACTTTTAATTAACTGTCAGTCACTCTGAGTGTGCACACGTGTGTAGAAAAGCAACTAATGAATTTAATAATAAACAAACAATGGAACCAATGACCTAGGGAGACGGCGGGCTCTCCAACACTGGAGGCATTCAAGAGGCAGCTGGACAACCACCTCTTGGGAATGCTTTGATTTGGATTCCTGCATTGAGCTGGGGGTTGGACTGGATGGCCTTATAGGCCCCTTCCAACTCTATGATTCTGATTCATGTATAAGGGATGAGATTCTGAGCCTCAGGCATGGATCAGACACAATTACCAACCACAACTTTTTGGAAAAAGAATGACCTTTATTGAGAAAATTAAAAACTATGCACACACACACAAAAATTACACACAAACAAACGTACATAGGACTTTGGATTCTTGCGGCAGACAAGCTGGTTTACATTTGAGTAGCGTTGAAAAGAAGTTCAGCTGGGTAAGTCACCTTAGACCAGAAAACCAGGAAGCCATAGCAACCCCTATGACACTCTCTCTTTCTCTCGAGGTATATAGGTTAGGTGACTTGCCTGTCTGACTGCACCGATTCCCATCCCCATATCAAATACTGAAACATTTTCTAAGAAAGGCACTGCTGCTCTCAGCTTCCTTCGCTCTGCCAGAGGAGTGCCAACTATCCTAAGCTGCAACTGCCCATCTTCTGCCCTGGCTGTCCCGAGTCTTCTGGGCCAACCCATCCAGAGGGCGAATGGGACCGGCACCCCAGCAAACCTAACCGTGACCTTACCCGGCTCCCATCACCACTTTGTGGCTGCCTAGCTTGGACTGCCCATTCACCAGGTCTACAGAAAGGGAAGACAGGGTTGCTCAGCAACTGTTGCTACATCCCCTTCACCTGTGGCAGGCAAAAGAGCTGGAAGGGAGCAAGCAGAGGGAGAGTGTTAAGAAGGAGCAGCTCAGGTTGCGTATCACTTGGCCAACAGGTGGGGCTGAGACTTGCAGTGCCCAGAGAGTCAGCTCCATCTCCGCTTGGCAGCTATGGAAATCCAGGCATGCAAAGGACAGTCAGCCACAGGTTTTTATTTTTCTAAAGCTCTTCCTAACATAAGCCTGAAACCCAACACAGCTGTGGGACCTAACCCTGCCCTCTCCCGGAGAAAGGGGTTCCTCTTCCTAGCAGGCCCAGACCCAGGCAATCTGCTTTACAAAAGACAAATGCACAGGATAGGCTCCCTTTCTTGCAAAGCAAAAGGCTCCAGTTATTCCAGACGCACAGCTTTTTCCTGAATCAACCACAAGAAGGCAGACTGCACTCAAGCGGCTTCAAAAAGGTCATCCTGCGAGCACCTGTGGAAGGCCGAGAACTTGCCAAAGGCTCGGATTCTGGGGCACACTCTTTAAGAACTTCTGCTCTCCCCAACACACACAAACCCGAAACAGAAAGAGAGGCAGGGTTCTTCAGCTCGCTCTGGTTCCCCTGCAGGTTCTTTACAGCTGACAGCGAACCACACAGGAACCTCGACGGCTTTCACGAGGCTGCCTTCTAATGGGGAACATGAAGGTTTCCCCAATGGAGAACAGAATGAGAACCGGCCTTTCCTTGAGATGAATCCCAACAACCGAGGTTTGGCACTACACTCCCTACAAACATCTGCCATCTGGGATAGCACCCAAGAGTTGCATGATCTCGACAACCCTCTTTTCTAACATGGAGCGGGGCTGCTGCTGGTTTGTGGTTGTTTTTAACCCCCAATCCTCTCACAACCCAAACTGTCAAGCTGGATCTACACATGAAGCAAGACAAGTTGGAAAGAACTCCGGGGGCACGAGAGCACAGAAGGGGCTATGTGGCTTCTGCAGGCAATTTCTGGGTAGGGAATCACATTTTTGAATCCACCACCACCACTACCACCACATAAGATTCTCCCTGGGACTGGAGAATTAGCCCCACAAAAGGGATAAGGAACATCTGTGGCCCTCCAGATGTTGATGGACTCCAATTCCCATCCTCATCTCTGGCCTCTGGCCACGTTGAGTGCTGGTGCTGATGGGAGTTGGGAGTCCAACAAAATCTGGGAGGCCACAATCTCCCCATCCCTGGCTCAGCAAGGACCTCTCCCCCGCAATGGGCTGATAGTTTGTTTTTAAGTTAGCAGGAAAGTCTTCAGCATGGGATCCCCACCCACCCATTTTCTAACTCCCCCCCCCATCCTGCTGCAGAAGAAGCTCTGATATAGGGTGCCCCCTGTGACTATGCTACTCACAAGAGCCAGCTGCCCTCTGTCTGTCCCTGCCCCCCACTGCCAAAAAAGGAATAAATCAACCCTAGATGGGGCTGTTATCAAAGTCTTGACAGCCTGCCATAGGCTAGCAACCTGTTCTATGCCCTTAGCCCAAAGGAAATGGGATAATATCTCAATTTCATGCTTTTTAAAAGCACAAGAAGGCACTCTAAGGCTTTAAGGCCATGAGGGGGGGGAGAAAAAGCAAATAAGGGTGCATTTTCTGTTCAAGTTCCTCTCCCCACCCAGGAGATTTGGCAACTATTATTTCCTGTCCATTAATGCAAGGGGGTAGCCAACCTGGTGCCCTGCAGATGTTGCTGGACTCCAACTCCCATCAGCCTCAGCTAGCACGGCCAATGGATCAGGGATGACAGCGGTTGGAGTCCGGCAACATCTGGGCAGGCACCAGGCTGGCTACCCCAATGCATCATCCTAATACTGTTAAACGGACGGCACCGCCCTGATAAAAAAGGGTTTGGTGATTGTGCGAGAAGGCTCTGGAAACAGCCACTGAACAAGTGACCTACCAACAGGAATTTGATGGGAGACAAAAAGGAATATAAATCACCTCCAGTTCACTCATCCAGCCACTTCTACAAGAAACGGCCCCAGTATTTCCCAATCAGAACTGTGCGTTAAAAAAACACAACAAAAAAAACCCTCAACCCTAGAATATAGGGAACTATGTGCAATTCTAACAAATTAGGAAAACAAAAAAAGTTCCAGGCTTGTCTTCCAACTGGGAAAGCTCAGGAAATGTGCAAAAACAGAGAGAGGAATCTCCTGCCAGCGGACTACTGGGGGAAACATTGCTCTCCTTGGCTCCACCTTCAGCAGGGCGGAGGACCAAACAATAGGTCTGGAAGGCTAGCAGAGGGGGGCTTTGAGAATACTGAAGTCAGCCCCAGGCAATCGCAACCCAACCAGTTCTGAGGGAGTATTTAGAAAGAAGGCACAAGACTTCCCCCTGCTGGGAGCAAACAGCAACAACTCCCCCCCCCCCAGCAGCTGGTTGGAGACACGCTGTCAGCTTTGTGCAGAGTCAATTGCTGTGGGTGTCACTGCCTTGCTTCAGGGAACAGGCGTCCTGGGACAAGGATCCACTCAGCTTGCATGCTTAAGTAGGCACTGAAGATGCTGAGAGAGACCGAGGAGCTATCTCCCACTCTCCTGTCGTTTCTGAAGCACTTCAATGACGTTATCAATGCCATCCTCTGGAACCTACAACAGGTGAAGGAAAAAGCAGGTTCCGGTTACAGATGGGCCCAAACGGTGTTTTCTTCCTACAGGAAGCTCAGATAAGATACTGGCTGCCCGAGACTATATGAAGAGCCTATGTGCTGGAGCAGGCCCAATGGCCCATCCAGTCCATTGTCCTGTTCTCACAGTGAGCCAGCCAGATACCTATGGGAACTGGGAAGCCCTATTTATTTATAAAAATATTGATATACTGCCCTCCCGCAAAATATCAGGACAGCGCACAGCACTATTAAAAGGAGCACAGAACAATCATTAAAATGACTGGCTACTCAAGAAACAATTAAACAATTTTAAACGTAAAACAGTCGTCAAGAGATGCCCGAAAGCCCAAAGTGAGAGTGCCTGCCAAATCTCCGCTGTAAGAGTGTTCCAAAGCGTGGGACCGGCAACGCTCCAAATGCCAGACTTATGGTTCAGGCGAATCAGGTCTCTGTAACACAGGGGATAACTAGCCACACTTCTCCGGATGATCTCAGTTATCAGTCTGGGATATAAGGTCTCAGGAGGTCCTTAAGATATCCTGGACCCAAGTTGTTCAGGGCTTCATGTATCAATACAAGAGCCTTGAGCTTGGCCTGGTAGCATATGGACAGCCAGTGTTTGTATTGATTTATAGAAGTATTGAAGGGACTAGTAAAACCTTGAACTGTCCCTTAATATTCTTCCTACTAAATCTAGCTTGACTGCCTCTACAGAAAAACCAATAAACAAACAAACAAACAAAATCTGCGGAAATGGTAAATCTGGTTTCAAGGAGGGGCAATATGGGGTGACATTTGACAAGGATGACATGGTGTGGGCGCTGCCTAAAATGCAGCAGGCATGAGCAGCACAGAGTCTGCAATAAACTACCCTGTGGAAACCCCCATGTTGGCAGATAGCCAATCTGCAGCAGCCACCCTCGCAATTCCCATTTCTTCATTTCACAACTGCTAGCAATTTGGAGGATAATCTGACCGACTTACCAAGGCATGGTCGAAATTGAAGGTGCTGATGTAGTATGCGGAGATGTCTGCGTCAGCCAGAGGTTCAGCAATCTGAGCCACAATCCCACATTCGTCTTGGGAGGCAAGAGAAGACAATATAAGCAGAGCCTGGCTGCTGGATCAGACCAGTGGGCCATCTAGCCCAGCATCCTGTTCTCACAGTGGCCAACCGGATGCCTCTGGGAAGCCCGCAAGCAGGACCCAAGCACAAGAACACTCTCCCCTCCTGTGGTGTTCATCAACAGGTATTCAGGAGCAGACTGCCTACAATTGTGGAGGCAGAGCATAGCCAGCACGGCTATTGCTAGCCTTATCCTCCATGAATTTGTCTGATCTTGTTTTAGAGCCATCCAAGTTGGTGGCTATTACCGCCTCTCCTAGGAGTGAATTCCTTAATTTAACAATGCGCTGCGTGAAAGAAGTCCTGTCTTTGGTCTGTCCTGAATCTTCCAAAATTCAGCTTCTTTGGGTGTCTCTTGAGTGTTACGATGGAGACAGAAAAACTTTTCTCTGTCCACTTTCTCCATGCCGTGTGAAATTTTCTACACTTCTGTCATGTTGCCTCTGACTCGCCTTTTCTCCAAACTAAAAGGCCTCCAATGCTGCAACCTCTCCTCAGAGGGCAATTGCACCAGCCTCTTGATCATTTTGGTTGCCCTTTACTGAAGCACATGACCAACAGCACCCTTTTGGAAATAAAAGCCCTTTCTTGCTCCTAAGTCCTGATTTGGGTCCAGATGGGATGTCTGCTGGATGGTGTACTTTCCTTTTCGGCTGCCCTTGGCCCTGGTTCGGTAGCTCCAGCTGGTACAACATGCAGCACCCAGAACACTGATGGGAGCACATGGCTGACAACATGTGACACAATTCTTAAAACATTTGCACTAGCTGCCCATCCACTACCAAGCCAGGTCCAAGGTCCTTGTATTAATTTACAAAGCCCTGAACAACGTAGACCCAGGGTATCTTAGGGACCACCTGAACCCTTATATTCCAGCTCAGTCACTGAGATCATCTGCAGGAGCGGCTCTGGTTGTCCCCCAAATTAGCAAGGCTCATTTAACATCCACATGAAATTATTGGCCCAGTTCTTCGGAATGAGATTCAGCAGGCGCCTCCTATTTTAACTTTTAAGCACCTGCTGAAAATCTTTCTGTTCTGCCAGGCTTATGCAGGCAATTAAGAATATGTCTTTTTGCAATAGCTGAAGTTTGTTTTTATTGTATTGTTAATGTTTTTATGATATGGTGGTGGCAGTTGTTTTCTAACTTCTTGTAAACCACTTTGATGTTTTGAATGAAATAGCAGTAAACAAAAACAGTAACTAGGGGTGTGCGCAGGAAAGGAAGTTGATTCAGATCCTGCTCTGGTGTCCTGGATAGCAGTTGCATAGGTGCTTCAGCCTGGCATCTTGCTTCAGTTCAGATCCAAAGCAAAACCTCACTGCAGCTCATTTCCAAAGCTTTGGATATCTTCCCCAATGGCAACAATAGGGGACTCCACACCTGTAACTTTTTGATTTTTTGACAGAACTGAATGAAATTTGCAGGCATAGCAGCCCTTTCTGAGGGGGTGAAGCCTACCAATGTTCATATAAATAGGTGCAAGGGTTTTGTCAAGGCTACTTTAAAGTTTGAAGTGCAAAAAAAGGAAACATTTTTAATGGAATACTGGCACTCGCCTGGTACAGTTAATTGTGGCTCAAGGAAAGAGGACAGAAAGAGCCAGCTCTTGCAAGATCTCCCTGCCTGCTTACCGGAAGGAGATTCTAACTCACTGCAAGCTGCCCTTTCCAGATAGCATCTAATTACACTGTTCAAAACAATAAAATGGACTATTATGAGTAACACCCATCCACAGGAAAAAGTGGAGCACAGAATGTGAAAGCCCAGACCATGGTGCAGAGATCCACTTACCAAATCCCAGGGGCTGCCCACCAATCCTCACCATCCTCCAGAGCTCCCCTGAGGAGCTGGTCAGCAGGAGATCACTGGGGAATCTGGGAGAGGACAGGAGGATTTGATCAGTGCTGTCTGGGACCTTCTCTAAAGCCAGACACCCAAGTAGTACTCTGTGCTTTCTGACCCCTGGCCAAGTTTTTCCTAAACACAGTGACACATCCGCACGGTCAAATTCACACCATTAATTATAAAGCACAGTGTTTCCTCCAAAGAACCTGGGGAACTGTGGTTTGTTATGGGGAAACTACAGTTGCCAGGATTCTTTGGGGGAGAAGCAATTATCATTCAATACGCTAGTTTTGGAGATCCAGTGTGGTATAGTGGTTAGAGTGTCAGACTGGGACCTGGGAGACCAGAGTTCAAATCCCCGCTCAGCTAGGAAGCTCACTGTGTGACCTTGGGCCAGTCACAGTCTCTCAGCCTAACCTACCTCACAGGGTTGTTGTGAGGATAAAATGGGGAGGGAGGAGAACCATGTTTGTATGCCACCTCGAGCTCCTCGGAGGAAAGGTAGAGTATAAATTTAATAATCATTCAATCAATCAATCGTTCCAAGGAGTACTGATGCCACAGTAAAGTGCCGTAACGGAGCCACCCACAGTCTACCCGATTCACTGATTCAAGTCATTGCAGCCTCAGCTTAACGAAATGGAAATTTGGTCACACAAACTCTTCCTGGGATGAAAAATGAAGCGGCAATGTCATGTCAAAACTCCCAACAACACCAGCCAGCTTGGCCAACAGTCAGGGATGATGGGAGATGTATTCCAGCAACCCCTGGAGGGCTGTACCGGCTCCCCACCCCCTGTATTAAGCATTAATGGGATCTCTCCAGGCTGTGGAATTGGTCCTGCTCTCAAATAACATGCAGAATTTAATTCCCTGCCCCCTACCACCACACTATCTGCAGCCAAGCTGTCTCCCCAAGCTCGCCTATGGAGGACACTTACTTTTTCTTCGTCTCCGCATCCATGACAATGGAGATGTAGCCCTCAATCAGCGAAAAGGCAAAGAACGTAATGGAGTCAAGGTCTTGGCTGGCTGAAGTGGTTTCCTTTGGAGGGCTGAAAATGCAAAAGGGGTGGGAGGAAGGAGAAACAGATGAGCTGCCAAAGTAAAGGATTAGGGTGACCAGCTTCAAAAAACAGATTTGTTTTCACATGGCACAGAAAGCAAAACACCTCTGTGGAGAGGAACATATTTATTTACTGATTTTACTTATTTATATACCGTTTACTACGTAAGACAGTCTCTGAGCCAAGGGTGAGGAATCTGTTAACATTCTAGCAGCTGCATTCTGCATCAGTTGACACTTCTGGGTTGTCTTCAAGGGCAGCCCCATGTACAGTATATGACAGTACCCCATTCAGCAGGTTACAAGAGAATGGCCCACAACAGTCGCAGCTGGCAAACAAGCTGAAACTAGTTAAAAGGCAGTCCGAGGCCACCTGTGCACCTCCAGTGACAAATTACATTTCAAGGGGGATGCGACCCCATCTAGAGCAGGCTGCACACCCACATATGGGAACTACCTTTCTAGCACTACCACTACTAATCATGTTATACTTCAAAAAAACTTTTAAGTAGAGACCTTATCCAAGTCTGCATCTGTGCTGGAATTGCTTTTTCAGATGTTTTTAAAAGATGTTTCTTTAAATTTGTTTTTCAGATGTTTTGTTTTAATATGTTTTTAAAGAGGTTTTATTTTAATATGTTTCGAAGTGCTTTTAGTGTATTTTGTTTGCCACCCTTGGCTCTTTCTGGAAGGACAGGATATAAATTTATTTATTTATTTATTTATCTAATAGTAATATCCTTCAGTGCAGCAGTACCTACACTCTGGAAGTCCCTGGCCTTTGACATCGGGCAGATCCCTTCACTGTGCACCGTTTTCAGCACCTAAACCTTTTTTTGTTTAGGTAGGTCTAACCAGATACATAAAGGTATCTTTATGTTAATACGTAATTTTATTTTACAATGTATAATTTTAACAGCTGATTTTATTGATATTTTTGAGGGAAAGTAGGTCAGCTTGCTTTTAATTTCTGACTTTTGTCAATAATTTTAAAGTATTTTATAGGCTATGTAAACCTCTTAGAGGTTTTTATGATTAAGCAGTATACAAGTTCTGTTATATAAAAATAAATTTCCAAAATTAGGAAAACAGGAAAACAGTATTTGGTGAGAGCCAACCAAGTCACACTGAAATAAGTGGATTTTGTTTATTACTAATTTATGTATTATTTATTTTTAATGTATCCGGCGCTAATCCTACTCAGAGCAGACCCATTGAAATGAATGGGCATGACTACTTTAGGTCCATTCATTTCAATGGGTCTACTCTGAGCAGGACTTAGTTGACTATCACCCATACTGGATTAAATATTATATGGATGTTGCCCACTCTGGGACCTGGCAGTGAAGGGCAGGTAAGACATCTCTTAAAGAAATAAATGAATAGCCTAAATAAACCAATTTTGCTGAATAAACGTAGGGTCACACAGAATTCCAGAAAGATAGATAATACCTTTGTAGTCGCACTCTTGAGTAGCCCATAGAAATGAACGGACACAACACACTTAGGTCTATTGATTTCAATGGGTCTACTCTACGCAGGACCTACTTGGAGACAAGCCAGGGAAAGAAAAAATCAGGAAGAGCCCCCCCCTCCACTTTTTTGGACAAAACCCTCTGTGCAACTGGCAGGTCACAATCAAAATATTGTGCGACAGCCAGTGGTGGTGTAGTGGTTACAGTCAGGTCAGACTAAGACCTGAGAGACCGGAGTTTGAATCCCCACTCAGCCATGAAGCTTGCTGGGTGGCCTTGGGCCAGTCACAGTCTCTCAGCCTAGACTACCTCACAGGGTTGTTGTGTCTAGCACCCAAAAGTGAGACATTTAGACAGCTATCGTTGGCTTTAGACTGGGCAAAGTGAATGGCCATCCCGCTTCAGAACACTGGTTCTGTGATAAAGGATGGCACCAGCCTTCAACCCTGCCCACTGTAAGACAGACCTCTTACCTGCACGAGTAGAACAGGACATCAATGAGGATGGTGGCAATGGCTGGCAAGGAGTCGGGGGCAACGCTCAGGATACAGAACCTGTTCTGGGGACTCTGCACTGGGTGGACGGTGGGATTCACCTCTAGGAAGAAGAGGGAGAAAGGGTCAGAAACCCAGCACCCCAACAGCCAGGGACTCCCCAGAGATTGGCTGCGATCCAGTGAGGTAATACTGTGGCAATGGGGGTGGTGGCAACATTAGGACAGGCCTTTTCAGTGGTGGCTCCCAATTTGTGGAATGCTTTCCCTAGTTACATACATCAGGGGCCTTTGTTGTGCTCTGTCACAATCGTCCATTTGCCTGGTAACCGCCTTTATCTTCTTTCTAGTACTAGATGAAAACTCCTTTTATTTTCCATTTTCCCAGTCCCTTTTTAGTTCAGTGCTTATTGTACACTGGATTCTTTTTAACCACCTCCTCAATTTTAAAAAATGTTTCTGTGGCACACTGCTGGTGGCTGATAAAATATTTTAAATAAATCAACAACTTCCAGAGCTGTGTTTTGCAAGGCTGCTGCAGGGTGCAAACGGAAGAAAAAAGGCACGAATCGCCCTGTCATCTAAGCAAAACAAAAATGTGCTTTCTTGTTCCTGCATCTACATAATGTGTAAAGTTTGTATCTAGTTTCATTGGATCTGGCTGACACATTGGCTCCATCTGCACCATTCATTTAAAGCAGTATTATACCAGTGGGCATTTCCAGCGCGGCTGAGATAGCTTCATTGCATTTCTCAGTGTGCTGCTATTCAGTCTTAGTATCCATTTATGCAAACAGGACCTGTAACAAATACTAGTCCTCAGTATAAATGGAAATGGAGTCACCACATCTGCACCATACATTCAAAGCAGTGCTACACCACTTTTAACAGTCATGGCTTCCCCCAAGGAATCCTGACTGTAAAACATGTTACAACATGTTTCTATACACGTAACTGTTTTAACTGCTTTTATATATGTGATTTCAGAGGAAGGCAATGGTAAACCACCTCTGAATCCCGCTTACCATGAAAACCCTGTTCATAGGGTCGCCATAAGTCGGAATCGACTTGAAGGTGGTACATTTACATTTATATATGTGATTGTATTGTAAGTAGCTTCAGGATGCCTCATGGGAAGCGATTCATAAATGAAATAACTCATCATCTCACCTTGTTTTGGCTTGAGAAACCCATTGCTCACATCTTCACAGTTTGCGGGGACCGGCTCCCCGTTCACCTCCTTGTAAATATCAAACTCGCCTGCCAGTGTGTGGATCACGACAGGGAGGTCCTTTTCCCGCACCTGGAAGACAGATCCCAAGATCATCGCTGGTACAGAGGGTGCGATGGTGGGCCAAGAGACCGAAAGATAGCCATTATAAAATAAATAAATGGCTTTGAACAAGGCCTGGCCTCCAAATGCGGCCCTCCCAGCTTCTTCTCCCAGCCCTTAAAATTCTCCCCAGGCCACACCCCCTCCCCTGGAGTTGCCGGGAATTGAAGGTGGGGCCTTTGGGGAGACTAAAAAAAGAGGGGGGTCTATCACTGAGCCACAGCCCTCACCCAAGCAGCCACCTCCCCTTACAATAGCTACCCAGAGAAACTCACCAGGATGAAGTCTGTCTGGTAGGTGGAGAGCATTAACACCGAGACGTTGTGCTCTGCCAATGGTGCAATGACGGACTTGGCAATCTTAGTGACCCCAATAGGCTGGATGTTGGCTGGGGCACTGCCGTTGGAGGAGACGTTGAGCACCAGCCAGGCAGAATCCACAACTTGCAGGAACTCAGACGGGGGCAGCTCTGGAAGGGAAGTGAGGAGAGCCAGGATTTGGGGTTCAAAAAACAAAACTATTGATGGTCATCTCACAGATTCCTGAGTAGGGCTGTAATCCATTTTTTAAAAAATAGCATATGAATAGTCAATTAACCAACTGATTAGGAATGTAGGAAGCTGCCATATACCAAGTCAGACCATTGGCCTGTCTCGCTCAGACCTGTCTGCACTGGCCGGCAGCAGCTCTCCAGGATTTCAGGAAGAGGTCTCCCCTAAGTGCTAACTGGAGATGCTACTGGGGGTTGAACTGGGGACCTCCTGCGCGCAAGGCAGGTACTCTACCACTGCACAACAGCCATTCCCCTAAAACAGGAGTGGGGAACCTTTGGCCCTCCGGATGTTGCTGAACTGCAACTCCCATTGGGCCTAGCAAGCATGGCTAGAGATCAGAGGTCATGGGACATGTATTTCAGCAACATCTGAAGGACAAAGATTCACCACATGACCTGAAATGAATTAAGATTCTAGTCCTCGTGGTTCTGAACTAAAGGCTGATGGAGCGACTGCCTTACGAGGAAAGGTTGCAGCATTTGGGGCTTTTTAGTTTAGAGGAAAGGCGGGTCAGAGGAGACATGATAGAAGTGTATAAAATTATGCATGGCATTGAGAAAGTGGATAAAGAAAAGTTCTTCTCCCTCTCTCATAATACTAGAACTCGTGGACATTCAAAGAAGCTGAATGTTGGAAGATTCAGGACAGACAAAAGGAAGTACTTCTTTACTCAGCACATAGTTAAACTATGGAATTTGCTCCCATGTGATGCAGTAATGGCCACCAGCTTGGATGGCTTTGAGAGAAGATTAGACAAATTCATGGAGGACAGGGCTATCAATGGCTACTAGCCATGATGGCTGTGCTGTGCCACCCTAGTCAGAGGCAGCATGCTTCTGAAAACCAGTTGCCGGAAGCCTCAGGAGGGGAGAGTGTTCTTGCACTCGGGTCCTGCTTGCGGGCTTCCCCCAGGCACCTGGTTGGCCACTGTGAGAACAGGATGCTGGACTAGATGGGCGACTGGCCTGATCCAGCAGGCTCTTCTTTATGTTCTTAAATGGGAACACAGGAAACTGCCTTCTACCCATTAAGGTATTGGTCCATCTCACTCAGTGCTGTCTACACTGACTGGCAGCGGATTTCCATACGGAGCTAGATCCTTCACTCATATGCAGATATTAATTTTTATTTATTACTACACTTCTATCCCACCTTTCCTTCCAAGGCACTCAAGGTGGCATATATGGCACACCTCCGTCCCCATTTTATCCTCACAACAACCATGTGAGGTAGATTAGGCTGAGAGGCAGTGACTGGCTCAAGGTCACCCAGCAAGTTTCATGGCTAAGTGGGGATTCGAACTCTGGTCTCCCAAGTCCTAGTCCAACACTCTAACCACTACACCTTGCCTGTTCTCTCCCTCATTTTCCTTTTTTGCATATTACAATGCTTTATCCTATTTCTTATTCTTTTTCAAAAAATAGCAACTTTAAATGGTTTCACTGTATATTTGTAACATTCAAAGCAGCATCATACCACTTTAAAGAGTCATGGCTTGTTCCCTGCCCAGGATTCCTGGGAACTGTAGTTTGTTCATGGTGTTGAGACCCTTGTAGGAGACTCTTATTCCCCCCTCGCTGAGCTACAATTCCCAGTGGTTTATCAATCAGTCCTTCTTCCCAGGGAACTCTGGGAATTGTAGCACTGTGAGGGGAATAGGGGTCTCCTAACCACTCTCAGCACCTTGAACAAACTACAGTTCCTAGGATTCTTGGGGGGGGCAGCCATGACTGTTAAAGTAGCGCCACACTGCTTTAAATGTATACTGCTGATGGGGCCCTATTCAGATTAGAGCCACTGAAATGAAGCGACACGACTTACTGAGGTCTATTAGGTTCAATGGATCTACTCTGAGTAGGGCTAGCCTTGGATAAAACCCATTGTGTTTTTAGTTAAGGCTGATGGAATCCAAAATATCTGGAAGATACCAGTTTGGAGGAAGGATCATTTGTTATGGCTCTTATTGATTAGATACCCTCCTACCCTAGGGAACTATGGATGGAGATGGGGGAGGCAGAAAGGGGCTGATCTTGGTAAGAGGCCACTGGTGCTATAGAGGAGAGGGCAGTGGATCTGCCTCTATCTTCTAACCAACGGAGATTGCCTCTGAGCATCTGCAGAGTGCATTTCCCTGCCAAGGATGAGAGGGACTTGGTTAAACGATACCACTTTCAGCTACTGAAAATATCAGTCTGGTGAGATGCGTCACTCTTCTTCATGACTGGCTTCTGGGAGAAACATTTCCTGTTCATTTGATGGCTGACAGATACTGGCTATGGCACCCTTGAAATCAGTAACGGTGAGGGCATGCAATGGCTTTTAAATTGCTTTTAGACGTCTAAATATTTTACAGGGGTTTTAATTGTTTTTTAGATGTTTTAAGCAAGCTTTTATTTTTTAATGGCATTGTTTTTAACATTTTGATGTTTGCCATCCTGGGCTCCTTTGGGAAGAAGGGCATGAATCAAATCTAATAAATAAACATATTTAATTAGATTTTTAAAAACCCAACCGTCTAATACAGCAAAACCGTGTCACAACTCTTTTTTAAAAAAAATCCAGGGAGGTTAACAGAATTTCTATGTCCAAGGCTGCTGGAATCTGGAGCAGCGGTTTGTTAAAAATACTCCCTGCCTTTTGGCTCTGGGTCTACCCGTCCCTGCCAATGGGCTCCAATGCCTTCGGCACGCCCATCCCCACCTAAGACAAATTGTCCCATTACCCAGAGAGCTCAGCTCCACGCCAACAGGGGCTTGGAACGATCCCCAAATAGAAAGGAGAGTCCAACACAAGCCTTGCTTATGCGATTCAGCTGCTCCAAAGGCGAATTCAGAACACACAAACAAGCTTGCTCCACCTAGCCCAGCCTTTCCCCAACCTGCTGCCCTCCAGATGTTTGGACTGTAACTCCCATCAGCCACAGCATTATACAGGGCTCTTCTTACGCAATCATCATCACAGAACCCTGCACAATCCAGGTCCTAACTTAAGGTCCTCATTGCAGATGTTCAGCCCAACAGGTGGGGGGGCAGGGCCACCAGTAATGCAACAGAGGGAGGGCAAGGATGCTACCCCCTCTCACGCAATGGGAAAAGCACAAGAAGGAACGCTAGTGCTTCTGTTCCGGGTGACAAGCCACAAACATACACATGCAGGCAGATATGGAGGGGGTGGGGGTGTAGGTGGGAAGCAAAATACTGCACAGGTTGCAATCCCCCCTAGAAGACAAACAAAGGGTTACATCCACACAGGCCCTGTTGGGCTTCTGTTCCAAGGAAACAGGATGGAGTCATTCACAAGAACAATGACCAACCGGGCTGTAGGGAGCCTGGGAACCAGAGGGAACGAACTGAACGGCCTCTTGGAAAAACAAGAGAGCATCAAAGCTTTTAGTCCAGATAATAAAACTGCATCAAAGCCAAAAAAAAAAAAGACACTGGTAATTCTGCTGATCTTAATTTCCGGGGGGGCAGGAGGATCAGAACTGTCCTTTTAGGAGGATCAAGTGAAGATTAAAAGAAACATCTTGGAAGAAGGTTATCAATGGGTGTTTTCATCACATGGCTGCCCAGATTTTTGGAGTTGGGGGCACGCGTGCATGAAAAAAGCGCCAACATTGGAGATCAAGGCTTTTAAGGCTGTGTACACACCATACATTTAAAACACACCACTTGAAAAAGATTCCTGCTTACCCAGGCATCTGATGGCTGAAGGGAACTAACTGTTCCTCGCAGCCTGGAGGTCACTGGATGGAAGACTGTTTTGAAACTGTAACTGTGTGTTAGACTGTTTCAAACTGTTTTTTAGAATGCTTGTCTTTTTGTTCAATTTGCTGTTCAATTGCTTTGTTACTTTTGCCACCCTGGTCTCCTTTGGGAGGAAGGGCAGGATATTAATACTTTCCCCCAAAAATCCTAGGAACTCTAGTTTGATTAAGGGTACTGGGGATTGTAGCTCGGTGATGGGTAAACTACAATTCCTAGGATTCTGGGGGGACACCATGTGCTTTAAAAGTATGGCATGTACGTAGCCTTGCTTTGCTAATTCAAAGATGTGTTCTGGGAGGAGGTTTTAAGCCTTCCCTTCCATGCCTTTTCTCCAGTGTAAATTGCCTCTCCCAGCGACAATTATCTCTTCTTTGGGACGTGGGGAAAAAAATCATAGAGTTGGAAGGGTCCTCTGATGCCATCAAGTCCATCCCCCGGCTCAACGCAGGAATCCAGCTTAAAGCATCCCTTACAGGGGGCTGTCCAGCTGCCTCTTGAATGCCTCCAGGGTTGGAGAGCCCACCGCATCCTGAGGTCACGGATTCCGCTCTAACAGTCAGGAAGTTTCTCCTGATGTTCAGCCAAAATCTGGCTTCCTTTAACTTGAGCCCATAATTCTGTGTCCTGCACTCTGGGATGTTCACGGAACAGGCATGTTCCATCTCCTCTCTCAGAGGCAGTATGCCTCTGGATGCCGCAGAGTGCTGGGAATCACAGCTGTTGCACTCCAGTCCTGCTTTGGGGACTCCCACTGGGGCCTCTGGTTGGCCCCTGGGAAAAGAGGATGGTGCACTAGATGGGCCCTGTTCATAGAGAAGCTGTCCCTATCTCTCTCCATGCACCCAGTGTCAGTGCAACTTTTGGGAAGTGATTTATCCTAGCAAAGAGAGGAGGGAAGGGTTGAAAAACCTCTCTCAGAGCACTGGATCCTCGGTCTTCAAAAAAGCCTAAAATACGAAGCATGTGAGTCCCGGGCCGCAGATTTCCCATTTTGCTGGTGGTTCAGCTGAGAGGTGTGGGGCCCTTCCGGACTGGGGGTTGGGGGCAGGTGTCCTCCTGCAACGTGTCACTGATGCAGCAATACTTTGTTAGCGGTGGGCTTACTCTGGAGCGTCCACATATCATCCCACTTTTTTTGTTGCTCTGGGATGCTTCCCCAGTGTTATCACATTACTGCTATTTGGAGGTACACTCTGGAACTGCAAAGCAACGAAGCAGGGCACAAAAATAACCCGGAACGTTTGTGGTACAAAAAGCGGCATGATTTCAGCAGGAAGTGATGGGACATGCATCGACCAGAAGCAAAGCTCTGTGGCCCCATCTGCAGGACCATCCCCCTTTAAACAGCCATGGGAACTGTCATTTGTTAAAGGGTGCTAAGAGTTGCTAGGAGACCCCCTCTTCCCCTCACAGAGCTACAATTCCCAGAGCTCCCTGGGAAGAGGGAATGACTATTAAACCCCTCTGGGAATTGTAGCTCTGTGAGTTGAAGAGGGGGTCTCCTAGCAACTCTCGGCACCCTTAACAAACTACGGTTCCCAGGATTCTTGGGCAGCAGGGGAGGGGGAAGCCATGGCTGTTTAAAGTGGCATAAAGTGGAACCCTCTCCCCTTAAATATTAGACAGGCACCGTCTCTGTCGCATTTTCGGCACCAAAATAAGACTCCTCTTCCAGCAGGCCTTTCAAGCAGAGATCATTCTGCATCTGTACTGGAATTGTTTTTAAGACGATGTTTTATTTTTTAAGCTTTTTTCTAAAAAACATGTTTTTAGTGTTTTATCACTTGTTGTTTGCTGCCCTGGGCTCCCTGTGAGGGCAGTCTAGTTGTTATATGCCTTCAAGTCAATTACGACTTATGGTGACCCTATGAATCTTTTTGATATATTCATAGGGTTTTCATGGTAAGAGGTATTCAGAGGTGGTTTGCCATTGCCTTCCTCTAAGCCTATGGCACCCGGTATTCCCAGGCGGTCTCCCATCCAAGTACGAACCAGGCCTGACCCTGCTTAGCTTCCAAGATCAGGCGTGTTCAGGGTAGTATGGCCGTAGAGTGTTGTGAGGGGAAGGGTAGGATTAATAATAATAATAATAATGCTTTAAATTATAGTTCAGATGGTGCCTAAGTCTGCTCCAATCCCCAAAACCTTTGTAGGCGCAAACAGTATTGAAAGTTTGGGTCATGTATCATCGCCCCGATACCCTCATGAGTGCAGCTCTTCATGACAATTAAAAAGCCTGTCTGGAGGGGCCCACTGATGCAGGTAAAACTGCAAAGGATGGCAATTTGCCACAGCAGGACCACAAATCCAGAAGAAAAGACACCCTTCTCTTTCTCCCGCAGCTGAGTAACATGAAGGCATCGCCTGCCTGACACCTTCCTCCCAGGTTTGCTCTCTGCCGATGGCGCATTTGCCCCTCACTGGGGAAGGGGGAAGGCCTTTTCTATGGGAACAGCACACACAAAAAAACCCCACAGAGACATCACAGCTTGGAAAGGCCGTGCCTTTCATCCGCTCCGAAAATGTCCTGCCAAAGCCGTCCTGGAGGGGATCCAGGAACCAGTTACACAAAAGCTGCTGCTGTCAGCATTGACCGAACGGCCCCGGAGTCGCTTCCTATCTCGCTTTCCGCAGTCCTGCACCCTTCCCCATGGGGTAAACAAAACAGACTCACAATGCCAACATCTGCTGTCCATCTGTTCCCTTCTAGGCTTGGAAAAAAACAGAGACTGACCAGGATATTTCTCTCAATCCCTTGATAATCCTAGAAATTAGTGGGGTTCATTCGACAAAACCAATGAACGGTACATATGAAGTTGCCTTATAATGTCAGACTGTGAAGTCCATCTGGGCTAGTATTGTCTACTCTGACTGGCAGCAGTTCCCACTAGGGCAAGATCCTTTTTCTAAAAGATGGAGAGGCCAGATATTGAACCAGAGACCTGCTGTGGGCAAAGGATGCACTTCAGCACCCCCAGTGAAGAACAAACATCCCTTTCTTAGAGCATCCTGGACCAGATTAATTTTTGCTTTTAATCCAGCATTTTAGCATGAATTTCTCCTAACACACTTATTTTTGCAAGCAGCTGTGACTCTTGTAAACATTTCTTCAAGCCATTTCTCATCATATAATGCATCTTTGCATGTTATTTTCACTCCTGTACTCATTTTAATGCACACTTTCCCCTAACGTATACATTTTTAGAAACATTGCTTGGTTGGCGAACTGCATTGCAAGATTCAAATGAGTGCGAATTTGGAAGGATGCCTGAGTTTTCCCTTACCCCCTTCAGATCAAAGGCAAAATGGCTTCGAAATTGGGAGCAGGGATAAGCCCGTGGCAGAGAGGAACAGGTGGAAGAGCGATGCTCACCCTTTTTTGAGGGCCCCAAAACATGCAATCTGAAAATGTGCAAGGAATTCCCATCGGAAAGCCAGCCAGCATCTTCAACAGACAGTCTTTTCCCAGGTAGGTTCCTTTGCAGCTGGTAGTGGTGTGCAGGCTAGCCTTTGGAGGAAAAAAATCAGGGCCCCTCCAGGCTGTGGTTGTTTGCTGGGTATACTCTGCAACACGTCATTGATGCAATCATAGTGCATTTGTGGCAGATTTATACTGGAGCATCCGCACGTCATTCTGCTTTATTAGCTGTTCTGCAATGCTTCCTCAATGCTACAGCATTATCGCTGTCTGGAGGGACATTTCTGCACTATAGCACGACAACCACAACCCCGGGACCTTTGTGGTATACCAAGTTATGGGATTTTAGCAAGGAACTGGATATGAACTGATTGAGAACAAAGCAGTATGTCCGCCCTTAAACTTTTGCAGAAGCAAACGGTATTGAAAGCTGAATCACGTATGACCACCAAAACCCACATAACCTCTCTTTGAAGAAGTGGGATAGCAAGTTCTTAAGACCTTTGGCAAGCGACAGAAATTAAACACAGAGGGTTATATCCAATTACATCAGGACTGGGAAACCCTCCAGCCCGCTCTATTGGGCACATGGGGCTCTCTTTCCAGGCCACACTGCCTCCTTAGCCACACCCCCTCCCCCAGGCCACACCCCTCATCAGCCTGGCTTCACATCTTCTATGTTTACCTGCCTAGAATGTGTCCTTGAACTCTCATAATACCTCTGGATGGAGGGATGTGCAAGTGTGTGTAGAAACTAGCCTATCATACCACATTAAAATTTACATTTCTTGCTCCACCCACTTTTGTCTCTGGCCCCACCCACCACTGGCACATGGCCCCCAGAACGTTGCCTAGGAGGGAATGTGGCCCTCTGGCAGAAAAAAGTCCCCTGCCCCTGAACTAAGGCAAAGTAAACCAGCTGATCGACTTATATCCCAGGTGTTTTTTTACTGGCAGTTACTGGGCTCCTTTTGGGGAGGAAAGGAGGATATAAAATAAAATTATGATTATTGTTATCATGTGGTCCCAGGCTGCGATACATACAGCTCTATACACAAAACCCACGTAAGACAAAAACAATACTAGACCCTAAATCAAACCAAGCCCACAGCAAACGGAAACAGCAACAACGCTGCAAGGAGACGGATGCGACTCAGCTGGTCGCAACCCAGAGGCAAAGAAGTCCAAGAGAGCCAGCACGCACACACAAAAAGGCACCAGTACCTTTAAAGCCTTCTTCGTCCAACATGATCGTATAGTCTTCAGGAGTCTCAGTTAGGCTGAAGAATTTGCACCTGGGAAGAAAGCAAAATCTGCATTGCCGATTTTGAGCCAACCGCATAAACGTTTGCTAGCCTTTGAGCAGCATTCAGAAATTCCAGCTAACCCAAAATGTATCTGGTGGAGTTTTAAAGGGAGTCAGTTTTAGGGTGCATTACTCCATCTTCATCAACTTCTAGTTCACCCCAAATTTATTGATTTATTAGATTTCTATCCCGCCCTTCCTCCCAGTAGGAGCCCACCAGCTCATGGGAGGCAGCATCAACTTATTCTGGTTTCTCTTCCCATCCTCCTACCTTCCAAAATACAGTGGACACCAGGGGTGTAGTCATCTGGGGTCTCGGGGGGGTCTTAGGTGCCTTACCTTTTTGGGAGCAGGGTTCCTGTGTCTCCAGCATCCCACGAGCCAATCAGCATGAAAGGGGAGTGTGTTAGCCACTGAGAAGAGTCTTATAGCATGCTTCCTTGTCCTTTCCTGAGGATCGTAGCCAATCAAAGTGAAAGAAGGTGAGTCAGCCACTGAGAAGACTCTTCTCAGTAGCTAATTCTCTCTTTCATACTCATTGGCTCTTACGGATGTCTGTTGTTGCGGGCGAAGGCATCAACAAGGTTCTCAACCCAGCAGCAAAAAAAGGGGGGATGGAGGGTGGCTGCGACTGTCATGAAAGGACCCTTCACTTCTGAATTTACCACTACTCTACTGGTGGACACATACAAAATTCTCATACAAAAGCATCAGAGGTGAGAAGCAAGCAAAGGACCCAGTGACACAGGAATAGTCCTTCCAAATACCAAATTCTATGCACACACAACCCCCCCTCCAAAAAAAACTCCTACAAATGTGGAATTCCAGAAGTTGGTCGGCATAGGCCAAAAGATTTTCAGAACAGAGGGCTGGCCAGCAATCCCAGCCAACTGCAGATCCAATTGGAAGGGCTGATCTAATAAGGGCGAGTTTTAACACCCTGTAATTGTTTGTTTGTTCTCTTCCAAGAAGGGTAGCTGAAGGGGGTGGGGGCAGAGGGTTTGATTGTTTTTGCAAGCCTTTCAAGCCATCACAGGGAAAAACATCCAGTTTTCAATACTGAGAAAGCAGAGGATTTTTATACATATTTTTAAAGCAAAAAAAAAACACCACCTATTTTTCCACTGTGACTGCAAGTCCAAAGCGTGGAAGTGTTAATAAGCAGAACTTATTTAAAACCTTGGCCAGCAATTAGATGCACTGAAGAATCTCTTTCCAGAATAGGCGAGGAGGCAGAGCCCTAAGGCCTGAGCATCCCCTGCCCCCCAAATAGTCTGCTGTTACTACACCCCGATTACAATAAGATGCTCTCAACAACACCCCCTTTTAACCCTTAGGTTGGCAATTTGGGAGAGGGGCGTGCAGCCAGCATCCCTGAGAAGGCCACCTTTGGCTGTTTAGGGTGGGATGGGGGGGTGTCTTGTTGCCATCCTCTGGGCTTAAAGAGGGTAACGCCTCCGAGATTAAAAAGATGCTTAGCAAGAACACACCCAAACGAGATACCCTCACTCCATTTCCTCTACCCCTCCGAACCAAAAAAGTCAGGGTACATTCAATATTTTCCTGAACCAAAATGATTTACTTATTACATTTATATACCACCCTTTCCCTTAGAAGGAGCCCACAGCAGCAATCAAAAACACTAAAAACCACTCTACAACCTCTTAAAAACAAAAGACTTAAAAACATATTAAAACAAAGCATCTTTAAAAACATCTGTAAAAGAAAAGCTTTAAACACATTTAAAAACGTTTTAGATATTTACAGCAAGCCGCCTTCTTACTCCATCAAATCCCACACAAACCAGAGTTAGGATGCATCCAAATCATACAACTTTTATTTGATGATAATGGTGAAGAATTATTATTGTTATTTATTGAATTTATACCCACCCTTCCTTCCGAGGGAGCCCAGGGCAGCAAGAAAAAGGATAAGCATACTAAAAAAACAGTTAAAAACATTCCCAAAATTTGTAAGATGGGGCAGAGGACCCAATGGTGACTATGGGACGCTATAGACTCAGAATGAATTATGGGAAGTCCTGCTAGGATGAAATTTTATTTATTTATTTATAAATATGTTTGCACACCGCTATTTCGTTAAAAACACCAAAGCGGTTTACAAGTTTAAAACACAAAAACAAACGGCAATTGAAATTAACTAAGCTTTAGGCCCTCAGCTTTTGTTCTCTTACTTATCGGCTTGTTTTTCTTGTTTGGTTTACTTGTTGGATACATAAATAAAAAGCTGAGAGAGACAGAGCGAGAGAGAGAGAGAGAGAACTTTTCTAACAATGGAAGATGTATACTGTACTTTCTATATTTTCGTACCTTGACTATTCCTGATTTGTTTTTGTTGTTAATGTTTGACCTTGTTTGTGTAAAAAAAATATTTCTTTAAGAAAACACCAAAATAGTTACAGTTAAAAACATTCTAAAACACAGTTAAAGCACACTCATCTCACTTAGGCTGCAATCCAATGCACACTTACCTAGGAGCAAGTCTTACTGAACCCAGTGAAGCTTACTTCTGAGTAAGCATGCACTGGATTGCAACCTTAAATAGTCATGGCTTCCTCCCCCCCCCCGACACTTGGGAACTGTAGTTTCTTAAAGGTCTCCTAACAACATTTTGATGCTTTGTTTTTAAGATGTTTGCCACCCTGGGCTCCTTCTGGAAGGAAGGGCGGGATATAAATTTAATAAATAAATAAATAAAAACCCTCCGCGCCATTAGCAAACTACAGTTTGGAGGGGATAGGGAAGCCATGCCTGTAGAAGTGGTATAAGAATGCTTGAAATGTATTTATTGAGGGTCGAGATTGACCTGCACCTTGTTTGCAGTTGCAAGTTAATCTTGCCCCTATTTCAAGAGCAAGGCTTTGAGTCTTGCCCCCTCCCACAGGCACTGACATTCCCTCTGCTTGCAGTCAATCCATGCAGCCCTCCTCCCAGCGCATTGCTCATGCTCCCAACCACCAAGATGTCACTGTGCATGCCATCAATGGATAGCAGGGGGGCTTACAGGTCAAGGGGTTAGGATCTTGCCTCAACACCGGAATTCCTTGGTATCTAGACATACACAGAACCCAACCCTGTACATAACCAGCCACCCAAAATGGGGGTTACTCAAAGCGGTCCACACCTCTACAATTCCCTGGTATGTGCATACACACGCACTCCAGCCACACAATGGGGTCCAATCGTGCAGCAACACCAGAGGCTTTTCACACTTTGCATTCAAAACCCGTGCACTCTTGGGCTCACGGGGCCAGCAGGGAGTTCATTTGCACATACAGAAACACCCTCCAAAATGGGGCCTAGGGTACCTGCATCTTTTGGGCCCATCTTCCCACATGCACCGATTAATTTTTGCAACAATTGGCCTTTGCTTTATTGTATTTTTAACGTTTTTATTGTATGAAATAGCAGCATACAAATATATAAGTAAATATACAGGCACACACACACACACCCTTTGGTACCCGTTCATACGCACAGTGGACCCCAACCTCCTGGGACACGCATATACACCCACCCAGTCCCTTCACGCCCCATCCTCGAGAATGGGGTCTAGTCCACACACCTCCTTTGCCCACCACCCCAGCCCCTTGAAACGCGCATACCCAACGGGGCCAAAGGCCGCCCCTTTCCACTCCATATGAGCCCACACACTCGGCATACCCCCTTGGCCCATCCACACAACCTCCTGGGACATACACTGTGAGGCACAATCCCTCGGAACATGTGTCGCTTACACAACGGAGCCCAACTCTGCCCCTGTCCACCCCACCCAAAGCCTGATCCGCACACTCAACAAAACATGCACCACCAACCCGGTCCATCCCCACAACCTCCAGGGACACGTGTACGCACCCACCATGGAGCCCAATCTGTGAATGGCAACACCCCCTCTGCCACCCCGCCTCCGAACGCCGTCTAGCCTAGTCCACACACTCGCGCGCGCTTTCCCCTCCGCGGCCCCTGGGTGGGTACACGTGCGCGCGCGTGCACACGTGTACCACTAGAGGCCCGATCCACCCGCCCCACCCCCGCCCTGGCGGGCACCTGCTTCGCTGGGGCAGGAGCAGCATCTTGAGCAGCGGGTGCGTGTAAAGCCAGAGGCCGCCGCGGGCCAGGCTTAGCACCCGCACCCGGGACTCCAGGATCCGCAGGTCCATCGCGCCGGCGGCAGCGGAGGCCCGAAGCGCGCGGCTCGGGCAGGCAGCGGCAGCAGCGGCGCGAGCAAGGCCGGCGCCCAGCTCCGGCGCTCAGCTATAGGGGAAGCCGACCCGAGGCGCCGCCTCCTCCGCCAGGCCCGTCCCGCCCCACGGGGAGGAGACCCGCCGGCCCGGGACTGGGGCGCAGCCTCTGCCTCCGCCTCTCTCCGCCCACCGGCTGCCCTCCATGGCCGCTGACTCCTCCTGCGCCGCCGCCCACAGAAAGGTCGGAAACTGCCCTAGGCTGGGTCAGACAGACTAATCGGCCCATCTAGCTCAGTATGGTCTACACTGACCGGCAGCAGCGCCTTTTCAGGGTGGCACCACCCACACCTCAAAAATTCTGGCACCTCCGAGCATGCACAGAGTGACTGTTCTCTGAAGGGAGCCAGCAGGCGGTTGTTTTTTTTAGTGTTTCCAAGAACATGCAGAGTTCTGTTCCCTTCTGATAAGATGCAGTTTATTATTATTATTGGCCACTATACTACCCACATTTGCCTGGAAGGAAGCCCTGTTGAACCCAGTTAGCCTTACTTCTGAGTAGGCATGCCCAGGGTGATACGAAGTCTGCATAACAGTGCCATCCTGTCTGGTACCCTGCAAAAACTAAACAAAAAACACATCCTTTTTTGCATCCCCCCCTTTTTTTCCCCCTTGGCTTCCCGTTCTGATGAAGAGTTCTAATGAACTCAGAAAGATTGCTCCCTTCCTTCTGAATTCTTTTTCTTTCTTTCTTTCTTTCTTTCTTTCTTTCTTTCTTTCTTTCTTTCTTTCTTTCTTTCTTTCTTCATAAAAGACCAAAATGACTGTCTACCATTTTTTGACACATTAAAAAAAAGAAATCACCAATAATGGGTAAAGAGGGCTTTGAGCATGTACAGAATGCTTCCCCTCTGAAGAATGCCGTCTATTTTCTTAATGCTTCATACAGAACATAAAATGGCAACAAACTGTATTTATTATTATTATTGAATTGATATCCCTCCTTTGGGAGGAAAGCATTTCACCTTCAGTACTTTTCATTCATTTGGTTTTACCTCGGTCCTTGTGGCTGGGGCTGATGGGAATATCCCAAGGACCTTCAGCTGACCTTAGGCTGATGTTAGGATTGTGGCCTAGTGACATAGTCTCTTACAATTATTTATTTATTGAATTTTTACCTCCCCCCCGCCCAAATAAAGAGCCCAGGGCAGCGATGAAATAATAAAATATCTTAAAAATGATTCACTAATAGACGAAAAACCCGTGCAGTTTAAGAATGTACCTATAGCCCACAGATATTTCTATCCAACTTTAAAAAGCAGGGAAGTTGGGCAGCTATAATGAATGTACCAGGGGAGCAGGAGACCTGACCTCCTCTCTGAGATATTGTACTGCCCTACAAATTTGTCAAAATACAAACACAATTTGGGTTGGTCTTTCACAGTCCAATCCACTTCCTGTGTAGCTTGGAAGAATTTGGTAACATGTGCCTCTTTTTGCTCAATGTGCTTTTTAAGACTCAGATTAATTCTGCTGGATCCCATCTTCTGCCCAGAACCCTTGGAAAAGCAAAGTGTGTGTGCGTATGTGGATGCTACAAAAATATTGCATCCATGAGGATCTCAGTAGGCATCCATCTGGAAGCACCCACACCTTCTTTTTAACTCTAGGATGAAAGCTGAAGGCTGAGTATGGGGGGGAAATTACCTCTTTCAGCTCTGAGCATGGAAAAGTTTGCCCCCCTGGCCAACTTTTGTGGAAAGTTACCAGCAGCTGTGACTGGGCAGTTATAAAGAGATCTGTTGTGCAACTGCGTGGGGGGAAAAAGTGCCTACCATCTAACTAAGTTATATTTCTAGTAAATCCAGGTTTTAGGCTATGCTTCACCTAAATCAAAGAGCCATGCGCATCAAAAAGTCAGCAACCGCCTTTCAGCCTAATCGTCAGCACACTGCTGCAATGACACACACCCATGCTACAAAGGTGTAATACTGCTTTAGCCAACCTGATACCCTCCAGGCGTTTTGGACTATAACTCCCATCAGCCCCAGACCTCCTTCCTGTCCCACTCTGAGGAAAGGCCAAGGGAGTCCTTCCTCAGAGCAAGGCATGCTGTGTTCGGTGGCAGCTAGAAATGTTGTTAGGCCGCATCCGCACTATACACTTGAAGCAGAATGAGACCACTTTTAACTGTCCCCCAAAGGATCCTGGGAACTGTAGTATGTGAAGGGTGCTGAGAGTTGTTAGGAGACCCCTGTTCCCCTCACAGAGCTATGGTTCCCTGAGTTCCCGGGGAAGAGGGATTGGTCCTTAAACCACAGTAGAAATTGTAGCTCTGCGGGGAAGGGGTTCCACAGGTTAGGGGCTGCCAAGGAGAATGCCCTCTTCCCAAGCCACACCCTCTTCCCAAGCCACACCCCTTCTCACCAGGCCACACCATTCACTAGCCTCGCTTCACATCTTCCTTGAGTGTTCTTACCTGGCTGGAATGCATCCCTGAACTCTGATAATGCCTTTTGCTTCCTTGGAGAGAGAGAGTGTAGAAAGCCTGTCTTATAGAGGCAACATTTACATTCATTGCTCCGCCCACTTTTGCCTCTGGCCCCCAGGAGTCTGCCCAGAAGGGAATGTGGCCCTTGGAAAGTTTCCTATCCCCATTTTGTAATATTCTTCTGAACTGGAAGCATTGTGGCAATGCCACCATCGTGATACTAAATGTGCATTCCTGGATCTGCTCTTTTCCCTAATCCTTGCCTGTCATTAATCATCTGGAGTCTGGAGTTAAGCCGAGGTGGGTTACTTATTGATTTCACGTATCTTTGTAGCCTTATCCCCTTGTCTATGATTAACCTATTGCTTTTTTATGGATGCCACCACCAGAACATAATTCAGCCCTTTAAGGCAGCAATTTCCAGAAGGCCAACTGGCTGTCTACACTCCATGCATTTAAAACACATTTCCTCCCCCTGCCCCACAAAAAAAAATCATAGGAGCTGTAGTTTACCCCTCACAGAATTACAATTCCCAGCCTCCTAAACAAACTACAGTTCCCAGGATTCTTTTGGGGTGTGTGCTTGAAATGTATGGTGTGTGTACGCAGCCACTGTTGCACCAAAACCAACCCATAAAGTCTTGTGAGTCTTGAAGCCTAATACATTTTATTTTAAGCATTTCTGAACCAGAGTCCATTGCATCGGATGCAAACTGACAGCTTTGGATACTGTGTACAGGTCGGTGGCCTCCCCCCAAAAGGATATTGCAGAGCTGAGAAAGGTTCAGAAAGGGGCAACCAGAATGATCAAGGAGGTGTAAGGACTCCTCTCTCTGCGAGGAAAGGTTGCAGCATTTGGGGCTTCTTAGTTTAGAGAAAAGGTGAGTCACAGGATAGAGGTGTATAATATCATGCATGGCTTGGAGAAAGTGAATAAATGTCTGTCTGTCTGTCTGTCTGTCTGTCTCTCTCACCCAGAATCATCTGATGAAGCTGAATGTTGGAAGATTCAGGACAGAGAAAAGAAAGGACTTCACAAAGCAAATCGTCAACCTATGGAATTTGCTTCCTCAGGTAAAAAAAAAAAAGTCTAACCCCGGGCAAAATGTATTCTGAAAACTACATGCATACACATATACCTTAGCAGAACCTTCCTATTCACACCCCACTGCTCAGGTTAAGGATTAAAATGTGGGAGGAATTTGGCAGATAAGGAGGAAGTTGCCTCAATACACATAAATGCACCACTGATGCTGCAAAAGAGATGGAGGCGAGGGGGCAGGCCTTTATTTTTTCTTCCCCAACAGGGCTAGACCTCAGAACATATTACCTGACCAGGAGTAGCTTTGAGCATGTGCAAAATGTTTAATAGACTGCTTAACTAGCCTCACAAAGGATTTGGTTTTGGGGCAGAATACTCTAAACATATTCGGAGACAGTTAGGTTGTATCTAACTATGTTATGTTCAGAGAAGATCTATCAAAATAAATAGACTTAAGTTAGTCATATCAATTCCTTTCAATGGGTCTACTCTGAGTAGGACTCACATGGGAAGAATACAACCCGTACTATTTGGGGTAGGTTTAGGGATGTAAATCATTCCCAGTTCCACCCCTGTCCGTTGCATGCAGTGCTGTTTCCTTTCCGCTGCACTTTGGGTGCCACAAAAACAAAGTTATTTGACTCATAGTTCGCTGTGGCCAAATGTATTAATGTAGCAAATTATATTGTTATGTGATTCCACATCATTTCTCTGGGGTCAGGGGTGGTAAACATCATCAATATTGTACTGAAAAAAATAACAGCGAATCTCAGACGGGAGAAAAATAACAGCAGCCAACTCTGATTGTGTTTGCCTGCCTGATTTCCATTCCTGGTTGCAGAGGGACACTGAAATTGACACAATTTCGAGAACTGTTTCCCACTGTGATGAGATTCTGCAACATCCCTAAGTAGACTAGAAAGGTAGCTAAGGCTATGTCAGGTGTGTTTGTGCATGTCAAATAATAATAAATAAATAAATGTTCGTACAAAGAAACATGATTTATAAAAAAAATCCCCAAAGGCTAAATTAGAAAACCAGCGATTTAGCAATTTACCAAGGAGACATAGAACAAAACAGAGACTATCCCTTACAAACCAGGGCAATTTGGCCACATGCAAAAAACCGTGGGTTTAACTGGAGCCCCAAAGAAGACAAGATAAGGAGGTGAGCCAATCATGGCAACAGCATCATGGCTGATAATGCTATCATTCTAGCTCCACTATGCAAATCTAACACCAAGCTGTGAGGAAAAGAGCAAAGCCCTGATTAAATCAGAACTGAATGGAGGCGGATTTGCTGTTACATGTCTGTTCAGCAAATGGAACCTCCGTTTAAAGTCTTTGGGTCGAGTGACTCCTAATTTGAGGCTCGCTGCAGAGGTTGTCATAGCAAATGTGATGATTTCCCCTCATCCCTGCAAACTTTTTATTGCTCTGAAAGCTGGGACGGCCATCCCTTTTAGCAGGTATTGAGGCGGACTGAAGATTCAATATATTTATCACATTTTCATCCCACCCTTCAAAATCCATGTCTAAATTTACTTTTTTTTAATAAGAAAAAGTCAGAAGATCTGTTCGATATGAACGGGTTCCATCAGCTGTGCAACTCCACAGGGTCGGTGACGAGCTTATAAGAGATCAGGAAGGAAGGGTAGCATTGGCAATTGTCAAAGATAACATACAAAGGAGGCCTCATTTGCCTGTCAACGCATGAGTCGTAAGGGTCTGGGGGCCGCCGGATATGTGCTGAGCCCTTAGTTGCCCTGCCTACCAAGACACTCCCTAGAAACGTGCAACGGACTCCCCCCTTGGACGGCTGTGCAAATCGGTGAGCAAAGTCCGCTTGCGGAGATAAGTAGATGCCTTTGCCGCAGACGGGCTTAGGTTGCCCCCGTAGGAAGGGGCTGAAGTTCATCCTGCAGATGGTCTCCACGTTCTCCGGAAGAAGTCCATAGAAAAGGTGTTTTTCGATCCGACGTTTCTGTCTTTGAGATTTTCCCATCATCATCCATTTCTTCTGCCTGGATTGAGGGCAGAAAAGAAAAAAAGATGTGCTTGTGCTTGTGCACAGCTCCTACATGTCCGTTTCCAACAGGGCTGTTGTGCAGGAGATCTTCCTTATGGGCTATGCCCTTTTGTGCAGACAGATTTGCTGCTGTGCAGCTATCTGTTCATCAGCTCAAGGCGCTTGTTGTGCAAGAGAATGTCCAGGTGGACTCTAACATTAACGCTCAAGCTATCCCGTAAGCTAGAACCCTTTCCTTTTGAAGCAGAAGGAGAAAGGGGGCTGAAGAGCAAATTATTTTACATAGTTTTTTACTCCAGATTTCAGGATAGATATTAGTGCTGTGCCAAAAATGAAGGATAGATATTAGTGCTGTGCCACTTTTTCCTCGACCATGGGTCGAGCAATTTATGGGTATCCAGGGCAACATGAATGGCAACATGTTTTGCTGGGAGAAATCCTGGCAGGAGGGGAGTGGAAAGTTGAGGGGTGTGTGTGTGTGTACATATATACACACAGACACACTCACTCTGCAGGAGCAAGAGCTTTTTCTCAGCAGAGGCTAGTTGATCAGGGCGAATGTGACAATGCCCCACCAATCTCAGCTGGACATCTCCACCAGTCTCGCAGCTGGACAGCCATCTGTCGGGAATGCTTTTATTTGGATTCCTGCATTGAACAGGGGGTTGGGCTTGATGGCCTTATAGGCCCCTTCCAACTCTACTATGATTCTATGAATCTCACTTTGTCCTCAGCCACCCCCCACCTGCCTGCCTTCTTACTTGCAACCAACCCAAGGGACGGCGTTGCCTGTCAGCTTCCTCCTCCTTAATCTCAGTGTTGCCCCTCATAGAACTCGGCAGGGAGGAGGAAGGTGGGGACAAAATGAGAATTAGCTGGCTTCTCCTCTCACTGGCTCTCGCTCCACCTACTTGTTGGGCTGCCTACCTTCGCCCAACCAGTCTGAATAGACACCAGCTGCCATTGCTTTTTCTCACCCAACGTATTTGTCCCAGAGATGGTCATTACGGATCCTGTGCACGGCCAGCACTAGAGCTTTGTCTTCTGGGAGGGTCTTACAGAAGCGCGCGCAGACCCAGCGGTAGGCATCTTCCGATGGAGACACCTCCATGGTCACATAAACCTGATCTGCCGATGGCCGGGAAACAAAAGCAGCAGGGTAAGGACTGCAGTAGCAACTCAAGAGCTTCTTCCTGGGCATGTCAGAAGATTTGGGTCTACGTGGGAACACTCTGAAGAGAAAAAGACGGGACAAAAAGTGGTTCATCAGCACTTGGTCAGGCTCCCACCACCAGCCAGTGTGAGAAGGAGGGTGCTGGAGAAGAAGACTGTTGGTCTGATCCAGTAGGGCTCCTCTGAAGGGCCTTCATTGCTCAAGGTTAGAGCTTTTTGGGCTGGAAAAGATTCCCTGTCTAAAACCCTGGAGGGCTGCTGCCAGTCAATGTGGGCATTATTGGGCTAGACCATTGGTCTGCCACGGTATAAGGCAGCTTCCTATGTAATATATAAATTTAGTAGATACACAGATGTTGCTGTATTCCTTGTCAGAATATTAAGGGGTATCTCGATGTCTCTTCACGAGTCTGCTACAGGGAAGGCCTTCATTGGGTAGGACATAGCCATTGTGGCTAGTAGCCGTTCCTAGATGAAGTAGCCTTCCTAGAGGCCAAATCAGCTGCAGGCTTTGCAATGCCATTCCAACACATATACACACACACACACACACACACCATGTCTGTTTACGCACACATACTTCAGGTGTGGTATCATACTGAGAAGTGACCGGTAGAAAGGCCTGCGCTGGATCCGCCGCACATATTGCTTGCCAACATGAAGTTGCCTGAGTCCACGCAGATCCACAAGATACTGGGCTCCCCTTTGCTGGAAAGTGTACTGATCCATCCCATTCTCAAATGCAGAGAGAAGCTCCCCAAAGAGAGGCTGAGGTCACAAAAGAGGAAAGGGGGTAGCATTCATTAGGAAAAACTATGGTCAGATCCACACCATACATTTAAAGCCGTCTTATGCCACTTTTCACAGTCATGGCTTCCCCAAAGGGATCCTGGGAACATTTAAGGGTACTGCTAGGAAACCCCTGGCAGAGCTACAGTTCCCAGCACCCTTAAGAAACTACACTTCCCAAGATTCTGCAATTCCCCCCAAGGCTGCCAACACTTCCCTTTTGTGCCTGGGTGATGCCACTTTGTCTACATAATGAATGGCACGCACAACTTGAGCATCGGAAATAGATAGCATGCTAATCCAAACAAACTCACTAATAAGCAAAATCATTGATAAGTGGTATCACCTCGTCAAATGTCTTTGATTAATCCTAGATTGTCCCCACTTTGTTGGAGAGGATGCCATCTTGTGGGTTCATATATGCACATGTCAAAGTGCAAAGTTTCTGCGAATTGGTATTTAGAGAAACTGGACTCATCGCAAAACAATGAATCTTGCCCTTGCCACAATTGGCCTTGCTGAACATCTTTTTAGAGCAGGATGCCTGATATCATAAATAAAGTACCTACTAAGCTGCTTATTTTTTGTGACAAGGGCTATTATTGCCAGATATTGGGAAAATGTCAGTGTTACTCCATTGGAATCTATTAAAAGGTCTGGCAAGCAGCAGTTCTGGAAAGATTTACAAACAAAATAAAAATATTGAGGGGCCCAATTTTAAGCAAGATATTTTTGTTAGACCCAGGTGGGACTTTTTTTATTATTCCAATAGAAGAGATATGGAAAGGATACCTTCCCCAGAGTAAGCAGATCTGTGGATTTTGTAGTGAAGTAGATATTCATAGAATTGGAAGGGGCCTGTAAGGCCATCCAGTCCAACCTTCTACTCGATGCAGGAATCCAACTTGAAGCATCCCCAACAGGTGGCTGTCCAGCTGTCTCTTGAATGCCTCCAGTGTTGGACAACCCACCACCTCTCTAGGTCATTGGTTCCATTGTCAAACTGCTCTAACAGTTAAGAAGTTTTTCCTGACTTTCAGCCAAATCGGCTTCCTGTCACTTGATCCCATTGTTCTGTGTCCTGCACTCTGGGATGATTGAGAAGAGATCCCAGCCCTCCTCTGTCTGGCACCCTTTCAAGTACTTGAAGAGCGCTATCGTATCTCCCCTCTGTTCTAAACATGCCCAGTTCTTTTAGTCTCTTCCCATAGGGCTTTGTTTTCAGTCCCTTGATCATCCTTGTTTATTTATTTTTTCTTTGTTTCAGTTTAATCTGAATGTAATAGACCCATGATTCAGAAGGGTGTTTGCACGTTTATTTTTTTGTCTATACATGCATTTCTATCAGACTCATTTTCTAAAAAACCAAGCAAGCAGCAAAACCACCACATCGTCCCCCTTCCTTACCTCTTTATATTTTTGCCATTCCTTACCACATTTCCAAAATGCCGCCCACTTAGTGGGGAATTTGACGTTACAATTTGGATCAGAGGTGTTGGAAAGCCTCCTCAGGAGATCATAAGCCCCAAAAGTTTTCATTTTCAGGGAATTTAGTGAAACTTTCATACAATAATTGTTTCTATGAAAAGATTGGAAAAATTGTTTCATGAGAAGTGGAACAATTTTTTCTTTTCCCGTATTTGTGGAACAGATTCAAATACAGCGACTTCTACAATCTAACTTGTATGAACTCAAATGGGGTGTTTCTACTATATTATTAATGAATATTTGCATTTATTTTACGTCATCATGGAATTTACATTTTAAAAACAGCCAGCAGCTCTACATTAATTTAGAATGCACTTGGAAGAAATTGTTAGGTTATAAAAAAAAAAGCCCTCAATAAAAATCTGTATTAATGGATCGAAGATTTATTCTGCTACATTTTTCTTAATGGTTAGAGCAATACAACCAGGGCTAGGGAACTGTTTTCATCCTGAGGGCCGTTTTTCTTTCTGGGTAACCTTCTGGGGGCCTCATGACAGTGGTGGGCAAGGACAGGGGTGAAAGTAGGCAGAGGAATTAAATGTAAAATGTTCCCTTTGTACAGTCGGTTTGCTTCTATACACATCGAGGCAAGCAAGAGGCATGATCAGACTTCACGGACCCATCCCAGCCAAGCAGAAATGCTCCAAGAGGGTGCAAAGCAGGCCTGGGGAGCTGTATGGCCTGGGGAGAGTCCCAAAGGCCAAACAGAAAGGGCTGCATTTGGCCCTCAGGGCTGAGGTTCCCCAGCCTTGGATTTGGTGGTGGAACCAGTTACTTAGTGAGGGGAGGGCTCTCCCTCTCTGGGGGTCTTCACACAGAGGCTGGACATCCATTGGAGATGCTCCAGTTCTCTGGATTTCCTGTCCTGAGCAGGGGTCAGACTAAATGATCTAAAAGACCTTCTCCAAGTTGATGATAAACAGGACATGAGCTAGACAAATTTAAGCAGTGGAGCAGCAGTTCACCCACTAAAGACTCCTCTACCCCTCTGAAATACAGACTTTTATATTAGCAGCATTGCCGTTTCCTTTTTTAAAACAATGACAGGGAACCATGTTAGAAGATCCTTCTCAGTGGCTAACACACTCGCCTTTCATGCTGATTGGCTTGTAGGAGGCTGGAGACATAGCGACCCTGCTCCCAAATATGTTAAGGGTCTAAGACCTCCCAAGACCCTGGACCACTACACCCCTGGGAAAAAAGACTAAGGCTGCATTCAGACAGCAGTTTATTTGGCATTCCCGACATATCCTTACCTGATAATCTCCACATTTTATTTGATCTTTCCCACAACGTAAAAGCCACGTCTGACAATCTAGTGGAATCTGGTGGAAGTTTAGCTCGTTCCTGTGTTAATTGCTTCCAGAAAAAAATCCATTTGCAATCCCATTCACCCAGAAAATCATGGGTGTGAAGTGATAAAATCTGGGGCAGTATACCAGCACACAGTTCTTTTCTGCCATTTTCGTGGGGGAATCATGGGGGGAACAGACATGCACATGAGCAGAAAGGGTGGGGAAGTGGCAACATGTCCAATGATGGTCATTGTTGTGTCATACCACACCCACGAGTGTGAATGCAATTTAGCACGCCATGGCAGCGTGTCAGTCAATTCTTTAAGTCAACAGGTACTGCAGTGTGAAACAAGTGTTAGGAATCAGGACAGATGCGCCACCATTATAATCTGTAAAACTAATGCAATAAGCCCCATGTCTGAATGCAGCCTAACTTAAGGAAGTTGTGCCTTATAAAGAGCACCCTCTTTAAATAAGCAGCTAAAAGGTTCTGAACAAAAGAAGAGCTTGCCTTATTAAACTCCAAAAAGTAAACGTTTATAGGAGCCAATATACATGCACAGACGTGTGAGAATGGCAAGAGGGTTCGAGACAATTATGAGGTAATTGCCGGGTTTTTGCATTCATTTCTTTGAAAAGTGGCAACCGCACCTAACAAGAAAGACTGGATGTTGAAAATTTCAGGACAGACAATAGAAAGTACTTCTTTGCACAGAGGGCATAGGTAAATTGCGGAATTTGCTCCTGGAATTCTAAAGAAATTCTAAAGAAATCCTCAAGTGCCCTGATAATGAAAAAGAAAAATGCAGGGAAAGAAAAAGTTTTGATGGATTCTAGCACACCGCTAACGTCAACACAATTTCAGTTCTACCTCTTCAACCTTAACGGCTAGAAGCATGCTTCCTATGCAAAACTGAAACTAAAACCCAGCAACGTATGAGCCAACCTGAACACAATCCACTAACTGGGGTGCATTTCAAGCATATAATGGCTGATGTGATGCACCACGAGCTGTGCAGGCCTGGACTAACCCTAATTTACTTTTTGCCCTGCGCTTTCCCTCCTGCTGGGATCTGCAGAGACAGACATCTGCCTCCTGCTCCAACCTGTCCAAAAGGTGCACGAGGTCTCTGTTGACGTCGCTGTAGAGCTTCTCCAGGTGCCGCTGAGCTGCGTCGCTCAAACTCTGCCAGGTGAGAGTATCCTTCCTCCTCAACTGCCAGTGGTAAGGAAACCAGGTGTGGTGGAGAGGGCAGCCTTGGGCCAAGATGCAACTTCCGTGGAGGAAGTCATCACAGATCTTGATCGAATCGGCCTGGTGGACATGGAAATGGAAGTCATCTTCATTGATCAACTGCTCTGGAGTTTGCCCATCTGACATCTTCTCTATCCCAGGATGTGGATTTGGGGGCTAGCGGGAGGTAGGAGAAGATCCGAGATAGTTTGAAGAAAGCGAGAGGAGATGGGCTCTGGAGTTTAGTCTTCTAGGAAGGTCCTGAGTCCTGAGGGATACAGAGATGGTGAACTTAGTAAGTAGTAATGTAGTGGCAAATTCAGAAGTGCAGGGTCCCTTCATAGCCACCATCTCCCTTTTTTGCTCCTGGGTCCAGAAGGAGATCCTTGTTCATGCCTTCTCCTACAGCATCAGACATTCCTTGCAGCCAATCAGCATGAAAGCAGAGAGTGTTAGCTACTGAGAAAAGTATTCTCTGTGGCTGACTCACCTCCTTTCACTCTGATTGGCTCCAAACAGCAGGAAAGGACAAGAAAGCATGTTAGAAGACTCTTCTCAGTGGCTAACAAACTTCCCTTTCATGCCGATTGGCTCATTGGATGTTGGAGACATAGGGACCCTGCTGGGACCCAGCTCCCAAAAAGGTAAGAGGTCTAAGACCACCTAAGACCTTGGACGACTGCACCTCTGTTAGTAAGTCGTTGTTTATTTATCAGTCTTCCCCACTCAGCTAAACTAGCTGTAAACAGTTCAAAACACAGAAAAACAGAGAATCTTTATGTCACGAGTGATTATTACTATTACTATATCCTGCCCTTCCTCCCAAAAGTAGCCTAGGCAGGGTAGCAAACAACAAGCGACAAAACAATAAAACACCTTAAAAACATCTTTTTAAACATTCCAGTGCAAATGCAGATTGGGAAAGATCTCTACTTAAAAGGCTTGTTGGAAGAGGAAGGTATTGTGTAGGTGCCTGTCTAACATTAACGGGGAGGGAATTTCAAAGGGTTGCCAACCTTTTTAAGCCTGTGGGCATGTTGGGATTTATGAGTGAGTGCCATGGGTGCTTTTCGAAGGGGTTTGGTTAAAAGTCAAAAAATGAACACACCCTGTTTGTGCTTGCCCATTTATAAGCCACTTCCATCTTAAGAGTAACAGGAGCACAGGGCTGCAATGTTCAGCTGGCCTTCATCGAAGCGAGCACGCTTACTAGGAAGTACCTCTGTCACTTTGTAAATTCCCTTTGTAATGCGCCTGAGGTCTCACAGAATAATCTCCAGAATTCAGATCTCAGACAACTGCTCATCATCAACCTCACTTGTCAAGATTCACGTCGTAGGCAGAATTCCTCTGAGCCTGTAACATACTTGCTCTTCTGGGCAGCCTCAGTCATGGCTCAATACATCACAATCAAAGCTTGCTACATCACATTTTGTGGGTGGATTCAAGCGCATTACCAGAACTTCAGGTTTGCGCATTTAAAGCGGATTAAAGCACTCTGTCGCCGTACTGCTACAAATCCACTTCTTAAAAAACCACTGGACTTTTTGCGGTTTAGGAAGTAACGGGGAAATGCATTGCAAAGCACAGTATAAATGAATGATCAATGGGAAGATGTGTAAACGCCCTGCAAGTAAATCACAAAGAACAATCATGGTCGTAGAACCACCCTGCAAACAAATCAGAATGAATGCTCAGTGAAGACCAGACATAGCCTGGTTGGCGTTGACCTGTGACAGCGCTTTTCAGTGGTGGCTCCGTGTGTGTGGAATGCCCTCCCCAGTGAGGTGTGGACATCACTGGACAGAAGAATGTTTTTATCTGCACCTTTTTGGGGGGAAGGTTTTTATTGGCACCTGACTTTTAGAATGCTTTTTTGTTGCATTGTTTTGTTTGCTGCTCTGAGTTCCTTTGGCAGGAAGGGTGGATTATAATTTTTAAAAATAATAAGCACCGCATAAGCATTGTGCAAGCAAATCAGGATGAACCTACCACCAATCATACTCAGCTTACAACAAAGGAAGCAATAAAAACACATAGGTGAGTATTTATTTATTTATTTAATTTATTATTTATTTATTTATTTATTTATTTTATTACATTTCTAGACCGCCCTATAGCAATAAGCTCCCAGGGCAGTGAACAGCATAATAAAACAGTTGTATTGGTTGTGGTATCTACTCCAGCTTTCCCTGGGCCACTGGCAGCTGGCGACTCCGTGGGGCAATGGAATCCAGGCCGAGTTTTAGTCTGAACATTCAAGCAGTCCAAGGGGCTTAACCTATTGTGGGACTAGGTTTCAGCACCTTGGACAGCTCCTTGAAAGTTTGGACTAAAACCCGTAGTGGATTTCATTGCCCCGCTGACATGGAGCCACCAGCTGCGACTGCCCTGGGCTTATGCAGAAAAGAGCCAATCCTGTTTGGAACATTCCCTGCGTTCTCCGCAGCCTTTCCAGCCCACGTGAAGGGAGGGGCAGAGAATGGGTGAGTGGGAGAAGCAGAGGAACAGAGGGGCAAGGAAGGCATTTAGTGGCAGTTGAGGGAGTGGAAGGGGGGGAGCCTTCTGGCGAGACATTTTGGCTCTGGGTGTGGGTGGGCTGAGATTGCAGGTCTCACAGGGGCAAAGCCCACTTCGATCTTCAGGCCCTGAGCCATGCCAGTGTGCGTGGAGGGGGCGCGGGCACACACACCTCAGTAAACAAATAACCGCTGTGCACTCGTACAGCTTTTCACATGCCACATTCAACAAGTGAACAGTCTATTTAGACAGCACACAAGCTGTGCAAATCAGGAAGGGCACACACTTTCACACAAACACTTGTACCTGCATAGGGACAGCTTATACCTGTGTTCAGCGTAATGTGTGAACGCGACGGGTGGGACAGGCTTACGTGATGGGTCTGTTGCTGAGTCATGGGCTACCACCTATTTTTTGTGATTTTAAGCCCTGAGGGCCGCATACCTTCGGAGACACTCTTTCGGGGGCTGGATGCAGGGATGGGTGGAGCCACAAGCAAAAAGTGGGTGGAGCAATGGATGTGAGTTGTTATCTTTGTACAGGATCTGGACATGTAGAAGTAATCTCTTTTTAACTTGCTGTTGCTTTTAATTCTCTTCTGAATGTTTCAAAATGCTTGTTGTTGATTTTCTTGATAATGTTTGGTTTTTAATATTTTTTTTGTTCTTTTACAATCAGGCGGTATATAAATTCTGTCACATAAAATCAATCAATAAATACAGTAAGCTACATTCTGGCCACGCAAGTCAGAGAGGGCACAAACACATGCACATACCTCTCTCCTTCTACCAGCCAGGCAAGCAAGAAGCAGGAAAGCTGGCTTCTTTCCTCTCCAGCAGTACCATTAATGTCTGCACATGAATCAAAGAGTCGGCTTTATATGGAAAGTCGCTGCCAGTCAGTGTAAACAACACTGAACTAGATGGATCAATGGCCTAACTCAATGGAAGGCAGTATCCTATGCTGCTGTTTAAATCAACCCTTAATACAGGATCATGAGGACTGGAACTTTACTGCATTTTAGGGCAAGCCAGCGGGCAAGTAGGAACTGAGTGTATGCAACAGACGCAAGACTGAAGCACCATCAAAATGAGCTGCAACATGTGGGGGGACCCAGGATCCAGGGCAAAGGGCCAGTGGTAAAGCCATGCCTGGGCTGCTCTATTTCAGACTACAAACCTGGGGTCACAAGAAGGAACACTTCCCCGTAACAAAACCCATTCCCTTAACCTAGAAAGCTAGCATAGCACATGACCATGGTCAAATGGCAAGCACTGGAGGCCAGGTGGGCAGACACCTTTAATTATTTACCATTTGCTGCATTTTAATTGCATTTCTGTTCGTTAGCATCTCAATCAGAGCTCCACTTTGTACACAGAGCCTTGTGAGTGACCAGGCTTGAAATCTGAACATTAACCCCAGCTTTCCGCAAGCTCGAGCATTTGGTTTTGTGATCAGAAGCAGGAAACAGTCTTCCTGTAGATGCCAGACTCTTAAGTATCTCTAATAGCTGGGATGTTCTACCAGAGACAGTGCTCTTAGTGCAGGAATCAGGGACCTCCAGATGTTGTGGAACTACAACTCCCATCATCCCTGACCATTGGCTGTGCTGGCAACAGCTGATGAGTGTTGGGAGTCTAACAACATTCGGAGCAGAGGGTGGGGAACTGCCAGCCTGCAGGCCTAATTTGGCTCATGATATGTCCTCATTGGGCCTGCAAGGCCATTTTGGCCAAACCATAGGCACCTGGCGTACACCTCATGTCATCAATGATATCAGATGTGGAGTAGGTAAAAATAATCCTAGCTCAGCAGAAGGGGTGTTTGCAGACACCAGCATTCAGCTGATGGGTGAGGCTTTCAAAGCACTGTGTTTGGACTGACCACCTGTCACATTTGGCCCGCGAGAGGTGGCAATTACAGTCTGGTCCTCTGGGCTAAAAAGGTTCCCCACCCAGATTCTTGAAGGCCACAGGTCTCCCCCCAAGCCCCGACACCTAGAGTTGATTCAGAGGACAAGGCAGGAGAAAGCAAGGAAGGATAAATTGTGCACCAGGTGGACAAATGTTTTCTTTCCCTTGCTCGTAACCCTAGAACTTGGGGGACATCCAAGGATGCTGAAGGCCGGAAGATTCAGGACCGACAGAAGAAAGGACTACTTCACACAGTTATATTATGGAATTTGCCCCCACAAGAGGCAGTGAATGGCCACCAACCTCGATGGCTTTAAAACGGGATTGGGCAAATCAGTGGAGGAAAAGGCTATCAAGGGCAACTAGCCACAATGGCTCTGTTCTACCGCCAGTGTCGGAGGCAGCATGTCTCTGAATGCCGAATTGCTGGGAATGAGAACAGAGTGCTACTCTAGATGGGCCATTAGATGATCCAGTTGGGATCTAGACGATCCAGCTGGCTCTTCTTAGGTCCTTCGCATCTGCTTTTATCTAATTGCAGAGATCCCGCAAGAACGCTCAACATTTTGCCTGCAGTAGAGGCATCTTGCAAAGTGCTTTCAATCGATCGGTCAAGCGGAGATGTTGCACCACCACTAAAAAAATTAAACCTGTGCTACCTTAGAGAACCCAAGCAAAGTTCACAGATCAGATTTCAGAGAGGTCAGTGGAGGAATGGGAAAATGACACAGCCTCAAGAGTCGGTCAGTTCTGCAAAGGATTCCTGGGTTCGGGCTTTAGGAGACACTTGTCCTTTTTTTAAAAAAAATGTGTAAACTGGCTTGTGTGATCACTGGTTGAAGGGGCAGGGAGTTATTTATGAGCCTGAAATAAGTTGTGAGTTACAGAATAGCTTCCACATGTATTTAACCAGACTCCAGGGGAAGTGGAGCAAGAACTCCCCCCACCCCTTCCACACGCTCCTATAACAGAATATCACCATTGATGCCCCACTGCTCTGGATTAAGGATTAAAATGAGAGTGGAACGTGGCCAACAAAAAGAGACTTCTCGGTACCTAAACACACCACTGATGTTTCAAAAGAGATCAAGGGTGAGGGGACAGGGTTGTTTTCCCCCCTAAAGCACTTGGCCCCAAAACCTATTAGCTGATCCAAAAGCAGCCTTGAGTATGTGCAGCACACCTTCTCCTCATTGCCACTGCCCACAAATCACAAGCGGGCCCCAAACATTGGGGATTTTGAGCAAAGGCAGGTCCAAATCTTTCTTTTGTTATTCCCAGGGAGGGGTGAGGAGGAATGAAGGGGAGAGAACAAAGCTTTGGGTGTTACCTGCGGCCTGCGACTCTCCAAGGCTAATGGGCAGTGCTTGCAAGACCCCTAGAACACTGGTGCTTGCAAAAGGCACAGCTCTGCAAACCTTGCTTCTGGCATGAGCCGTGTCTTCAGATGCCCCACACCTGACCACGTGTGATGTTAGGTGTAGGGGCCAGTGGGCGTGAGCTGGCCAAAGGTGGAGGCCTAGACCAGTGGGCCAGGTTTCCCACAGCTGGTCTAGCAGGAACCAACAAGTCTTCTAAGTGGAGATTTTTTTATCCCACTTGGTATCTGTATTGAATCTGAATTGATTTTATCCATGCAGTGTGTATGTGTGTAGTTTTAAAATTGTTTTTATAAATGCAGCTGTTTCATGTATGTTTTCATGGTATTGCAAATTGCTTCGGGATGCCTCACAGGAAGCCATTCATAAACAAAAGTGGTAGTAACAACCACCAGTTCCACAATTTGCCCTCCTGCCCCAGAAGATTCCTGGAGATGAGAGTCTGAGTGTTAAGGTCTGCGTTCAAGTCTCAACGCTTGGCCTAGACTCACACTTGTAAAATGGGATATGAGTGTCCTACTTCCCAACGGTGACCACAAAAGGCAGAAACCCCTTTCAAAGTCAGCAAGCACTATGCGGATTATTAGGAAAGCAACCCACCAACGGGGGGGGGGGGCTCCTCTGCAGCAAGGACAATTTGAGAACAACGAAACTGCGTGTCAAGGGGCTGCATGCCTAGCTGCAAAAGACATTCCTTTGGCAACCAAATGCCATTCCCAGAGGCTAGCGAAGCTGTGGCAAAACAGCAGTCTTTCACAGCCTGGCCTTCCTCCCCTCCCTCTGCCAATAGAAGCCCATTCAGACAACACATACCATTTACATAATTCTGCTTTATTTGGTCTTTCGTACAAAAACGCTTTCAGCTTCTGATTTCCTGCTTTCAAAACATACACACAAAACAACCCCACCCCCATTGGTCATCATCTAGCTCTGGGGCAGGGGGAGGAGAAAGAAGAGCCCCCCCCTCCCCACGCCATCTGGGCATATGCTCCTCTGCGCAGGAGAGTCTGGCCATCGGAAAAGGTGAACTCAGGCAGTAGTGTGCCACCCCTACCAATACTCAATCCAGGAAAAGAGGCTGAGATACCATTTTCTTGAACCTCCTTAATAAACTACAGAGGCTCCCAAATTTTGTTGCTTTATCCAGAAATGAAACGGCTGCCTTCCAAAAATAAGGAAGGTTTAACATCAATCTGCAAAGGACTAGAGAGAAGCTTAACGGTGGGTGCACTTTGCATTTTGGAACCTATATTATATGAGAGGCACCTTGTCAGTTGATGGGAGGAGCCACAGACAACCACCAATGGGTGCCGCTCAGTCCCTTTCCCCCTCGGCGCACGCAGGGATCGTTTTTGACTTTATCACCTTAGGGGACCCAAGGCAATTTTTTGAAGGACTTGAGGTCAGGTAACGAAATTTGCCTTTAGTGTCCTGGAAATGAGGTGCCTTGCTCCAAGGGGGAAATCAGAGGGCCACATGTAGAGCTGGGATGTAAACCGGCTAGCACCCAAATCTCACACACCCAATACACAACGCAAGTTATGGGATCTCTACAACCGTTACTCCTATGAAGAAAATTGGTCCAGAAGCGCATGGCGATTTCAATATTCCGATTACAGGTTAGAAAACCTTTTGAAGTTGGTCAAGACAACAAGGGGAGGTGGACACATCTACTTCTCTGACCTTCATACAACTCTGCTGTGAGCTGAAGGGTGGGCAGAACTCACACTGAGAAGTTAACCCATGCACGGGGGCAGAAAACAGTGACATAAGATGGGAGGAGGCCAAGCCCTCCAGGACTTGAATAATTTCCAAATCTCAATGAGTACAAAAATAAAGAGAACCAACAGGCATCCATGACACTTAGGCAACGGAAGGAAGCGTTGCATCAGCTCACCTGGAGAACCCAACGGTAAGGGGAGAAGGCCTAGAGGCCTGTCGGGAGGGGAATGTCAAAAATGACAGAGAGCAGCACAGCTGCTCCTGTGATCGAGTTTGGAATGCAAACCCTGTGAAACGGGAAGACACGATTGCCACCCTGACTGCACTAAGGAAGGTTGACCAACGGCAAACAGGCCAAGAGGATCAAGGAATGGATGCAGTCCTGTCCACCTGGACAGAAAAGGCCAACACTGGCGGGCATGGCCAGCCGACTTGACTCCTGCCGGTCCCCGACAGAGCCAAGGCTCGCCAGACTGGGCCAAGCAGCACTTCCAAAACAGCAATGGTGGCTGTGGAGCAACAAACCGACTTACCTATGCCTATACCTGCTTGATCCATGCTGCCCAAATCCTACAAGGGAGCAGCAAGTGCAACCCCCCCACCCTGTAAAGACTTCCCAATCGCGAGGGACAATGACTACTTCTCTTTTGCCCTCCCCACCCGAGGCTTCAAAAGTGCATTTGGCTATTGCCCATTGGCGACCAGGCTGCCTTGCTGCACACAGTCAAGACCACGCTAGAGAGCCCTTGCCGTCCCGGCTCACCCTGAGTGTCCACATGGCAACAGCAGATACCCCTCAGAACCCCAGCTACCCACCCCCCAACTATGGGTTGCCAGCTCACTCTTGACTGAAGAGGCCACTAAGACCAGCTCCAGAGCAGGCCGGGGAGGCAGTGGTGGTCATGGGGAGTGTTCAGCCACCACATTTACAGGTAAGTGTCCTCGCTCTCCCGAGAGCTCAGGCTCTCCTTGGACTGGCAGAGGAGAGGGGCCTCTGTCTCCAGCAAAGTCCGAGTTCCATTTTCCTCAGGGATGGGGCCGTTGGCCGGGCTGGCTTTCCCTCGCTTGTGCCCCTTTGGCAACTTGCTCTTGCGGCCCTTGGGGGACAGCATGGTGCCGGGGGGGAGGATGATGGAGGGGGAGGGCTCCAGGGCCTTGCGGGAATACGGCTCGGCGTCACTGATGGCCTTGGCGCCGTGGAAGCGTGGAGGGGATTTGTACTGCAGCTCTCCGCGGGTCTCCTTCCATTTCTTGAGCTGGATCAGGTGTTCCCGCTCTATGTGACGCTCCGTCACCGGCAATTCTATGATCTATGGAAGGACAACAAAAATGATCCAGGTGTTCCTTAGATCCAGGTGTTCCTTATGCCAGAACATAATACGGAGCCAAGTAAGGAGAAGGGTCCTTTCCTTACATTTAAGGGTGTTTTCTGTCACCTCTGCAATCAACACCCCAAATATCCACCAGGTTCAGCATCTTAAATAAAGACACGGCAACCCACCCACCCAGTCACTCGAATTCAATAAAACCCCAATGCACATTGACTCCTGATCTTAAACAAGGAACAAGTGCACAGGCTTATTCGAAAGAAAAATGGGCACTGCTGTTCTTGAATTGCCTGTGCCTGTTCTCCAGTTTCCAGGGGAGAGTGCTCTGCTGCCTCTCGCTCACCATCTCAGGCAGAGGAGTTGCTATCTGCTCTGGTAACACTTGGGACTGAGGACTGGCCTCGCCTTCCTTGGCAGCTTTTTAAGGAGAGCAACTAAGGGGTTTATGGTACGGGTGGCTAACTTTTTCAGGGCCAGGGGCCACATTGACTCTCTGGGGATCACATGACAAAGTGGGTGTGGAAAAACTATAAAAACGTGGGTATGGCTGGGTTTTTTTAAAAATAAAAGTTTTTGGAGGGGCTGGGGGGATCGAAAAAAGCTTTTGGCATTGCGGTGAGGTACCTATGGGAGCAATCAGGAAAAAATGGGGGTACAAACAATTTTTGAGGGATGGAAGCCACCCATAGGTTAGCCATCACCAGTCTACGAGATTCACCTCTGCGCTAGTCAGAAGCGATCTTCAGAATACATTTCCCTGTGCTCCTGAACAAATACCTGTTACATGCTGTGCCTTTTGAGTGGTTTAATGCAAAAGGCCAAGCTGCACTAGAGCAGGGGTTTCCAAACTGTGGTGCACAGACCAGCAGTGGCCTGTGAGCTTCATTCAGGCTGTCCGCAGCAAGTTTGTGGATTGGTGGCTGAAGACAGGAGACTGTCACGTTAAACAGTCATATTGCTTTTTAAAATTATATTTCTGTTGCTTTTCTTTCTTTTGCTGTATTTCACTGCACTACAATCTGCATTCTATAGAAAAATTGCTATACAATAAAATGCAACACTTAAGAAATAAATAAAAATAAAAATCATGCAGCATCTAGCACAGTGCGTTACAATCCCTACAACAGGCAGAAAAGCCATTAGGTGGCCCGCCAAGATCCTCCACAATTTTCAGGTGGTTCCCCACAGATCACTGTGCAGGGGCTGCCAGGACGGACTGTACTTTGCCTTTTTGCCCTTCCAATCCAGTTGTAGGATCCCAAAGGATTTTGACCACAAGCTCACAGTAAACCTGCTATGGAAACGCTACTCCAGCAGAGGGCAGCATTGCCCTGCAATCATCAATAGCATTTCAAGACGTCTAAAGCTTCCTTCAGTAGGGTATGCCACTGATCTGCCTAGCCTGTTACTGTCCGACAGCTCCTTCAAGGCTAACAGGCAAGACTCTGTCCCCACCCTGCTTCCCGATAACCTTTAATGGCAGATCCTGGAGAGGCTGAACCCTTTAGGCACACGTGTGCTCTGCACCAGGGGTGAGCAGACAGGAAATCTGAACATCTTGGGGTGATCTGCAGCAGATCCTCAAGGATTTTCAACTGTCAGTGGTTTCAGCAGCAACAAAAACAACAAAAGACCTCCATGTGACACAGAATTCTGGTTCCCTATGCTTGACAAAGAGTTCTGTGTAGCTCGGAAACAGACATGCTCGAATATCAACACAAGCTACTCCAAGCAACGTGGTTTTTATTCCGCAGCGCAGCCAAATGCTTTTCAGGAAGGGTGGTAGTAGTACAATTGCAACAAGGTTGCCATGAATCCCAGGGAAAGCAATTCTGGTTCCATGTCTTCAGAACCATGGGCCTTTCTCAGGGATTCCCAGCTAGTCCTGCCCACTGACTTGGGGAAACCGAGGCAGCAACCAGTGCTAAGAACCACAGTGGGGAAAGCGACTGACTTCATTCTGATCAGGCTACTGACTTGCAGTCGACCAGGGTGGAGAAAGCGACTGAGCAGGCTGGGGCTGCCCCCATTTCCATTTTACCTCTTGCACAAGGAAAGTCTCCTGCATGATCTTGGGGTGCAGCGCCCTCAGCTGCTCCATCGTCTCATACTGCCCCTGGCAGGATTTCAGCTTCTCCGAAGAGCCCAGGGTGTGTTTCAGCAGCACCAGACCCACTCGGAAGATAATCTTGACTCCTGGAAAAGGAGAGTCAGCCGTCAGCAAATACCCCGTTGTTGGAAAGGTCACCAGAAGGCAAGATGCAAGCCAATCCAGCTGTCCACCCCAAGTTAGAATAAGTCTATCCTGCATTATAGCCCTGAAGACAGGACTGGGGAGCTGCAGGCCTGAAAACAAATGCGGCCCTCCAGGCCTCTCCATCAGGCCCTCAAGACTCCTCAGTCCACATCCCATACCAATTTGTGAGAGTGCATGTAGAGAGAAATCTCTGGCTTTGGTGTGTGCCCCCCGTACAAAAGGCAAGCGCCTTATCCCATTGCTCTGCCCACTCTAGCCTCCAGCCCCGCCTGCCACTGGGATGGACCTCCCCAGAGGATTCCATGCAAGCAAATGCGGCCCTTGGGCTGAAAAAAGTTCCCCACCCGGGAGGCAGAATTGGTCCAAGGCACACAGTGCTATTCTGCTGGTAACAGCTGAGCAAATCTCGGTTTGGCAGTCGCCTTCCTCAAAAGGAAATGCCCAACAAGAGCTGATCAACATTCTCAGAAACACACACGTGTACATTTGCGCACTTGGAAAATGGGTCTTCCCTTTCCTCCTAAAGTCCATTAAGTGAAAGGAAGCATTTAAGAGGAGAGCCATCATTGTGACGTAGTGAAAAGAAAGAGCGGGTTAGAGTTTGAGCCAAAGGGTAATGGCTTAAACTCCTGCTCAGCTATAAAGCTTTTTGGATGATCTTGGACCCGTCCCTCTCTCTCTCGCACACACACTTGCGCACACACACAGCCTCTCCTGCCCCAAAGCGTGGCTGTAAGGATAAACATGAGATGCTTATATTGCTCTAAACACTCAGGAGAAGTGTGCCCATTGCAAATGTAATCTGAAAACAAAATCCTGGCATTCCTGGATATGAAGATGCAGGTGCCTGACTGTCAGCAGGTGGCAGCAGATCAGTACAAACCAAATCTCGCAACCCCACCCCACCATGGAAAATGGAAGCCCAGAATTTAAAAAACGTCTTTGCCAGCTGCCCCACACCTGCCCTTTCCCCTCCCCTCCAATTAGCCAGCCAGCCACTAAGCAATGCCCATCAGTGCCGGCAGGAAGGGGAGCCTTCAAGCTGGTACCTTCGCAGAAAAACATGTCCCAGACCCGCAGCACAGAGCTCCAGGGCAAGGTCCTGGAGAAGGCACACATGAACCATTCTGTCATGTAGAGGATGGGATCGATCTTCTGCTTGCTCAGGTGCTTGTAGGCCACAGGCGAGACCCTGTGAAGCAGGGAGAAGAGGATCTCCCCATCCAGCTGGATGGCCTCCTGCATGAAGGAACCAGGATCAGGGCAGGCAAAGGGGGAAGAGAAGGCCCGGGATGTCCCAGACACCTACCCACCCTGCCAAACCAGGAGATTTGTTCAGCCTTACCTGGAGAGGCTGGGGGACTGTACCTGGGGCCACGGGCATGGCCTACCACTAAGCTACAGCCCTCCCCACAGGAGGGCCCAGGACACCATACAGGAGCATCGCTCACCAGCTTGTCACTGTAGTAGCCGGGAAGGTACTTCTCACAGATCTGAACAAGGCACCAAAAAGCTTGCTGAAAAGCAGGGAGAGGGGGAAGAAGACGTTACTCTACAGTGCGGAGTCAACTGGCGCAATGTGGCGACAGCATGAATTTGGGGTGATCGCTGTAAAGACTGACTTAGCAACCGGCCATCCACCAGTTGCTTTTCTCATCTCTGCACTCCCGTGATGGGAAAAGCTGCTACGGGCACAGTTCTCCCTTCTGTTCCAGCCCTTCAGTGCGGCTTCATGAACCCCGCTTGCTCCCACAGAGGAAACAGCGTAAGGGAGGATCACGCATGTGCTGAGAGTGGGACGCTGCAGCCATTTGGACAGAGCGGCTCCCTGCACATCTCTGGCTGTTTCAACCCCACTGAGGCTGAAAGCGTGCAGGGGAGCATGGCTTCAGCTCGCCTTGTGCAGCTGTCCGGCACGTGTGGATTCAGCTTGGCCAAAGCCTCACCGCACCCCTCCCTCCCATAACATTGCAGAGCAGCCACTGGCCAACTCTAGGGCCAGGCCTACTGGGGCAGAAGGCCCAGACTGCTTCTGAAGCCGGCTTCCAGATATGAGAGGCAGGAGAGAAGAGGAACCAGGGCCACTCCAGACCACAGAGAGACTCCTTATCAGGAGATTTAAAAAGACAACCCCATGCGTGTATAAAGCGATGGTGAGGAACCGTTTGGCCCTTCAGATGTGGCCAGGGATGATAGGAGCTGTAGTTCAGCAACATCTGGAGGGACAAATAAAAGGCTGAGCCACCTGTTCCCCAAGCCCCTAATCAAATTCAAAGCCTGTTGTGCCCATTTTAAAGTGGTGGGTTTTCAAAGCCATAAAGTAGTTGATCATGTGTCATTTTGCATTCGCAAAAAGAGAGAAGAGGTATGTGGAGCGGTCCCGCACGGTCGGGGGGGGGGGCTGGGAGCAGGGGGCCTGGGGCAGGCTGGCGCCTAAGCACCTAGTCACGCCTGGCGCAGGCCCTGGATGTAAATATAATAAATTTAAATAAAGTAAATCAGCGGGCCTTTGTTTGACGCAAGCAGCAGCCTACCTCTGCAGGCATATGCATCAGCAACACCGCAGCAATCGGCGCCTGGGCTTGGCAGTAACCCTCCTCCGGCCGGTAGAGCGTGTAGGCCTTCAGTACCCGGAACAAGTCTTGCTGCCTGCAGGAAAAGAGCAGCCCACATCACAGACATAAGGACTGGGGAAAACACAGGGAGCAGGCACCCTGCTACTCCCAAGCGGAGCTCGGCCCAAGAAACCCAGATGTAGAAGCGCACGGAAGCCAAGATGTTTGCCATGGGGGCCCACGAGGAAGCCAGCTGCAGCCTAGTGAGTCCTGGGTTCAAATCTCACCTCTGCTGCAAGCTCAGCAGGTGGCAAACTGTCACTGCCCCACTGCCCCATCAGGATGATACAGGCCGAACTGACTGGGTTGTTTTAAAAGCAGGGGTGAGGGATCTGCGGCCATTCAGGCGTTGCTGAATTACAACTCCCATTGGCTGTGCTGGCTGGGGCTGAGGAGAGATGGAGCCCATTGATTTCCAGAGGGTCGTATGTTTTCCTGGCCCTGTTTGAAGGATTGTCATTATGGAAAGAGCTTTGAACACTTAGAAAAGTGCTGTGAAAAAATATCCCGTTAGTGGTCGAGTCAGGTTTGACTACCTGCAAATAACCATGCTTATGGTTGGCCCGAGACCGTTTCTACTCCCGCAAAGGACACTTGGAGATAAGCGTGGCAGTACTTAATGAAATTTGAAAGAGATCCCCTCTGAGCTGGAGAGGGGAAGCCACTCGGTAGGATTTCCTTCGGACCCGTACCCCTTTCCTTTACCAGGAAAGCTGAGAAGGGGTGGGGAGAAAGACAAACTCTTTGGCAACTCGTACTCGAGCTACAACAAATAATGATGCAAATTTGCTCGTTTGCCTAACCCACAGAGGCTGCAGGATCCTGCTGCCCTTGGCGCTAAAAAGAGAACTAAACTTCTGCGCCAAGCACACAGTCCTGCGATCACTGTAAACAATACAGATGATGGCAGTTGATTGCACCCACAGCCCAAAGGGAAAGGATCACTGGTATTCATCCAAGAGCATTATTTCCTCCCCAGCCCAGGCAACCCTCCCACCCCAAACATCGTCAGGCATGCCCGGAACGGCCTCTCTTTGTATACCAGACATGCCCAGGTGGTCAAAGAAGCTTGAACAACCTGGCAGAGAGAACTTCCTTATAGCCGCTGCCCTTTGCAAATCCACCTTCCCTGGCCCCTGCCAGCAAGCCCTGAGTGGCATTTGCACAGAGGTTTCAGATGCCAACAATGCAGTGCTAGGCAACCTGCAAAACACACCTCAAGGAAAGCTGTGAAGTGTGCCCATTGCTGTGGTCTCCAATCCACCACCGGGGTGTGTGTGTTGGTATCTGGCTGCCTCCAAAAATAACAATCAGCTGATGGTTGGATTTGGGGAGAGGGGGGGCAGGGGGAAGCAACTCCACAATGCCACACAGAGTCAATAAAAAGGTAAGGAAAGATCCCAGAGATCCAGCTTACCCGTGGCCTCCACGAGCAACAAACATTTCGTGGAACGGGAATTGCCTGTGGAGATCCCGTTCAATCACATCCAGCCATTTGGGGTCGCCCGGGGCCACGTCCAGCTCCTGTGGATGAGACACAGTAACCACTTCATGGGTTGCAAGGTTCCAACGGAGAAATAAGGAAAAGTCACTAGGACAGTTGTCTCCTACATTTTCAAAACAACAACCCCAAAGGAGAGTGGGCTATCTGCCTTCAAGTCGATTACGACTTATGGCGACCCTATGAATCAGTGACCTCCAAGAGCATCTGTTGTGAGCCACCCTGTTCAGATCTTGTACGTTCAGGTCTGTGGCTTCCTTGATGGAATCAATCTATCTCTTGTTTGGTCTTTGGCCTTTGGGATTCCTTTCATGGAGCAAAGTGAGTGGACTACCCAAATGCCTAGTACTAAGACAGACTCTCCCTCTTGTTTGAGTTGACACAGTCGGTTAAAAGTGGTACTAACAAAAAACCCTCACTCAATAGCCGAAGGAGTTGGAAATATGCAACCAGTTTGACACTGGAGAGGTTGAGGCAGATCATATTCTGGCATCCTCAAACAAGTTCTTGGAGAGAGGGCGAGAGACCAGATCTGAAAAAACTGCCTTACACCAGGCCAGAGAATTTGTCCATCAGTGCCTACTGGCCACGATAACTATGTTTTCCTTCCACTGTTGGAGGCAGTATCCTCTGGATACTGCTGGGAATCACAAGCGAGGAGAGCACTCCTGCACTCAGGTCCTGCTTGCAGACTTCCTAGAAGCAGCATCAGGTTGGCCAGTGTGAGAACAGGATGCTGGACTAGATGGGCCCCTGGCCTGATCCTGCAGGGCTCTTGTCTATTCTGCCTGGCAACGGCTCTCCAAGGTCTCAAGAGGAGGCCTTTCCCTGTTAGCTCCTAGCAGACCCTTTTAAATGGAGATGCCTCCATGTGCAAACCATGTGCTCTTCCCCTGAGCTACAGGCCCTCACTAGATCCCTTATTAAGCCGCAGCGGAAGGATTGCCCAAACTCCCCAAAGCCAGAGAAACTTCTATCGTGCTCTGTAAGCCCTGACTACCAGGTCAGGCATGGAACTGGCGATGCGTGACTGACCCGTTAACTACCGGTCCAGGATCTTCTAGGCTAGGGCCATGCCAGCTACTGAGACCTGTTTCTTAGGTGCAATAGCAAAGTTCTGCCCAGACAGCAAGGCTGGAAGGGCTGAAGGAAAAGGTGAGGGATCAACAAAGGAGGGTGGGGTCAAGGGTGACCTGATGGTATGTTCTTGACTGTTATGATTCATAAAAAAAACCTTGTTCTTTATTTAAAAATCACTATATATTGGAAAGTAGCTGAAGGCAAGGTGCCACAGATGGCAAAGGATGCCCCCCCCTTTTTGTTACCTACTGTAGAGAAATTACCCAGCACCAAAACTGCAAGCTCAAATCCTTGTTAAGGGTGCAATGTCCACACAACTCGTTACATTTTAGCACAGAGTGGGAGGCACCCTTGGCAGACTTTGCCCTGAAAGAACAGGAGAACAGCCTCGTAGGATCAAACCAGGGGCTAAACTAGACACGACATTAAATGTGTCTGTACATTCCATTTAAGCCTCGTGGTCCTCTCCGCCATCTAAGCCACGGACATCACTCCGTAGCGAAAGCCCTTCCCAGCCAGGTGAAACAGCACCTTTCATCTGTCCTGAATAGTAGTGTAGTGGCTAATTCAGAAGTGCAGGGTCCCTTCATGACAGTCACAGCCATGCCCCCTCCCATCCTTTGTTTTCCCCTGCTGGGTCGAGAATGAGACTCTTGTTAATGCCTTCTCCCACAGCAACAGACATCCCTAGCAGCCAATCAGCATGAAAGGGGAGAGTGTTAGCTACTGATAAGAGTCTTCTCAGTGGCTGATTGACCTCCTTTCACTCTGACTGGCTCCAATCAGCAGGAAAAGAACAAGAAAGCATGCTGGAAGACTCTTCTCAGTGGCTAACACATTCCCTTTTCATGCTGATTGGATTATAGGATGCTGGAGATCTGGGGACCCTCTAAGACCCTGCGAGACCCCCAGGCAACCACACCCCTGGTCCTGAACCTTCTGACAATGAATGACCCTGTAATGTGTAGGAATGAGAGAAAAAAATAGTCTTATCCCGCCTCGAGAAATGCCTTACATCAAACTTCCCAGAGTTTTGCTCCAATTTGACTTTGCCTCCTGAGAGGTATTGCCAGGCCCGACCCCGCAGCGATGGGGGGATCCCCTTCTGGCATCGCAGCCGGATCTGAAAAGGCAAAGCAGCCATCAGCGAGGTGCGAGAAAAGCTACAATCCACACACAGGATACAGTTCCCGGCTATGCCACTGGTTGAACAAGGAAAGAGACAAACTCATTTGTCTTAACCTCTTCATCTTTTCTTTTAAAGTTTCTTAGGAAAACGTACACAGGCTGTATAAACCGGGAGTAGGCTAGGTTTTTCAGCCTGAGGGCCACATTCACTCCCTTCTGGGGGCCGCGTGTCAGTCAGTGGTGGTGAAGCAATGAATGTAAATTTTACCTTTGAATGTGCAAAGCGGGGACAGTGAGGGGTGTGGTCTGGGGAGAGTTCCAAGGGCTGGATGGAGAGACCTGGAGGGCCACATTTGGCTGCCTGGGCCTGAGGCTCCCCCATCACTGCCAGAAAGACCCCTAAAACATGTACCTACATACTTGCAATGAATGAGGATGCTGTCAGAACATGAAGCAAGCCAGCAGCATCACTCGGTTGTGGACTGTTACGTAGGAGCAATCACTGGACTCCGCATGCCTTGCCCGCCCGCAACAGGCCTCTGTCAAGCCGATTGCAAACAGCTCACTTTGGTGAAGCTCAGATTCTGCTTCCTAGGGCTTAGCAAAGACTATCCTAGCAGCTGTTTGAGAAGGAAGAGAATAGGAGAGTCAAGATGCACAACAGGGACAAGAGGGGCTAGTCACGGAATCATAGAATAGTAGAGTTGGAAGGGGCCTGTAAGGCCATCAAGTCCAACCCCCTGCTCAATGCAGGAATCCAAATCAAAGCAAATCAAAGTCTGTGGCCTTCTAGACGTTGCTGGACGACAGCTCCCATAATCCCTGACCTTTGGCCATGCCGACTGGGACTGGCATTAGCCAACTCTGGAGGGACCACAGGCTCTCCTCCCTGCCCCCCGTTCGGAGGGTTTCAGAGAGGGTACTTGCCTGAAGAAAAATCCCCTGCAAAGCAGAGAAGAATCTGGTCAAGATATGTCACCCCCACACACACGCCCCGAGAACAAATCAATGCTTATCACCCCAGACAGCACAGCTAAGCGTAAGCAACGATGGGCTGTTTTTAAACATCAGTTTTGTATTTGGCTTTGTGTTTGTGGTATTTTTAGGATGCTGCAAATAGCCTAAGGGATTTTCCTCTGAAATATGAAGCAGTGTGTATAAATGCCCTAAATCAATAGATATAGATTTGCTCAGGGGCGAAGCTAAGGGCTCCCCTCAGAAAAATTTCAAGGGAAGAAACTCCAGAGCTGTGATATGGGTGGAAGTGGCTGGGCGGGGGGAGGAGAGGGAAACAAACCTAGGCCGGAGCTGCCGTCATGGGAAGGTGCCAGAGTTTAAACGCTGGAAAAACATAAAAGGAAATCTGAAGGTCTGCAACAGACAGAGGAGTCAGCAGTCTAAGGCAGGGACCGGCTTCCACAGTCCACGTCAGCGAGAGCCAGCCGCACAGTTCTCTCTGCCCCGTCACCCCCACATGTCTGTTGGGAAAGGCAGCTTCCACTGCTAACACCAACGGCAACCGGGGAGGCATCATTCTGCTGGGCAACCTAACATGCTCTTTGATGCCAGGGGGAGGAAAGAGGCAGGGGCATCTCCCTCCAAGGAACAGACAGCCTCAACCTGCAGGTGAAACGAGGGGGGGCCGTTGGAAAGGCAAGGAGCCAGGGCTTGGAGGCAGCCTTAGAAAGAGGGCCAAGACACAGGGTGCAGAGCTGACTGGCTCCCCACGAGGCTGGCAGATTGACAGAGCGAACAAGACAGAATGGGCTGCCAGGGATGTTCAGCCTCGACGAAAAGGCTTCGTCTTGGGAAACACCAGCTGCCACCTCAAAAGCTGGCCCAGGGAGGTGGGCAGGGGCCAGGTGACTTCAGAGCGTCACACTACCCCTTGGAACCCACTCCCATGCCAAGCAGGAACGGATGTAAGCAGAATTCGGCACAACTGATTCAGGTTGCAGAACTTATCCAGTGCTGCACGCAAATCAACCCAGGCACAAAAATAAGAGAGGGCAAAGGGTTTGGGAAATGAGACTGCGAAGGCAGCACCTCTTCCCACTTGCGATTCACAGCGACTGGGACTCTGAGGCATCCTGCCTCTCACAGTGGAGGGAGAACACAGCTTTTATCCTCCCCTAAATTGATCTCAGCCTCTTTTAAAGCCATCGCTCCAGCTTGCGGGAGCCAACGCGACAGTTTCACTATGCACTGCGTGACGTGTTCTCTTCCGTCCATCCGGAATCTTCCAAAATCCAGCTTCATGGATTGGCCCCAGGTTCTCCATCGTGCATAATTGCACGTTCCTCCAGGTGGGCTTCTCCACCCGCACATAGCCCTTTGTTTCTCCACAGAGTGAAGCCCGAAGCCTGGCAAAACGGTAACGTGCCAGGAAGATCACGGCTCCTTCTGCTGTCGTCTGACCTCTGCGCTCTAGCTTCCAGGCGGGGCTTTCTCCATAGCAGTTTCAAGCTCTGAGTCCTTCCTGTTTAAGCCTGTACTCTTAAAGCTGCTCCGATCGCCTCAAATGGAGCTTCTGCAGAGGGAGATCTGCTGCTTGGCCGAACTGGCTCAGGGGGGGGAAAAACCACACCGCTGCGTAGGACAGCAGGCTCGCAAGCACCAGGGGTGTTCACAGTACAGACCCAGCAGTGCTATCTTGCCTGGTGATTTCACCGCCAGGAAGGAAACGGAGGCAGGAGGAACTCGACTGGATGCAGCTTGTTGAAGGCTCTGTCTCCAGCGAGCTGAGCCAAGCTCCTATAGATGAGGGAGGCAGAGACGGATTCCTGATCCCACTTTGCACGGAGGGGCGGGGAGGACAAACTAAAACGCACAACAGGACAAAGGACACAGGGAAGTTCTGGGTACAGAGTCACTGCTCTTGGCAGGGGCAGCAGATTCCTACATGTCTATACAAAAGCAGGAGCTGTTGTCTTGGGACAGACAGACAGGCCCGTATGGAACAAAAAGGATTCCCGGCCTGTGTATACAAGGGATTTGATTCAGGATAATAAAGCCTACGGGATCCCTGTTCACAAAGCCTGTATGTTTAAGCAACCCAACTATTATGTAGCTGGGGGGGGGGGCAAGGCCAAGAATGAAAGGTGTTAGCACGAAAATTTTCGTCTTGCATCAAGCCATGGGTTATGCTTTTATTTATTTATGCTTACTGTTTGGGTTCGGAACAGAAAAGAGCCTGGCAGGCCTGGGAAACGCCTTCTTGCTGAGGGCCCTTTGAAAAATATCTCAAATTGCTGCAGGTCGCGATACACCGCTACGGATTTGTGAGGTTTTTTCAACCCCCAGAGACGGCTTTTCTTGATCACGTGCGTGAGCACACTGATTAAGAGGGGCTGGAGCTGCAAAGTGGACATCACTGCCGTGAAGTCAGTGGTTTGCCTTATATGCAATGCCAAACCACGGTTTGCAGGCTCTCACTCCGCAAGCCGGAATTGCAAACCAGAGTTTCCAGTGGAGGCTCATCCACTTGGGCGCATGGGACACCCCCCCACCAACCTCAGCCAGCCCTCACCTGCCTCCCTTCTTATTTACAACCAGCCCAGGGGGTGGCAGCACTGACTGGCAGCTTCCTCCTCCTCTTTAGCCTCAGCCTTGGCCTTGCAGAACTTAGCAGGCAGGAGGAGTCTGGGGACAAAATTGGAATTAGCTGGCTCTGCCCATTGGTGGCTCTGGCTCCACCTATTGCTGGCCGCCTTGCCTTCCACCCTACCCATCTCAGCCGAGTTCGATCGTGGCTCAGATGTTAATGGCAAACTGAGGTTTATGCTAAACAGGAAAACAAAACAGAATCCAGGGGTGCCAAAGGAATGGCGGCGGGGGGGGAGCTTGTGAGTTTGCAGTGTGTCTCCTGATTAGGAATGCTGTTTCAGAACAACTTGGCAGGCAGGTCTTTGGCAGTCTCTCTCTCCACACTCCGCTCTTCCGTCCAGTGACACAGACCTACCTGACAGGGGTGTCCTACTGACTGAGGCAAGAGTGCTCTATAAACGCCAAGAATTATTGCCACGAATTATTACCCCGTATGGTGAGTAGACAGAGGTGCGAATCACCCATTTTGGCAAGGACAGGATGTCTCCTGCAGGTCTACATAAGATCAGAAGCAGGCCCAAATCCAGTTGTTAATGTCGTGGGGTAAACTGACAGCATGAACACAAAAGGACACCCCAGAATTCCCAGCCTGCGTATACCCACCACAACCTAAATAGGACGCACTGATTTCCCTTCATTACTGTAATTGTCTCATGTAGCAGATTGCTTTGGTTTGAATTTTAAGGCAGGGAAAGGAAGAAATGAAATGGTTAGCAGGAGCTGTGCCACAGGGCATATCTTCCTGTCCCAGAACAGCCCCACTATGCAGATAGTCTTCGTAGTTCTGGAGAAACTGGTCCCTGTGCAGCCGGCCAGCCAGCCACCGGGTAGGGTGCAGCTTATAATTTTTGCTTGTTTAAGGCAAGTTACGGAGTTCACAACAGAGGCGAGATTCAAAATGGAGACTTCTTTATCTGCCTCTCAGAACTCTCCCCAGGTCATGCCCCCTCCCCGGCCCTGCTGTGCAGCCCCCTTGAGTGCTTTTGCCTGACTGGCATGCGCCCCTGAACTCTGTTCGTGCCTCTCTCCGTTGTCTGAATGGAGAAGACAGAGGGGGTTGATGGGTGGGCCTGCAGGAACTAAGCCAGGGTACAAAAGGTGAAGCTCATATTCGTTATTCTGCCCCACTTTTGCCTCTCGCCACCACTGGCATGTGGCCCTTGGAAGATTGTCCAGAAGGAAATACGGCCCTGGGCATGCCCCCCCCCCGATTTCAAAAAGTCAATTCACCTTGCTGCTGGATGTGGATTAACAAGCCGTGAGAATGGAGCAGCTCTTCTGAGAGCCTACCTCTGGTGTAGCACAGAGCAACGGTGGCTACAGCCGAAAGAATGTTCGCAAAGGGTTAAAGAGAAGGTGAAAGGAAGAGGGCAGCTGCTGCCACCAGACCCTCAGCCGGAGACTCACCTTTTTGTGCTTCTTTGCCATCCACTTGTCCCAGTTGTTGAGCATATCCAGCCACTTCGACTCCCTCTGCCTCAGCACTTCCAACGGCACCTCCTCCAGCCTAGGAAGAGAAAGACGTTAACAGGCCGATTGGCCCAACTGAAGATGACCAGCATCTTTATCCCAGCAGCAGGGAAGCTGCCCCCCCCAGACATTGCTGGACTACAACTCCCATAATCCCCTGTTTTGCCTTAGACTGGCACTGAGAGGCCAGATAGTGGGTGCTTTCAGATGGGGGTCTGTTGCGAGATCACACGTGCAAGTTGTTTTTTTTTCATCATCCATACAACGTAGTTGGCATCAAAATGCCAGCTTGTATCCCCCCTCCCCCAATTTAATCCCAATTTATCCTTTTGGAGGAAAATCTGGTAGGTAAAAAACCCACCCTGTTGCCAACATCCTGTTTGCAAAAATGCAATGACCTTTGCAAGTTAAACTCCTTCTGAAAGTATCCAGTTAATAGCCATACTTCCCAGGTAACTGGAATCCCTTCTGTGTTGAAAGATACTGGGTGTCTCCAAAAGAGCTATTTATTCAGCATTCATCCCGATTTGTTTGCACAAAGCTTATGCAGCAATTAGACAACATCTGGTGTCTGCTGAGCATTTGTTCCAATTTGTTTACAGGGAGGTTATACAGCAATGAGCATTCATCCCAATTTGCTCACAGGATGTTTATATGTCTTTCTGTTGCATCACCCCTTCATTCTACACTTTCCAATGCATTTCAACATCATTTTCCAAGGGGCAAAAAGTCCACTGTGCAGATGAGATTCCCTGGCAGTCTTTCACCCAGGTACTGACGAAACCAGGCTCTGCTAAGCTTCAAAGATGACTTGCACACCAAACCTCTTCAGATCATGCTCCACTCTCTCTGACAGCACCTTCACGAAGCAAGCAAGGTGTGGGGAGTCCCTGGCCCTCCAGATGCTGCTGAACTACAACTCTCATCATCCCTGGCCGTTGGCCATACGCCCTGGGCCCAATGGGAGTTGTTGCTCGGCAACACCGTGGAGGGCCCAACAGTCCCCACCCATGGTCTACACTGACTGGCAGCAGCTCTCCAAGGTTTCGGGCAGGAGTCCCTCGCCCAGCCCTCCCTGGAGATGCTACTGGGGGATTGAAGCTGGGACTGTCTGCATGCAAAACAGAGGCGCTGCCACTGAGCCGTCGCTCTCCCCCAACCACGTTTTCCAACTTCCGAGATACCCCTTCCAGCAATGAGCCCTGGGGCCAGCCCCACCATGAACCGCAGTGGGAAGCGACCTCAGACGGCAGATGCCAGGGAAGGAGAATGGCAAAGTGAGGGAGGACCGAGCCATCTGTGCACCACGTGGGTCTGTTCTGCTCTGCCTTCTGGTCCCGCAGAGGATCCTCTTCCGTCACCAGCAGTCGAGGCTAGGTTTGGCCTCCAGTCTGCTCAACTCAGAGCAGCTTTCTGCAACTTTGGGTCCCCAGATGATCCCTTGACCAGTGGCTAAGCTGGCTGGGAATGATGGGAGTTATTTATTATTTAAATATTAAATTTAGACTCAAGACTGAAGAGCAGCAGCTTCAGGTACATGGCAACGGGGGTGGGGGAGAGACACCATCTTGCCTCGGAGCAAAGAGTCGCCCAAGGAGCCCCGCCCAAGGAGGGCAGCACTGCAAGGGTGGGGCTCCCCAACATCGAGGAAAGCCGCCTTCCGCACAGAGCACTCTCCAGCGACGCAACTCCCCAGGCCCAGCGAGTGCAGCTAGTTTTAGCGTACTGTCTGCAAATCAGCTTCAGGCAAAGTCCCTTGGCTCAGCTTCTGAAGACAACAGGCATTTTAAAAAGAAGGAAGTAGGAAAGACCAAACAACCCCGCCCGCCCCTCAGAGCTCAGCTGGCTGCCCCCACTTTCTCTGGCGGAAATGCGCATTTACGGAATCTCCAGCAGCAGGGAGAGGCCAGCACAGGCTGCGATGGAAAGGCTGGGCCGCTCAGAGCTATAGCAGCCCGCACAGAAAGGCCAGCGGGAGCCATCAAGCCCTGCACCATTGCGTCCAAGAGGTTGCTGGCTTGCTTTGCGCAGGACAACCCGACGCTGGCCCAGGCAAGACCTCACCCTGGCTTGCATGACAATCTTCTCCAGGTCACTCAGGGAAAAAAGGAAGAGGGTTTTGCACAGGAATCAGAGAGGAATGGCTGGTCCCTACATAGGAGCGCTCAGACATTGGTCCATCTAGCTCAGTACTGCCAACACTGACTGGCAGCAGCTCACCAGGATCCCAGACAGGGCGTCCCTCCCAGCCCCACCCAGAGATGCCGTCAGGGATTGAACTTGGGCCCTTCTGCATGCAAGGCAGGCGCTCGGCCCCCGAGCGACAGCCCTTCGCAAACGACCCTTGCTTTTTCCAAGAAGGGGCGGTGACTCCATGAAGGTCCCACCAATGCCCTCTGAAGCAAGGGGAGCTTTCAAGCACACCACCGGGGCGGAACTCTTTCACCCGCTTTACTCCAGGCACAGGGCCCTCCCACAGGGAGGCCCTCCCAAGGCCTTTGGACTCAAACTCCCATCAGGCCCGGGCAGCACGGCTAGCGGACAGGGATGACGGGCGCTGTGGGCCAGCAAGATTTGGAGGGCCAAGGGCTAGCATGCCCAAGTGAGAGGAAAGCAGGTGGGGGAAAACCATATTCCTGAGAGGGGTGTGCGAAGCACGGGTGAGGGAACAGTTCCTCTCTTGTCCCCACCTGCTCACGGGGAGCCTTAAGTCACCCTCTGCCCCGCTTTACAGGGAAGCGGCAGCAAGCCAGTTTTGACACACCGGCCTGCCACCACAACATCTTTGGCCCTAACCCTTCCCCAGATGCGTAATTTTTAAAAATGCATCCTCCCCAGGACTAGAGGCCCCCCCTGCTCCAATTACCCAGTTCCAATCCAGTTTTGGTCCTGGGTGCCTGCAGGCGAGAGGCAGATGCCAGGCCGTGCCTAGAAGTGCCACCAAGGAGTGACAACAGCATACCGACAGGCATCAGCCATCACCAAGGCCAAGGCCTCAATAGCATTACAGCCAACGCCACCACAGCTGCCTTGTTTAACTCTTTTGGGTCACTCATTTTAGCTCACAGTAGTAGAGGATATGCATTTGAAGCCCAACTTACTCTAGCAAAGGCCCAAGGCAGGAAAAAAAAAAACCCTACAAGCCAAGAATTGTTCGGGCTGAGACTGTGCTGACGCAGACAGGATTTTTTTTGGGGGGGTGGGGTGGAGGAGAGAAGAGAACCAGCTCTGTGACTGGCTTACATCACATGCAAGGCAGCTTTGGGTGCCGGGCAAGGGGAGGCTGTAATGTACTCCTCCTGCACCCTCCGAGCCGAGCGTGAATGCAACGGGCACAATCCACTGCAGGCAACCTCAAACGTTCTCTGTGGACGGGCAGCACTGCAAGCTGCTTTAGAAGAGGCCCTGCAACATCCGGAGGGCCACAGGTTCCCCGCCCAGGTGCGGACTGAATCAGCGCTCGGATGCGATTGCTGCTTGAATCACTTGGCTGAGGCAGCGAGGCCTGCCCCATGGAGGGGGGTGGGTGGGTATCTTTTAATCCAAGACCTGGTTTAAGTGACTGGAATGGAGCCAACTGCTTGAGGCTCCCAGGCCTGCCTGAACAGGCCTTTGTGTAATCTCCGCAAACAGGCTAGACGATTCCTTGGGAGTTCAGTGGGTGCTGGACAAGGTCCCCTTTGTTTTCATACAAGGGCTGGAAAAAAAAGCTGGGATGCAGACCGGCCTCAAGAGGAAGCTAGCAGACAGCCTGCCACTGGCAGACGCACCTACCTGTCTCTTGGAGGGTCTTCTGGCAGCTTTCCTTCCCACAGCGCTGCTGGAGAGCTGCCACACACAACAAGAACGCCACCTATGCATATTTCAAGGGTTCCAATGCGCCAGATGGGTTCAAAAGTGGCCTGCCAGGCCAACCCTCTGAGCCTGCAGGGGCAATATGCCACTAGGTTAAAGCAGACTGACACAGGAAGTTGCCTCACACCGAGTCAGACCTTTGGTCCATCTAGCTCATTATTACTGGCACTGGCTGGCAACAGCTCTCCAGGACTTCAGACAGGAGATGTCCCCAACTCTACCTGGAGATGCCGGGGATTGAAGCTGGGACCTTCTGCATGCCAGGCAGGTGCCCTACCACTGAGCTATGGCCCATGCCAGACTAGGAGAACCTGCACAGCGGGGACACAACAGGGCTGTGAGCCAGCAAACACAACATAGTTGGCATTGCCTCAGTGAGGTCGGCCTGGCACCGCCATTCAGCGCCAGGTAAAAACTATTATCCTAGGCATGTGACACATGATGACAATCTGCTGTGCCGCCACATCTCTTCCACCTCTCCCTCTCACAGCCCCCTACCCATATGGGGCAGGCTGAGGAATACCACTGGGTCTGACTCACTCTTAAGAGTTGAGAAGCAGACAGCAGTACCCCCTCCAGAGGGCAGATTCACCCACGTCAACCATGGTTAAGGGGTACATCAGCACCCAACCTAACCATAGCTGGCACCAACCAGGGTTCCCTCCGATCCCTGGACACAAAACCAGTGTTTAACTGCTACGCCTGGGCCAGCCCACACAGTCACCAAAACCAATCCTCCAGCCGCCTGGACTTTTGAGCCGGGTAAATCAACTTCGCTCGTCTGACCTTCCTGAGAACTTCAAGCTTGCACAGGGTAGCTTAATGTACACTCCTCACCAGCTTACAAACAGTTTGGAGGCACATTGCCTAGCTGCGCTGGCCCCATTCCAGGCTAGACTACCAGTTGCAGGCTGGGGAGAAAGAGCCAAAACTAATAATAATCTGCAAATGTGGGAGAGGTTCTAGCACCAGGAAGCAAAGCAACGTTGCACCGATAGACGCAGCCTCAATGCAAGAGGGCGGCTGGAGGCACAGCTAAAAGAACTGGCACAACTCAGTTTTTCTGGGTATTGCCAAAAAAGGCAATGCAAGCCTGCGAACAGGCAAAGTTGCCAAACCAGGCTGAAATTAAGAATGGGGGCAGGCAGGACAGCACATTCCACAGAGATCTAGCCACCTCTCTGCACATGGCCTTGCTGAATCCGGAGTCCAGGATGCAGGGTTTTTTCCCATCAGCCGGTCTGGGGTCTCGAGGGCCAACAAGTCTACAAAATTCCTGGAAATCCAGCAGGTCTAACAGAAACTGCAGCTAAAGCTGTAAACAAGGGCAGCTTTCATGCCAGAAGTGCTGATGTTATTCCCCAGTGGGAAGCTGCTTCAGGGCTTACGGCACTTGAAATCCAGGCTCCAGTTTCTGTTAGACCTGTTGGGTTTTCCTCGACTCAGAATTCCATGTGTGGCCTTCGGCCCTAGGCTGCTGATGGAAAGTTGAAGTCACCCCTAGATATGCAGGAGAAATTGGGTTCGGCTTGCATTTGAAAGCAAACATACCTAATCTGCACTTTCCAAAACAATGTGCGAAGGAATTTTTTAAATTTATTACATTTATACCCCGCCTTTCTTTTCATGAGAGAAGCCCAAGACGGCTTTACATATGGTTCCCAGGCAGTCTCCCATCCAGGCACTGAGCAGACCTGACCCTGCTTAGCTTCAGCAGGGAGCCGGCCTCAGGTGCCTTCAGACCATAGCCTGGAAAATGGAGCTATCCTTCCAAATTCACACTCCTCTGAACTTTGCAATGCAGTTCTCCAGCCAAAGTGTGTACAGAAGTACATATATTAGGGGAAGGGTAAAGAGAAGTGTGTGGAAAAAACATACCAAAATCATTACATAGGGAAAAACTGCTGGCAAAAATGTGCATATTAGGTGAAGCATTGATGAATTTTTTTGAGGACTTTAAAAAAAAATCACAAATTGATGGGGAAATGTGGAGAACAAAGAACATCAGCCCACTGGATCAGGCCAAAGGCCCATCTAGTTCAGTATCCTGTTCTCACAGATGCCTACAGGAAGCCCCAAAGCAAGTCCTGGGCGGGAGAGCATGCACCCTACCTGCCATCCCCAGCAACGAGCATTCAGAAGAGTACTGCCTCTGAGAGCAGAGGTAGAACCTAGCCATCCTGGCAGGTAGCTGTTGAACTTAAAATGGAAATGGACTGCCTTCAAGTCGATCCCGACTTACGGCTACCCTATGAATAAGGTGTCCATGGTAAGCGGTATTCAGAGAGGTTTCCCATTGCCTCCCTCTGAGGCTAGTCCTCCCCAACTGGCCAGGGCCTGCTCAGCTTGCCACAGCTGCACAAGCCAGCTCCTTCCTTGTCTGCAACTGCCAGCTGGGGGGCAACTGGGCTCCTTGGGACTGTGCAGCTTGCCCACGGCTGCACAGGTGGCAGGCCACGTAACCCCTGAGCCACTCACTGTGGGGGTGATCTTTAGCTGGCCCTTAACACCCAGGAGACATGAGCGGGGATTTGAACTCACAGACTCTGGACTCCCAGCCAGGCTCCCCTCCCCACTGTGCTATACCAGCTGTTGTTGAACTTAAAAGAATGGAAAAATGAGAAGCTAAAACTGACAGATGTGTTTGTCCCCAGTGATACCCTTAAAACCTGCTGGCCCCTGCAAAGATTTCACTGTCCTCCAGGCAGGTCCAAATACAGGAGTCCTACAACACACTTCTGGAGAGAGGCTCAGGCTCCAGCTTTGGCAAACCTCCAAGGAAAAGCAGCCGCCGTGAGATCTATTTATTTATTGAACGCAAATTAAAAACCCACCTCTCCATGTGCTTATTAACAAAAATACACATTAATTCAATAACCAAGCCATTCCAGGAACACCCACACACAGCTGCAACCATTTTTTTATTCAGGCACTGGATTGACGGAAGGATTTTCACCCGGTTCTGAAACTGGAAAAAAGAAAGGCTCCCAGGGCAGCTTACAAATATCAACATCACCAAGCAGTCACCGCCCTCAAGATTACAATCTTAGAAACACAACCCAAAAGGGATTGGGAGAGAGGGAGGGAAAAGGCTTTTTAAAAAACCCAACTAAAATCAGCACAAACAGCAGTGGTGTCATTCCTCCCAGCCTCACTTAGAAAAAGTCTTGAAAACCAAATAGGCTGCACAATTTCCCCTAAAGGACAGGAAGGAAGTATAGGCTAATGGGAGACTGAGGTATATCCCTGCGGTGACAGCTGTGAAAAACCTGCTCCCTGCTAGTGAGGTTTTCATTTTCTGTCAAGGGCTATACATAGCCCAACTACATCTGGATGACCACAAGGTCCCCATCTCTGAAGCAGAGATTGTGGACCCTCTTGAGACACTACTTCTGACCCTCTCCTGCTGGACCTTCTCTAGTGGATAGAGCTTCCACTCTCCTTGCCAAGATCCCTTCCCGTTTTCTCCACTCTGAGAGGATCCCATAGCTAACATGGAGTTTCCCCTGACGCTGGAAGATCTGCTATTCAAGGTTCCCTCACCTGTCCTTACAGAGCAGGAACGGTAGCAAAAGAGTTGGATGGAGTACGAGGACCATTTGAATCTCTGCCTTTGGGTGGATGGAAAATTAAGGTCTAGTCAGGCTCTACTGGTTATTCTCCCACCCTCCTTCCAAAGGTCTCGGGGCTCACCCCTTTCTTAGCCTCACAACTCCCCTGTGCGGTATGTCGGACTGAGGGAGAGCACACTCAGCAGTAAACCTTGGGGCTGGGTGCGGGCAACTTTAAACCCAGCACTCTGCAGTCCAAGGCCAACATTCCAGCCACTGCAAGACATCGGCTCTCGGAAGTGGTTTTAAATCGGCACAGGCCACACATGCAAGCCATGGGCAACCAAAGTGATCAAGGAAATGGAGCGACTCTCCTCTGAGGAAAGGTTTCAGCATTTGGGGCTCTTTAGTTGGAAAAGGCAAGTAAGAAGTGACATGATGGAAGTGTGTAAAATTACGCATGGCATGGAGAAAGTGGACAGAGAAAAGTTTTTGTCCCCCTCGCATAGCACTAGAACTCATGGACATCCAACAGAGCTGATGTTGGAAGATTCAGGACAGACAAAAGAAAGGACTCCTTCACACAGCGCAGAATTAAACTATGGCATTTGATCTCACAGGAGGCAGTGATGGCCACCAAGTTGGACGACTTCAAGAGCGGATTAGACAAATCCATGGAGGATAAGGGTGTCCATGGCTACCGGCCACGATGGCTGTGCTCTGCCTCCATAGTTGTAGACAGTATGCTTCCGAATACCAGTGGCTGGAAACAGCAGGAGGGGAGACTGTTCTTGTGCTTAGGTCCTGCTTGCAGGCTTCGCTTAGGCATCTGGTTGGCTACTGTAAGAACAGGACATTGGACTAGACGGGCCTTTGGCCTGATCTGGGAGCCAGGCTCTTCTGATGTTCTCACTGGGAACACCAAGTCAGTCCAACACAGCCCACCTCTTCTCCCTTCCCCAGCTCAATCCTTGCTTGGATACAAGCAGCCAGTTCCCAATCAATGGCAATTATCTCAAGGATGTGGAGGGGTCCAGGTGGCCAGCTTCGCTGTCTTGCACAAGAATTGCCAAGAACAAACTTCCTCCAGAATTTGCTGGCAATCCGTAACAGGCGGCCCCATTCACAACACCAAAGTGACATACACACACACTTTTAACAACAGCTACAGATTTCCCCAGCAACTTGCCATTCCGCCTGTAGGAAGGAGGCTATGGAAGAGCCAGATAAAGCTGCTTCCCCAGCAATACTCAAGCCAAGCACACAGCAATCCTCTGCTGGAAGAGAAAAACCAGTTTTGCAGCAGCCAGAAATCTGGCACCGCTCGACAGAAATGGAACAGCAAGGTCCTGGAGCATGGAACAGCTGCCACCGAAGCCGCACAGATTCATTCCCAGCAGACTCTGAAAGCACTAGGCCTTATTCCCCCAGGTCCCAGGCTATGGTCTGAAGGCGCATGAGGCCAGGACCCTGCTGAAGCTAAGCAGGGTCAGGTCTGGTCAGTGCCTGGATGGGAGACCGCCTGGGAACCATATTCAAGCCGTCTTGGGTTTCTATCATGAAAAGAAAGGTGGGGTATAAATGTAATAAATAAATATTCTTGCCCTCTTCACTTTGTGGGAACCTGCATCTTTCTGCTGGCCAAACACCATTCTCACCGGCGGGAGCAGCAAGATACCAAAGCTGGGGATCCTCCTACCTGTCAAGGCTCAGCTGAACCTCCACGCTCTGACTCATCCCATGCTAGATAGGAAGCTGCCTCATACAGAGTCAGACCAGTGGACCATCTAGCTCAGTGTTGCCTGCACTGACAGGCAACAGCCCTCCAGGGTTTCAAGCCAGGCACATTCCCAGTCCCATCTGGAGATGTCGGGGGACTGAACCCTGGACCTTCTGAATGCAAAGCAGGTGCTCAGCTACTGAGCTGCGGCCCTTCACTATACCAAGCCAGAACATTGGTCCACCCAGCTTGGTTTTGTCTACACTGACTGGCAGCAGCTCTCCAGGGTTTCAAGCGGGGAAAACTCCCAGCCCCTACCTGGAGATGGCAGGGATCAAACCTGGGACGTTCTGCATGCAAAACAGATGCTCTACAGAAGCACTTCAGGAGAGGTTGCACAGGAGTGAGAGCTTAAGCTCTCTCAATCTTTTGCATATCCCTATAAAGGGCTGCACATGCACGAAGAAGCTATCTGGCAGGTAAGAACATAAGAACATCAGAAGAGCCTGCTGGATCAGGCCAGTGGCCCATCTAGTCCAGCATCCTGTTTTCACAGTGCCCAACCAGGTGCCTGGTGTATTAGGGGTGTGAAAAGCAGGACTACAGCTGAACGTCAAGAAGACTAAAGTAATGACAACAGAAGATTTATGTAACTTCAAAGCTGATAATGAGGACATTGAACTTGTCAAGGATTATCCATACCTGCGCACAAGTCATTAACCTAAATGGAGACAGTAGTCAAGAAATCAGAAGAAGGCCAGGACTGGGGAGGGCAGCTATGAGAGAATTAGAAAAGGTCCTCAAATGCAAAGATGTGTCACTGAACACCAAAGTCAGGATCATTCAGACCATGCTATTCTCGATCTCTATGGGTGTGAAAGTTGGACAGTGAAAAAAACGGATAAGAGAAAAGTCAACTCAATTGAAATGTGGTGTTGGAGGAGAGTTTTGTGGATACCATGGACTGCGAAAAAGACAAATAATTGGGTGTTAGAAAAAATTAAACCAGAACTATCATTAGAAGCTAAAATGATGAAACTGAGGTTATCATACTTTGGACACATCATGAGAAGACACGACTCACTGGAAAAGACAATAATGCTGGGAAAAACAGAAGGGAGTAGAAAAAGAAGAAGGCCAAACAAGAGATGGATCGATTCCATAGTGGAAGCCACAGACCTGAACTTACAAGATCTGAACAGGGTGGTTCATGACAGATGCTCTTGAAGGTCGCCGATTCATAGGGTCGCCATAAGTTGTGATTGATTTGAAGGCACATAACACACACATGCTGGGGGTGGTAGGGGTAGTAGAGCGTTTACTTTGTGCTTAAAACCTAGAATGGTGCACCATGGTGACTCAGACTCTAACCACCACGCTTTTGCTACCTGTTCAAATTGTGCAAAACGCACACAGCCTTGCAGTGAAGCCTCCGGCAGTGACTAACAGAGCTGCTCCAATGTCACAGAAAGACAGCGCAGGCAGAACAGTCTCTGACAGCCACTGGCTCAGCCACTCCGATTCTACGGAGGCCTGGCCAAACTGCTAGAGATGCAGAGCATGCAGACGGGCCTGGGAAAGGAGGCAAAAGCAGGGACTGCAGAAGGGTGGGCCTGAGAGAGGAAATGCTCACAATGCGGGCGGAGGGCAGGACACAGGAAGGGGCCGGAGATGGAAAACTAGAAGAGGAGAACTCTACGCAATCGGCTTCAGGGGTGAGGAATCCCACGATGCAAGCCTTTGACTGCAGGCCTCAGGATCAGTAAGTCCAGGGCTGGCTGTTTTGGCCGCAGGCCAATAGCACAGTGAAGTCTAGGCTCCCGATCACCAGCCTCATAAACCACCTCCTGCTAGCCAACTGCCCTTGACCATACCCGTCTCAGAACACAAACATGTGTGTGTGGGGGAAACTTTAAGCTTTTGACTCTGGAAGTTGGCCTGTTGCCACGTCGAAAGGGGACTTTTACTGGAAGCGGTGCATCCTCCCTTGCCAAGCTTTCCAGCCACCAGTTTCTCTTCTCCAGTTAAGCTCTGCCTCTGCTAAAGCCTTCCCCGCTTCCCCTCATTCTGACCGCTTGCTTCCAACAACCCGTTTCTGCAGCCCTCACCTTCTCAGGCTCCCCGCTTTCACAAAAGGCCAATTATTGGGAGGGGAGAAATTTTAACGTCTCTACTTTCTATCAAGCATATACTGGATTTACTGCGATGTTTTATAGATTGGTTTTACGCAGTGATCTTTGTTTGGATTCTTCGTTTAAAAAACAGACAGGTTGCGGAGATTACTTCACTGGAAGAAAACATCTCACAGTTGGAAACCAGTGTTCTGTCACCCATCTTACTACCAAGAGCGACTTTGTATGCACATCCCGAGGCTAATCACTTTGGCAACAACATCCCAGTTCCACCCCCTCGCCACCCAGTTCAGTGTTATTTAAAGAGCCAGATGGGATTTTAATGTGAAGCAGAGGCCTTGCTTTGACCTAATTTTTAAACCTCAATTCACTCCCACCTCCTCACAAACTTTGTTATGCTTTTTTTTTTTAAAGCAGATTCATTAGGCTAGATCTTAATTTTGATTCTGTTCGCCAGTGTGAAACAGAGGAGGCTGAGCTGCAAATAAACCCAATTTTAGTTTGACATGTTTTTACAAGGCGAGCTGTACAACTATTGTCAAAACACACAGAAAGGAGAGTTCTCCACAGGTTATAATTTAAATGACAGGTGCCCAGAATCTGACATCTCATTCTGCCTCAAAGTGCACTGAATGGTTGACCCCACCCTGAAGGAATGCAGAAGTCAAAATGAGGTCCTGTACCAATTGCATACAACTACCGAGGACAGAAATGGGTCACAGAAATGCCAATTCTACTTTTCTTCCAAGTTCAGCACAGTTTTGTCTCAATACTTTTGACCCCTTAGGAGCCATGAGATCAGTTTGTGCTCCACAGTGGCTGCTCACACAGACATGATGACCTTTTCCCTAGGCTTTTAAGAATACGATACCAGCTAAAGAAGGTCCTTTACAACGAGCATTTGACAGCTACAAGATGCATGAGTTGAAAAGCATTGATGGCTGGTGGCTACTGGCTACTGAGCGCACACCCACACCCACCCCTGCTTAGATAAAGACTGGACAAACACCGCAAGAGCTGCCCTGCTGGATAAGGCCAAAAGTCCATCTAGTCCTGCACTGTTTACACAGCAGCCAACCAGGTGCCCCGATGAAAAGCCCACAACAGAAGCTGAGTGCAACGGCACTGTGATGCCGAGCAACTGGAGTCCAGAGGCATACTGCTTCTGATGATGGCAGGGGAACATCAACCAGAGGGTGGAAAAAAGCTCCAGACATCTGCTTCTTGGGGAACTGAGGCTATTTCTAAAAACCAGTGCTGGCCACTTACTGGCTCTCCCATGCCCAACTTGTAGATCTGCATACAACTCCAGTATGCTCTCTTCACAAGGAGACTTGCCCTTCCACAGCGGCTCCTGGGCTACCAAGGAAAAAAAAGACACAGAACAGCTCAATACAAAGGGGATTCATTCCTCATTTATTGGGCATAGCTTAAGGCTGTACGTGCGCTGCAAGCAGGTTGCTTCAATCTATATCATTCACAGCAGGGATGAGGAACATTTTTTTTCCGATTGAGGGCTTCATTCCCTCAAGGGCAATCAATCAGGGCCCACTTGCCAGCAAGGGACAGGTCTGAACTTCGTATGAATACCTATTTGGACATTTGGATGGCTATTTATATATGTGTGCGTATTATCTATCTATAAATAAATAAAAGGCCCTATCTGCACTATACATTTAAAGCAACATTATGCCCCTTTAAGTAGTTATGGCTTCCCCCAAAGGGTCCTGGGAACTGTAGTTTGTTAAGGGTGCTGAGAGTCGTCAGGAGACCTCTCCTCTCAAAGCTATAATTCCCAGCGTTCCCTAGGAAGAGGGATGGGTTGTTAAAATACTCTGGGAACTGTAGCTGTGAGAGGAATAGGGGTCTCCTAACAACTCTCAGCACCCTTAAACTACAGTTCCCAGGATTCTTTGGAGGAAGCCATGACTGTTTAAAGTGGTACCATAGTGCCGATGTGGCCTGAGATGAATGCATTGATAGCTACTGTATTTTTATTGTGAAGTGAGGAAGGGGAGTTCCCTTCTATCTCATTTGTTTTTCTCCCTCTCTTTGTTAAATTCGTTATTGAAAATCAATTTAAAAACACTTTCAACATACAACTCAAAGTCCTTAATTCCCAGCTGCTGAGGCCTTCCACAATTTGCCCCAGGCATACATCCAAGCAGGATATATTTAGCCCTTGCCAGGGCTGCATCTGTTCTCCCCTAATCTTTTGTTTTTCTTGCTCTCTAGCCCCTTGGTCACCATCTTTCCTGGAAACAAGAGACTTTGGACCAAAACAATATTTAAATTTGTCAACAGCCCCTTGCCCGCTCACCTGTGGCGTGTAAAAATCACCTTCCTGGTCACCAGGAAGGAAGCTTTGATAAAGTGGAAGAGAGGCGGCTGCTGGACTGCCTCATTTCCTTTCAGGCTGCTGCCGCCTCACAAACAACTTGCATCAGGAGTGTAGGCTAAAGGACAGGCTATTAAATGCTCGTGAGCTGATAAGTAAGTTATAGGTACGGCTGATGGAATTATGTGCAAGGCTGAGATAGCGCAAGCCTCAGCAGATTTTTTTTCCCAAGCTGGTAGCTTCACTTGTAATCTTTAGGCTGGCAACTTAGAAACGCGAAGAGGTGAAAAAGCACCACAGGCAGAAAAAGAACAAGCCTCTACTCAAACTCTGATAATAGTCACAAGAGTCACGGGAGAGTAAAGGCACAATCCAACTGCAAGATAGCCCAGCTGCCTCCAGCTCTTTGGCCATATCCTTCAGCTCAGTCGGTCAAGTCTCGGGGATGGAACCATGCTCTCTAGCCAACGGAGACATTTCTAGAGTAATGCCGCGACTGTCCTCAGTAGTGCAGACTGAGCCAGGGAATCCTGACACATCCTAAGCCCTTCCTACAACATGACGTCACCGTTCATATTAGCAGGGGACAAGAGCAATCTCATGGGGAGGGGAGGGCTGCAAGAGAGACAGTGGTAAACACAGCACCCAGTTTGGGAATCACTGTCCCACTCAGAGCAGCAAAGGCAACAGGGACTAACTTCCCAAATCTCTTTTCATTGTTGCAACCTTGTTTGGCTATTTTGTGCAACAACACAGCTCCCCAGTGAGGGAGATTCTGGCCCTCATTTATACAGCAAAGCAGCAAGAGGGAATAGCTCTGGCATCAGCCAGCTGGAGAAGTGGTTGCTCTCTCTCGCCTTCGCTCTCACTTATCTCCTCGGCTACATATTCCAGACACTCCTCCTGCATGTTACAAGCTCTCTTGGTCTGGCAAAGCCTCCCACAGACTGCAACCGTCACTCAGTCTACATTTTCCTCCGACAGGCCTAAACCTCAACCGTGAGCTATGCAGGTGTGTCAGATATTAATACCTAGTCTCCATGAATTCGAACAGAGAAATCATCTCTCCAACCCATCTTGTCCGACCCCCAAAACAAGTGATGAATAATATTTCAGATGTCATGCAATCACATCACAAACAAGTATCTTCAAACTAAAAAGAAGCACCCAGAGGTCTTTTCTTAAGGAAGATAGCACCACAGATTGTTGTTGTTGTTGTTACTAGAAAAAACACAGGTCTCTCTCCTGGTACCACACTCATTGCGATATCTGTGTAGACCTCCAGAAGGCACAGCATGGGCAATGCAGGCACCTTTTCAATTAGCGGTCATATCTAACATAGGCCAATGCTGTAGCCATGAGCAGCAAGAAAGATAAGTGATGAGCAATATAAATTTGTGTCCCATGGCACCTCCAATGCCTACAGTCATCAGATTTTGGGTATGGAGACCTACACCTCTATTGTGCAGACTCTGTGTACTCTCTTGCACTATAGCCCCAGGACAGAATTTTATAATTTTAATAAAACATAGAACAAGAACCATGCGCTTTCACTGTTTTAAGGAGCAAGACTACCCTGCTCTCTCTCCCTCAGAGACAGAGAGGGCCTCACCCAACTTGTGAAACTCTTGTGATTTTTTTAATCCACCCACTTGCCAGCTGCTTAAAGCCATTCCACCCTTCCAGGGCTGTGAACCGGACACATCAATTGCACTTCCCCATTTCTGGCAGCAAAAGTGAAACTGACAAGCTGTGGTGTTTAGTAGTAGTTTTAAAACAAGCTTGGGGGACTCCTTCACAGCCAACCAGGATCCACCTTCAATCCCAGCCTTCAACAGAGAACCCACATTTAATTTCACATCTTTATCCTTCTCTTGCACCGCTTCCTTTCTCCTGTGGGCTAGCCAGAACTTCCACATCACCTGCCTGCTGATGTGCCCAATAGCAGTTTTTTAATTAGATGCCTTCACTCCATAACGGAGCTTGGTCCCCATCTTACATTTGCTTCACCCCTGAAAAAGCAGCTTTTTTAAGGAGAGGAAGAAGCCAGTGGCATCACCACTGGTGTAAACCACTTGTCACAGCTCACCAGCTGAAGATTTAATGGTTTAGGGCAGGTATGGGGATCCTTGAGCCCTCCAGATGTTGCTGAACTACCACTCCCGGTCAACAGCCAGGGATAATGGGAGTTGTAGTTCAGCAACAGCTAGAGGGCCAAAGATCCCTCACCCCTGGTTTTGGGCCTGCGGTTAGAAGACAGAATTCTCCCATCCTAGGAGAGGAGAATTTCCCCTTTGGAAGACATTCTGTCCCCCAGAACTCTCCAGGGCTGGCTGGAGAAGGTTACTCACCTGGTCGCTTGTGGTAAAAAAAAAAAAAAGCACCTCCACATGATCAAATGGAAACATTTTGGAACAGGAAAAGAGAGCATCTCTACCTTCACCTCCTTTCAAGCTAGTAATGTACCAGAAATGACTAGATATCCATATGCTTAGGTAAGCAGGCTAGTAATCTAAACAGAAAGAGCTTAGCAAGGTGCCACCATCCAGGCGTGGCCAGTCCCCCCCCCTAAATGCCACGAGAGTGGATTCTGAAGCACCACCACCCAGAGGGTAGCAGAGAGGAAACAGAAAACAGCTGCTCAAGACAAACTTTTTTTTGTTTTCATGACTTGTTTTTATTATTGCCTTGTGCTGTAATAACTATGTAAGCTGCAACCCACCACAAAAATACAGAAAACACATTAAATATAATAAATTTTCTGTGGATTTACTTGCAAGGCTGGGTTATATTTTAAATGCTGAGAGCCATGAAAGGAAGACTACCTTATGGGAACTCTATCAGGACATGCTGTGCACAGCAGCATCACGTGAGGAAGTGAACGTTTCCAGTTGGCTGGCATGAGGCAGGTGTCGGATTCTAGCCAACTTACCATCTCTCTACGGTGGCCTGCTCTCTCACCAGAACAGGTATACCTACTTTCAGGCCACAGATGTTGGCATGCAATACACGTCTCATTTGCTAGCTGAGCATTAATCATTTCCCAGGCTTGCCCACCCACACCTGAGCAGGTGACTTGCCTTCTTCCCCCCTGCTGTAAGAGAAGTTCATGCTCTTTGGTACAAAAAACCACCAAGGCTAGAGGAAAAGTCACACTGAGGGGAGTATTTCCTCCGGGATCAATCGCCTTCATTTAGAATAGGAAGGGAGAAAGCACGCAATGGATTCAAAGAATGCAAAGCAAAGCAAAACAGCTGCCCTTCCTCTAGTGCAGCATAAAAATGCTTTACAATCATTAACCTGCCTGACAGTCGGCTGGGAGATGGAGGTTTACCCAAGACAAACCACCAAGCAATCCTCATCACTCAAAAGGGATTTGAACCTGATCGTCTATGCCTTGCACCATACCAGTCCCGAGAAAGCCCAGTAAAGTAGGGGTGCTCAGGACAGAGACTGCGACTCAAGAGGCTTATCTAGGACATAACAACATACGTGCTAGAAAGACGTTACAGTTCTGAGAAGGCCCATAGCAAGCCACAGCCTTCCACCGCTGCCCACCGTTGGAGACTGGGACCAAGGAACCTCAGAGAAGGGAGATTTGGCAGCGAGACCCGTTCTCCAAGCCAGAACACCTAACCTCATTCCTAAGACCTCTCCTTACTCTGCTCCCGTCAGACAAAACTCCTCTTAGCTTTAAAACGGGGAAACTCTGTATGCTGCAACTCCCACCTTATCCAGGGTCAGAAATAGGGGAGCTCACTGCAGTCACTTTCAGGAGCTTGTGACTGAGAATTCCCTAAACTGGCATCACTGTTTGATACCTCCATCCCTCTGATGTTCTGCTACTGCAACTGCACCAAGACAAATCCTCCTTTTCCCCCTCTCTCATTGGGGAGAACAAGGAAGCCCTCCCAGAGGCCTAAAACTAGCAATCCCAAATCCACCCATCCTTCCCATTCCAGGGCTTCGTGCTCAGCCCTTGAACCCGTTTCCAGACTCAAGAGCTCAGAAGCGAGGGACGGCAAAAGGAGAAAAAGGGAGAGTGCACCCAAGCACGTGAAGAAGTGCCTTCTTCCTCCTCATGCCCTGGGGGACCCCCAGGAGCAGCCAAGCGGCAAAGCTTCAGCCAAGTAGGGTGAAGCCCATAAGCCCCACCCCATTTTACCCTGAGCCACATGGAGGCTTAATTAACCAGAGGCAGCGGCAGACCTCAGAGCAGAGTCCCTTTAATCATGTTCGAGACCTCCAAGCCCGATGGTGGGGCACACCCCACTATAGACAGGCTGGCGCCCTGGCATCTCTCTGAAGGCAACAGACAGCTGCAGCCAAAACAGACGTTCTTCAGTCTTGGGTCCCCAGACGCTGTTGGACTACAACCCCCACCACCCCTGCCCATTGGCTAAACTAGCTGAGGATGATGGGAGTTGTAGTCCAGCAGCATCTGGGGACCTAAGGTTGAAAAACCCTGGAAGCGAACTTGCAATGCTTTCCCCCACTCCGGGGCAGCTGTTGTTATGTGCCTTTAAGTCAATTACAACTTATGGCGACCCTATGAATCTTTTGGGGGGGATACATTCGTAGGGTTTTCATGGTAAGAGGTGTTCAGAGGTGGTTTGCCATTGCCTTCCTCTAAGCCTACGGCACCCAGTATTCCTGGGCGGTCTCCCATCCAAGTACTAACCAGGCCTGACCCTGCTTAGCTTCCGAGATCAACGAGATCAGGAGTGTCCCGGGTAGCATAGCCATAGGCTCTGGGGCAGAAGAGGTCCCAAATCAAATGAAGAGCAGCCCCCTGCCCCCCATATTTGGCATGCTACAACAAGTTTGAAGTGCCTTTGGATCTGGGATTACAGGAGTCAAGCACCCCAATGCTGTCTGGACCAGTCACACCTTGCTGCAAGGAAACCCTGAATCACACAAGCAAGGGCACCCCTGCCCACAGGAAGAGGTTTCTCTAGTCTCTCCCATTTGAAGTTACCAAAACAAACAACCCTGCACTGTTTTCACGGCCAAGGCGATTATACTTGCCCACCCGCCTTTCCGCCTGGGTTGCCACTCTCAACACACAAAAATGGAAACGGACTGCCTGCAACTTGATCCCGACTTATGACGACCCTACGAATAGGGTTTTCATGGCAAGTGGTATTCAGAGGGGGTTTACCATTGCCTTCCTCTGAGGCTGAGCGGCAGTGACTGGCCCAAGGCCACCCAGTGAGCTTCGTGGCTGTGTGGGGATTCGAACCCTGGTCTCCCAGGTCGCAGTCCAACACTCTAACCACTACACCACAGTGGCTCCCACAAAAGGAAAGGCTACCCCGGTCCATGATAGCATCCCTGCCCGTCTAGGGTTACAGAAACATATAGCTGACACTTGCCATTTCCCTTCACAGGACCTACTGCCAGGGCTCATTACTCTCTGGCGCAGACAGTGCTCCTGCCCATGGCAAGAGTATCCACCTTGCCCTGCCCATCACTGATCCCCCTCACACACCCCTGGCTGGGCTGGCCACTGCAGCAACTCCCCAAAAGGCAAGAACATCTGGGTTTACAGAAACACAATGCTGGAATACAGACAATGGCCTTATACTGAATGAGGCCTTTGTCCATTTAGCTCCATATTGTCTACACTGACCGGCAGCAGCCCCCCAGAGTTTCCAGCTGGAGTTTTCCCCAGCCTTACTTGGAGATGCCAAGGGCTGAACATGGGACCTTCTGCATGCTCTACCACTGAGCTATGGCCCCTCCCCTCAAGCAAGCAGGACACCCACCCATGTCAAGGGCAAAATTAAGAGAGCATTTGGGTGTGTGTGTGTGGGAATCTTCAGTTCAATTCAGCTAGAGCCTTCTGCGTACACAGCAAATGCTCTAACCACTGAGCTACATCACTTCCCTTATGGACAAAGGCGCAGAGGAAGCTGCCATGCTAAGTCAGACCCTTTGCCCATCTAGCTCAGTACTGTCTACACTGGCTGGCAGCAGGGTTTCAGACACAGGTTCTCCTGGAGATGCCAGGGGTTGAGCCTGGGGCCTTCAGCATGCAAGGCAGATGCTCTACCCACTGCCCCATGGCCCTTCCCTTAGTTACGCCATGTGAGACCCTCGGTCCATCCAGCTCAGTACTGTCTGCACTGACCGGCAGCGGCTCTCCAGGGTTTCAGACCAGTAGTCTCTCCCAGGCCCACCTGGAGACGACACTGGGGATTGAACCTGGGGCCTTCTGCATGCCAGGCACGGGCTCTCCCCACTGAGCCACGGCCCTTCCCCCTGCCACTTGCAGCTCCCCTTCTCAGGCGCAAAGCGTGCCCCTGCTCATGCCAAGAGTGCCCCCTCCGTCCTGCCTGTGGCGGGTGGGGTGTCTCACGCACACAGTTCCAGCCGCTCGCCGGGCCCATTCCCCCCACCCCGGAAAGGGCAGGCGTGCCCCTGCCCATGGCAAGAGCGCCGATTCCCCTCCCGTCACTCACGGCGTCTCCTGCCCGGCCCCGTCGCCGCCGTCGGCCACGAGGAAGCCGAACTTGTCCACGCGGCGCTCGCCGTCGCTGCTGCTGCTGCTGCCACCGCCCAGCGAGCTCCGCGAGTCCATCTCGCCCGCCTCGTCGTCGTCCTCGGCCAGGGGTCCGCGGGGCGCCGAGCCCATCCCGTTGGCGAGGACGGCGACGGAGCCCGCCGCCTTTCCGTCCCCGCCGCTGCTGCTGCCGCCTCCGCCCCCTGCTCGGCTCTTGGCCATAAGCGCCCCCCGTCTGCGGCGTCTGCGGCGGCAACCCGACGTCAAAGAAGCGGCATCTCCGCCTGCCAAGAGCCGTCTCGGTCGATCCGGCCGGGCCGCTTCTCCCTCAGCCGCTGCGGCCTCGCCCATTGGCTGAGCCCGCCCAGGCTCCCGCCAGCATTGGCCCTTGAGCGCGCGCTGGGGGGGGGTGGAGGGGTCAGCGAACCGCCAATGGGTATTCTCGCGTCTCTTGAGTGGCAGGTGGGCGGGAGGGAGAGAGCGAGAGGGAGGGGCCGCGAGCTGGCGAGGAACGTCCTTGGCCGCCCGGGCTGCCAGTCAAGGATTTACCTACCAATCCACTTGTGAACAATCCTGCGCGGAGTTGCTCATCCGGACCCGCCTCGTCTCCTCTTAACCTCCTGCTTGGGAGGCGTTCAGTTCAAGTTTCCACGTAGGATAAAACTTGGGAGAGTCTCGAGTTTTTTAAGTGGTAAAAGAAGAAAGAGGAAGAGGTTTTCTTCTTCTTTGGAGAGAGAGGGAGAGAGAGAAACACTTGAATATTATAATATCTCATACAAACCAGATGAACAACCAGAATCGAACAAGACTGAAGACGACATTTTCTGACGTTACGGTTCTGCTGCAGCTCAAACATATTCAGCGGCATCTTAGGCTGCACTCCTACTGCTTAGAGTGTTGGATTGGGACCTGGGGGAAGCTCACTGGGTAACCCTGGGCCAATCACTGTCTCTTGCCTAACCTAACCTCACAGGGTTGTTGTGAGGATGAAAGCAGGAGAGGGAGAACCACATCTGCATGCTGCTCTGAGCTCCTTGGAGGAAAGGCAGGATGTCAATGCAATAAATAAATAAATAAATATTGCCCCAAACAACATGGCCTTGAGCATGGCTTGCTCTGAGGTCCCCACTGGGCTCTGGGGCTGAGCAAGAGACGAATAAGGGGATGGCCCAGAGGTTGGCGAAGACCCCTCTTCAAAACTCCAGAGAACTGCTGCCAGCCAGTGTTGATGATAACTGTGAGCTAGATGACTCTATATAGCCAAGGGCCGTAGCTCGGTGGTAAGAGCATCTGCTGTGCATGCAGAAGGTCCCAGCCCTAGTGGTTAGAGTGTCAGACTGGGACCTGGGAGATCAGGGTTCAAAATCCACACAGCACTCACCCATGAAGCTCACTGGATGACTTTGGACCAGTCAAGGTCTCTCAGGATATACATTTAATAAATAATAATAATAATAATAATAATTGTAATAATTGTAATAATTGTATTGGTCTCTGACCGTATAAATAAATCCATTCATTCATTCATCATCATCATCATCACAAAGAACGTTGTTCTGTTCTGGCCTGAGACAGACAGTCGACACAGGAAACTACTGACTGCAGCCAGGTATGAATAAGTCCAGTGCCACCGGTTGAGTAAACCATATCATGATACTGTCAACACAGCTAGAGCACAAGAAAGGGTTAAGCCATGCCACACTCAGAAGATTTTGTTCAGAGTAAGCTTCTGTGGGCTAGAGTCATGTGTTTGATGAAGTGGGCTCTAGTCCACAAAACCTCATGCCAGAATAACTTTGTCAGTCCTTAAGGTGCCACATGTTAAAATGCATAGCTCCTTTAGTGCTAAGTGGATTGTGGGGTGGGGTGAAATCTCTCCCCACCACTAATTGCTATTGGGTTCAATGGGACTTACTCCCAGGTAAGTGTGCACTGGATTGCAGGCCAAGGCACATTGAAATGAGTAGGAGCTGATTGCAGCCTAACCAAATATCACTGCATTTCCCTTTCAATTTAACTTAGGTAGTGATGTCAGACCATAAAAGACTTGCTGGAAGAGCATCAGGCCAGTGGCCCATCTAGTCTAGCATCCTGTTCTCACAGTGGCCAACCAGATGCCCCAGTGAGCAGCCTGAAAGCAGGAACTGAGTGCAACAGCACTCTCCCCACCTGAGCTTCCCAGCAACTGGCCTGACAGTGGAAGCAGAACGTAGCCATCGTGGCTAGTAGCCATTGATTGCCTTGTCCTCCATAAAATTGATCATCTCTTTCGAAAGCCATCCCGCTGAAATGGGTTCTCAGCTTTCCTTTTCAGCTTTCAGGTAGGGCTCTTGTTCCTTTCCCACCTATGCGACAGGCAGAAATTCAGCAGGTGGTGCTTTCCCCCAAATGCATCCCTTCTCAACCTTCTGCGGGTGGGTGGGGAATAGGTCAGTCTACTTTCCAAAAGAAATGTTGACGGCTGATGCCACCTGCTGACCAAATGAAGTTCTGAAGGCCATGGAACCCACACTTGGTTTTATTTGGAGGAAGTGACAGCAGGCTGCTGCAGAGCAAGATACGAATGCTCTAAATCAGGGGTGGAGAACTTCAGGTTTGGGGACCAAATACCGCCCTCCAAGCATCTGTATCTGGCTCTCAGGACTCTTTCCAGCCATGCCCCTCACTAGCTCTGCTTTGCACCCTCTGTGAGTTGTTTCCTGGATGAAATGAGTCCTCAAGCTCTGATAATGCTTTTTGCATGCCTGGATGGAGGATAGAGAAGGGTGTGTGTAGAAATTAGCCCGCTGTACAAATATCACATTTATATTTGTTGCTCTGCCCACTTTTGCCTCTGGCCCTGCCCACCACTGGCATGTGGCCCCCAGCAGGTTCCCCAGAAGGGATTGCGGCCCTCAGGCCGCAAAAGATTCCCCACCCCTGCTATAAACAAGCAAACAATCTGAAGGCTTATGATGCTTCTACAATATTTATTTACAAAAATGCAAGTTGAGTATGAAATGGTTTAACACTCCAGTCGACAGTCAAATCCACTGGTCTCACCCATTGGATCACCACCGAGAGGCAACTTTGCACCCACAATGCTTTGAGCTTACCAGAGCTCCAGGCTACCCCTTCATCTGTTTCTCCATCTCTGTCTGCAAGCTGCAGCTTGTATCAGAGCCGGCCCTCTCATTAGGCAAAACCAGGCAGCATCTCAGGCGGCAGATGCAGCAGGATGAGACTCAGGGATGTAGTAAGTAGGAGCAAGGAAGAAATTAGATTCTGTTCACATTTAAAGACAACCCTACCTTATTCGCGTTTTCAGAAACGACGCAAACAGCAAAGCAACCATCCCTTGAAAGTTACCCTTCTCCACATCTTGCGAGATGGTTCTCCAACAAAAGAGCAAAAACGCATATCCGAGTGGAACATGTGCATAAAATACACATATGTGTGAAAATAACATACGGGAAAGCATTGCATTCAGGGAAATTGTTTGCCAAAAATCTGTACATTAATAAAACTGTATACGGGGGATCAGATAAATTTCACACTAAAACGGTGGTGAATTTTCATGACGGTTTTTCTTTTTTAAAAAAGAATCACAAGTGGCTGCAGAAATGCAGAGAACTCCAGATTAGAAAAATTAGAAATTGAGAGAACTGAAAACGACAGACCCATCCATCCATCAAAAGGGAATTACTCCCAAGAATTACAGAAGGAACGAGGCATCCACACCCCTAAGCTGTGGAATTCCCTCCCCACAGAGGGGCACCCGGCACCTTCTATATACTTTTCATCATATGCTGAAGACACACCTCTTGACCCTGGCCTTTGACATCCAAGATATATATATATATATTAGGACCCACACTATTCTTCTGATTGTAAATTAGTTGAACTGATTTTAATATTCTCTTTTTATATTGTCTGCCCTGCAACCTTAGCTCAATATTGCCTACACTGGCTGACAGCTGCTCCCCAGGGCTTCAGGCAGGGGATACTCCCAGCCCTACCTGAAGAGGTGGGGGATTGAACGTGGGTCCTTCTGCATAGAAAGCAGATGCTCTTCCACTGTGCTACTGAGTCAGACCATTGGTCCACCTAACCCAGTATTGCCAGCACTGACTGGCAGTGGCTCTCTAGAGCTTCAGGAAGGAGACATTTCCAGCCTTATCCTGGAGATGCCGGGGACTGAACCTGGAACCTTCTGCATACAAAACCAGCGCAGTGCCACTGAGCTATGGCCCTTCTCAGATGGTGAAGTGCAGGTAAGCAATCCAATGGATGATATCAACAGTAACTTTTATTATTAATAACAACAGTCATCCAGGAGTGCAGCATCCTTTGCAACTTAATGGAGGGAAGACAGACACAGGTAAACGGCCTTGTTCTGGCTCCCAAAGTGGAGAATGAAATCTTCTCACTCCCTCTCACTGGTAAGCAAGGACAAATTGAGGCTCTTTAAAAATTGATCCATTTCCTGTTAAATGGCTACTCCGCATCAGTGGCTTTGAAAAGTGCTCTGTTGGGGACATACACGCACTCTCTCCTTCCCTCCCTCCCTCCCTCTCTCTCCTCTTTCAGTAACCAGAGATGTCATTTCTACCATGTCCAGGGGCGTCAGGCAACATCTTTAAGCAGCCCTCCGGGACCTCACACCCCAGCCAGACACACTGGCTGGTCTGGAATTGCACTCTTCCACCTGTTCTAGGGGCTCTAGCTCAGTGGTTGAGCATCTGCTTTCCATACAGAAGGTCCCAGGTCCAATTTCCAGGATTTCAGAGTAGATCTGGGAAAGACCCCTGCCTGAAACCCTGGTGAGCTGCTGTCGGTCCGTGCAGACAGAACTGAGCTAGCCAGACAAATAATCTGAATTGGCATAGTGAAGGGCCGTTGCTCAGAAGTAGAGCATTTATTGTACATGCAAATGTTTTTTTTAAAACCAGTTCAATCCCTGGCATCTTCAGTTAGGACTGGGAGAAACCCCTGCCAGAAGCCCTGGGGAGCTGCTGCTAGCCAGTGTAGACTATATTAACTGGATGGACCAATGGTCTGACTCATTAATAAGGCAGTTTCCTGTATTCCTTTATGCAACCAACTGGTTTAGGATACAGCAATGGCCACTACTGTCATTTAGGTGAGGCTGGCACATAATTGACCAGTGAAACTTCATTCTGTTGTACTTATTTGGGGTAGTTGCCTGTCTCAGTCGCTCAGCAGTGGGTGGACTACAGTAGGGCTGGTGGAGAAATTCAATTCCATTTGCACTGGGAGATGAGCCTACCAGTGGCGGCTCCAGATCCGCTCCAGGTTTTAGTCTGAACTTCCAAGGAGCTGTCCAAGGTGCTGAAACCTAGTCCCAAAATAGCCTGGAGCAGATTCACTCCCCCACTGATGTGGAGCCACCAGCCAACACTGGGACCTACCTAATTCACACTTTCTGAAACAATGCACCAACCAAAACGCAGCCACCCTTCAAAATTTGCACTTCTCCGAATTTTGCAGTGCAGTTGTCCAGCCAAGTAATGTGTACAAAGATGCATATACTGGGATAAATTGTGCATTTAAAAAATGCATATATTAGTGAAAATAGCATATAAAATTACATTCTGTGAGGGAAATTGCAAAGATGTGTATATGAGGAGAAATTTGAACTAAAATGGTGATAAACATTCATGACTTTAGAAAAAAAGATCACAAACCGATGCAAAAATGTGGATTCCACTGAAGACTGGAAAAATTAGAAACGGAAATGGGCAGATTTTGCCTATCCGTAGCTACAGACCCAAGTGAAATGACAATAAATGCTCAATAACAATAAATGCTCAATAAATGATCCAGGCTTGGTATCCTCTCCGAGAGCAAAAGTGAAGCGAGGGATGAATTTCCCTGTCATCCCCTGCTTGTGAAGGGCCCTGGGAGCATGTGCATAACTCCTGTCAACAGACTGGAGGAGGCCAGTGGAGCAAGCGCCTCTGCGATGGGTCAGAGGGCAAGAAATCTTTTTCTCCTTGCCCAGCAAGGAAGACGAGTAGAACGAGACAGAGGAGAAGGGGAGGAAAGAAAAATGACGGCTCCCCCCTCTGCCAGCTCCAGTCCCGCCCACTAGGGCTAGTGGCTCCTGACCTAGGAACATGGGAATCTGCTGTATACCATGTCAGACCCATGGTCCATCCAGCTCAATATGGTCTACACTGACTGGCAGCAGCTCTCCAGGATTTCAGGCAGAGGGCATTCCCAGTCCTACTAGGAGATGCCATTGGGGATTGAATCTGGGGCCTTCTTCACTCAGAGCAGACGCTCTGCCACTGATCTCCACATCTGCCTCATCGGCCTATCAAGCTCAGTATTGTCTACACTGACTGGCAGCAGCTCTTCAGGATTTCAGGCATGGAGTCTCTCCCAGCCCTACCTGGAGATGCCATCAGGAATTGAACTGGGGGCCTTCTGAATGCATACAACATGCTCTACCATTGAACTACAGCCCATCCCTTAAGACATAGGGAGCTGCCTTAAACTGGGTCAGACCATTGTCCCCTCTAGCTCAGCACTGTCTGCGCTGACTGGCAGCTCCTCTCCAGGGTTTCTCCCAGCCCTACCTGGAGATGCCGCTGGGGCCTGAACCCGGGACCTTCTGCATGTAAGGCAGGTGCTCTGCCACTGACCTACAGCCTTTCCCCCGCCATACCTTTGCTAGCTTACCCTGGAATAAATCTAGCCCCCAGCACATATAGGTTCTCAATCCCTGCCTTGAGTAAGCTAGTCCAGAGTTTTGATTCTTTGGCCTGGGGCCCATGCAATCAAACCAGCCTGTCTTGCAGCGCCGAGAAGAGCAGGGCAGGCGCTTCAACCCTAATGAGGAAATTGGCAAGAAAAGGAACACTCAACTGATGCCTGCCATTTCTTGGCGAGATCAGCATTCCTTTTTGCCTTACAGCACGGCAGAAGTGCAGGCGAGGGCCCGTGTGGCGCAGTGCAGGGGTCCCTGAACTGCTGTGGCCTGCTTGTGGACTGCCGGCAGCCCTTAAGCTTCATTCAGGGGGTTTTGTGTCTTCTCTGGCGTGGTTGAAGATGGGAGATGTTGCATCCATGGCATGAAATATTCACAGCACTTCTGCGGCATGCAAATTGTAATTCAGTGAAATTCAATAAATGAGAAATAAAACAAGCAATGAAAACACCGTTTAAAATCATACAGCCTCTAGCACTGCCCAGTGTCATTGCTGCAACAGGCAGTAACATCATTAAGTGGTCAGCCAAGACCCTCAGCAATTTTCCAGCCTACTAGCAGGGTTGTTGTGAGGGTACAGTGGGGAAGGGGAGGACCAGCTGCACAACCATGAGGTCCTTGGAGGAAGGGGCATGATATCAATGGCATGAATAAATACGACCCAGCCGCAAAAGCCAAAAGAGCAGCAAACCAGTTGCGAGACAAAACGTTTTTGAGAAAATACTTCTCAAGGATTGTGCAGCTAACCACAATCCAGGGGTCTCTGTTCAGCCCTCAAAAGTCTCCCCCATACCATGGGGCTCATCTGAGCCGCTCCAGGCCCTCCTCTGGTGCATTTCTCGGGCTAGGACATGCTCCTGGGTGGCATAATCAGAATCACCTCACCCAGCCCCCTTTCCCCCCCTCCTGGCCAGTCAGAGGCCTTCAGCAAACCCATCACCAGGGCACAAAATCAATAGCCCCCCCTCTCTGTTGCTCCGCAGCACCCTGTTCCTGCGACTGCAGTTTGCTTTAATCGTTTTTGCAATACTGAATTTGCTGTAACCCGTCCTGGGACCTGCAGGCGAAGGGCGAGCAATCCATACAACCACAGCAACCACTGATTTCAGGGGTATACTACCGCTGGCCCTGGAGGTTCAGTCATGGCCCACCCCCCACCCTCCTTCCTTTGTCTTCCGTGCCCCGCTCTCGGTGAAGACGGTCTAGCCCTCCTGGCCGGGAGCCAGATCCACAGTCCTCTTCCTCCTGATTGGGTCGAGGAGTTCCGTGTAACTCCAACGTGGGCGTCCCTTCTCTCCCGATCAGCCAGACAGCTCCCCGAGCGCCGCGGGGGTCCTGCTGCTGCTGCTGCTGCCACCAACGCCGCCGCCCTGGTGCTGGAGGCGCTTCCAGTCTGCCGCGTCGCTCCCCTCCTTGGCGAGGCCACCGGGAGCGATCGGCTCCCCTCCTTGGCTCGGCCGGGGAGCGAAACCTGAGAGAGTTTGCCCAGGGGCGAGGAGGTAGGCTTGGCTCGGGCTTCGTTTTGGCCGCAGTCCCTGCGGAAAGACAGGAGCGCAGAGGCGCTGAGCGAGGGCAGGCAGGCGGCTCCTGCAGTGGCCGACGGAGCAGCCCTCTCTGCCGCAGCGACCAGCAGCAGCGGGCGCCTCTCCGCCGGCTCCCGTCCGCGCCGTCGAACCGGCTTCTCTTCCGCCATGGAGGGCTCCTCTTCGCCGCCGCCGCCGCCGCCGCCCGCCTACTCCCCCGCCATGGAGGGCTCCTCTTCGCCGCCGCCCCCCTATTCGGACCTCAAGCGGGGCCTGGGGAAGAGCGGCAGCGGCGCCCAGCTCCAGCTGGACGGCGACGAGGAGGCGCCCGGGGTCCAGGCGCCCCAGAACTACCTGTGGCTCAGCATCCTGTCCTGCTTCTGCCCGTCTTACCCCATCAACATTGTGGCCTTCGTCTTCTCGGTGATGGTGAGGAGCTGGCGCGCCGTCGGGGCGGGAGGAGACGGGCCGGGGTCTCACTATATATATATGCATTGCCCTCCTGGGGTTCAGCTGGCCGCTGGAGGGTCCATCGGCCACTGGGCAGCTCTTTGGGGGGAGGAGGACAAAGGGTTTTGCCCAACCCCGAGGAGACCTCCTGAAATTAATGGCTTGTCCATTAACGTCCCCGAGTCTACAAGATTTAGCATGGGACGGGACCCACGGGAATGAAAGGACCCCATTTAGTCACGGCCAACGCGTTATGTAGGAAGGGATTCGCTCCCGCGAGAGGCAGCGACGGCCGCCGACTCTGGTGGCTTTAAAAGAGGGTTAGACCGATTCACATCCATCACAGAGATGGATCGATTCCACAGAGGAAGCCACAGACCTGAACTTACAAGATCTAAACAGGGTGGTTCAGGACAGATGCTCTTGGAAGTCGCTGATTCATAGGGTCGCCATAAGTCATAGTCAACTTGAAGGCACATAACAACAAAGAACAATTCATGGCAGAGAAGGCTATCAAGGGCTACTAGCCATGATGGCTTTTATGCTCTGCCTTCACAGGTGGAGGTGGTATGCCTCTGGACGCCATTTGCAGGCAGAGAGAGCACTGCTGCGCTCAGGTCCTGCCTGTGGGCTTCCCTTAATGGGCATCTGGTTGGCCACTGTGAGGACAGGATGTTGGACTAGCTGGGCCACTGGCCTGAGCCAGCCGGCTCTTCTGTTCTGACGCCAGTTAACTTCAATGTAGAATTAGCACTGGAACCACTGAAATGAAAAGACCTAAGTTAGCCATGTCTATTAACCTCAGTGGGTTTACTCTAAGTAGCACTAGTGTTGGTTCTAGCCCGTAGAAATTAACGGACCTGAGTTAGCCATGTCCATTAACGTCAATGGGTTTACTCTGAGTAGGGCCAGCATTGGATCCAACATTGGTCTGTGCAAAGCCCCTGAGCCCCTGAATTGGTTCAGAATTCAGGTCAGGTTGGGATCAGAACAGGGCCACTCTGAAGTGCCAGATCAGGCCCTGAACTGGATTAGGCAGGGTGTGTGCATAGCCCTGGTTTGATGCACACATGAGGAGAATGTGCGGGTGTGTTATAGCAGTGCATGATTTGCACATGAATTATAATCACATACCACTGGGCAGTTGTACATTTTCCTTAAAAAGGCTCTGCCACAGTTCTTGTTCTTTCCAATGCCGGTGCCTTAAGTAGGAATGTAGGGATGGAGGGATGTGAACTGCCCTGGCCTGCATCCTGGCTACTTCTAGGTTCTGCGGGATACAGAAAGGAAAAGATGCTATCTGAGGTACAGATCTAGCCTGAAAAAGGGTGAAAATACCAGGAAGTTTTTGAAGGTTTTAAGGCAACAGATGGCAACGCTAAAACTGGGCATGGTGAGGGCAAAGAACGTGGCTCAGTGGCAGAGCATCTGCGTTGTATGCAGAAGGTCCCAAGTTCAATCCCCAATGGCATCTCCAGCTAGGACAGAGAGAGCCTTCTGCCTGAAACCCTGGGCAGCTGCTGCCAGTCAGTATTGACGATACTGAGCTAGATGGTCCAGTGGTCTGACTCACTATAGTGAAGGGCTGTAGCTCAGTGGCAGAGCATCTGCCTTGCATGCAGAAGGTCCCTGGTTCAATCCCCGGCATCTCCAGGTGGGTCAGGGAGAGACCCCCTGCCTGAAACATTGGTGAGCTGCTGCCAGTCAGAGTGGAGCAATGGTGGACCAATGCTAGATGGATCTGAGGTCTGACTCAGTATAAGGCAGCTTCCTATGTTTCTCTGTATGTTCCTAGCGGCCAACCCAGAAGCCCAAGAGGTGTACAAAGCTAGAGGTTCCTGTGGCCAAAGGGACTGGCCAGCCTGCCACATCAGGTAGCCTGAGCCTGGCCCTGGCTCTCATAATTACTGATTTGAAATATTTTTCACCCTGCTCTTCAGCTACAGCTACTAACAATAAGACAATTTTGTTTATAAGCTAAAAGATGCAACACTAAAGGAAAGGGTATTAGGAGGGAAGAGGAAAAAGCAAACTCGGGTGCTGGCCCATTGCTCCAGAGTTCTTGTTAACAACCAGCTGGAACAGAAACTGGAGAAGGGGAGTCAAGAATCCCCGGTTGCTCAGCTGGGCTGACAAACAGATCTTAAAGCCCCATCTCTGTGTGTGTGTGTGCCGTAGCCTGGATTCTTTTTTTTAATATGTATAATGTTTCATTGATTTTCCAGATAAAATTTACAATGTGATATAACAGAAGTTTTTGTTGTTTCTGCTAAGAGGGTAATGTACACATTGTAGTTAATTGAGAACATGCATCTTTTACACAAATGTCAACTTCAATACAATTAATTACAACCCCCTCAAACAACCCCCTCCCCCACACCTGGTGGCATTACTTAAGGAATAAGGGGATGTGGGGGGGAAGGGGGAGGGGAAACAGAAAGGGGGGGGAAAGAAGGGAGGAAGCAATGGTGGATGAAACAGGTGAGCAATTTGTTTAACGCTAGTCGCTCCAAATTTTAGCATAATAAGATGGTGGAATTTGATTGTGCTCTTTATTGTTAACATTCTGGATAAAAGGAAACCATACTGACGTAAATTCATAAGTTTTAGAAATTCCACGGGCAGCCCTTAGTTTGTATGTTAGTTTTTCCATAAAGGCAATGAACCAGATCTTGTGATATACCAATATTGTATTGTTGCGCCTTTTAGGTCTTTCCAATGTTTTGCTATTGTTAGACGGGCCGCCATAAGTAGATGCCCAGTTAATGGTTTGGCCCTCTCATTCACATCTACATCGGTGAGGAGATTCAGGAGTGCCACCTGCGGGGTCCTGCCCATGGGCCCAGGCACAATCAATTGGATTTCTTCAAACACCAGATTCCAAAATGGCTGGGCCTGAGGGCAAGACCGCTACATGTGAAAATACATGCCCCGCTAACAACATCCAGACATTGCTGGGTTTATTCAGGACAGCCACACCGGAATGACACCATTCTATGCACCAGTTTGAGCATATGTTCATGTAGCTGGTTGGAAGCTGAATTTATTATAGTTTTTTGCCAGTAAGTATGCCACACCCCTTCATCTATGAAAATATTACAGTCGTTCTCCCATTGCATCTCGAAACTGGATAAGTCAGACCCTTCAAGTGATAGCAGCACTGAATATATTTGAGAAACAATGCCTCTCTCACCATTATTTGCAGCTACAAGAAGTTGTTCAAAAGCTCTTAACTGGCAACAGGCCTGTTCTTTGATTCATGTCCTTGATAAAAATTCATGCGTCTGACGCCATTGGATCCAAGTAAAATTCATGTCACCCAGCGTATCTCTAAAAGATTGCTCTGTTATTAGTTGGTTGTTAGTGAAAAAGTCTCAGATACGGAAGAGTCCCCTCAACTTCCAATCCTGCCAGGCTACACATCTATTTTTATTGTAAAAATCGGGATGGAAGGAGAGAGGAGTCAAAGGGGAATTTAAACCAAACAGAGTTTTTTCACTCTTTTTCCAGCATTTAATCAATGTGGCCGTGAACGAATTTCCCATCATGCGCTGTAATGTTGTTTTTTATAATTTTTCTAAAAAGTAATGTGTTCAAAGGTAGGCCGTCCACCAATATATTCTCAGTTTGGACCCATCGCTTTCTAGTGCTGTCCAGGATCAGGAAAATAAGATGGCAGAGTTGATTGGGTAGCCTGGATTCTGAAGATCAGAAACGCTTCCAGTTTCCACTCTTTTGCAATAAGAGCTACAGCGGGCTGTGCATCTGAATCCCCTCTGCTGCAATTCCATTCCTGTCTTTGGGGCTAAGGCCTTTAGCTCAGTAGTAGAGCATTCGCTCTGCATGCAGAAGGTCCCAGGTTCAGTCCCTGGCATCTCTTGGTAGGGCTGACAGCATCCCCAGTCAGAAAATCCTAGAGAGCCGCTGCCAGTCAGTGTAGACAATATTGAGCTAGATGGATCTGCGGTCTGACTCAGTATAAAGTGGCTTCCTAGGTACCTCTCCGTATTGATTATAAATGCACGTGCACGCAGAAGCTGAGACACACAGACTGTCTGTTCCAAGAGAGTCCATTTAGCAAACCTCTAATGGATTGTGGTCCATTACTCATGCAGAGGGAGAAGTGGGTGGCCCTTTTAGAGCCCTGGGAAATTCAAAAAGAGGCTGGGGGTCTGCCAAAGAGCCTTGGGGCACATCCAGTCTGTGAATGGCAGGATAGCAGAGTGGAGACATTAAGATATTTTGCTAACAGAGATTGCTCCTGCCACCACCACCACTCCGAGAACGAAAAGCTTTCAAACAATAAAGGTTATTACAGGATTCTGAGGTGCCTTGATTCACCATGCAGGCGGCTGCATGTATCGCCCTCCTGATCTGTTATTTAAAACCAGGATGGCAGATACCATATTTTTTTTGGTGGGATCAAGAGTTCATGGAGATATTGCAGCCAGGCTGAAACACAGCAGGGCCAGTGAGGGGTGTGACTGGGTAGGGGGTGTGGTGTGGGGAGAGGCCCAGGAGCCAAGTGGAGAGGCTTGGAGGGCTGCATTTGGCCCTAGGCCAGAGGTTCCCCACCTGTATTCTCCCCCCTTCGTGCCCTTCAACCTACCACATCGCTCAAGGAATGAGATCCAACAAAGCTGGAAGCTGGACCATCCAGGATAGGCAAAAGAAAATACTTCTTCGTAGAGCGTATTGCTAAACTATGGAATTTGCTCCCACAGGAGGCAGCGAAGGCCACCCACTTGGATGCCTTTAAAAGAGGATTGGACCAGTTCATGGAGGACAAGGCGATCAGTGGCTAGTAGCCACAATGGCTATGCTCCACCTGCATAGGCAGAGGCAGTGTGCTTCTGAATACCAGTTGCTGGAAGCGTTAGGAGGGAACAGAGGACTCAGGTCCCACTTGCAGATTTCCCATTAGCAACTGGTTGGCCACTGTGAGAGCAAGGTGCCGGACTTGGTAGGCCACTGACCTGATCCAGCAGGCTCTTTGGATGTCCTGATGAAATGAGACTGCTGACGCCAATTTGCACCTCTTCCAGCACCGGATTGGGAGCTGGCAAGACCAAAAAGGGTGTCCAGGCACTCTTTGCTGCTGTCCAGTGCTCTCTCAGTCAGTAGTCACTCATTTCGTATGGAGAGGGTGTCTGTCAGGTTCTTCAGTGGTGTTTTTTTTGTTAGGGGGGAGGTTGTAGGTTGGACCCTGTCAAACCAAGGTGCTCAGGGCAGATGACGTGATGGTTCCATCTCCCAAGCAGATGAGCGATGGCCACCAGCTTGGATGGCTTTGAATGAAGAGTAGACCAATTCATGGAGGAGGTTATGGATGGCTGCTAGCCACTATAGCTATATTTTCCCTCCGCTGCTGGAGAAAGTGTGCTCTGAATGCCAGTTGCTGGGAATCACACGTGGGAAGAGCGCTGTTGCTTTTGGGCTTTCTATGAGGGCATCTGGTTGGCCACAGTGAGAATAGGATGCTGGACTAGATTTGTGGTATCTGCGCAGGCATGTGTGTGTACAAAGACATAATATGCAGAATTCCCAGAGTAGCTTAACCAATCAGTCCCTCTTCCCAGGCAACTCTGGGAATTGTAGATCTGAAAGGGGAATCAGGGTCTCCCAGCAACTCTGAGCACAAAGTATAGTTCCCAGGATTCTTTGGGGAAAGCCCTTATTGTTTAAAGTGGTGTCATAGCGTTTTAAATGCAAGGTGCAGATGTTGTCTAAGAGAGCTTGAAATGTATGGTGCGGATGTGACCTTATCTATGAGATCCTATTTGCAGCGTTCAGCTGCAAACTTGGGGGCGTTTCTCTCTCCTTTCAGAGCTCTTTTGTTTTCCAGGTTGCACTGTCCTGTTCTGGTCCCATGGAGGAGCCCACTAGGCAAGGCAGGTTGGTTGTTTCAGCACCATGGAGAGCTCCTACTGAGCCACTTGCTCTCACAAGGGCTGGAAGCAAACTGAGTCTTTCGGAGCCTTTTTGTCCTGTCCTTCCCCTTTTGGAGAACTAGAGTCTCTTAAAAGAGCCATCCATCTGGCCTGAAGATGGGCACTGGCGCATTTCCACTGGGCTGGCAAAGTAGCAGAACAGCCACATTCCACATCTGAGGTTGTATCGCATGCGGTGATGTCATTGTGGTCATGCCAATTCGTTACCGATCTGCCCACAAGACCTTTGTTCTTTTATTATTTAAAAGCATTTCTTTCAACTGCTTAATATTTTTTTTAATCTCTAAGTGGCATACAGAAATACACTTTAAAAACAATAAAATGGTGTCATAAAAACAAATGAGACGCAAATGTGAAAACCAGTAAAACAGTATGATAAAAGCAGAAATTCAGTGAATAACAGGATCTGATCTTATAGGTCAGAGGAAGCCGGGGGGGGGGGAAGATGTGCCTTTGCAAGACATCTGAAGCAACTGATGAACATAGGAACATAGGAAGTTGCCATTGGTCCATCTAGCTCAGTATTGTCTGCCCTGAGTGGCAACTGCTCTCCCAGGTTTATTTACTATTTATTTATTAAATTTATTTCCCACCCTTCCTCCCAGTAGGAGGCCAAAGTGGCAAGCAAAAACAGTAAAAACTCTCTAAAACATCTTAAGAACAGACTTGAAAATATATATTAAAACAAAACTTTTTTTAAAATAAAAAGCTTTAAAAACATCTCAAGGCAGAATTTCAGGCAGGAGCCTCTCCCACTCTTGAGATGCTAGAGATTGAACTTTCATGTTTGGACCACTTTGTAAGGCGCTTTGGGTCAACTTCTCGTGACAAAAGCAGCTACCAAATGCTATCCTCCTTATCTCTGAAGCCTGAGAGCAGGGTCTGCCTCATTAAATGTGTATCCCACCCTTCCTCCCCAAGAAGCCCTGGGTGGCAAACATCAAAACATTAAAGCGATACATTTTTAAAATCAAATAAAAACAGTTAAAGACCACGTGAAGACATTTAGAACATGCAGAGCTTGGAAAAGTTACTTTTTTAAACTACAACTCCCATCAGCCCCAGCGAGCATGGCCACTAAGCATGATCTAAGAACATTTTAAAGCAGTCCGATGCCCCCAATCGATGACGTCTGTCAGCCACCATTTTGGGGCTTACTACTTAGGAAGTGTGTTTAGCTTTCCAGACTCAAGTCTTCTTTCGGAAAGTTTAAACGGGAGCTTGGCTGTAGCGCACCGCTGTTATAGCACAGTGTGGAGGAGAGCCTGGCTGGGAGTCCCCAGAGTCTGTGAGTTCAAATGCCCGCTCATGTCTCCTGGGTGTTAAGGGCCAGTTAAAGATCACCCCCACAGCGAGTGGCTCAGGGGTTACGTGCCCTGCCACTTGTGCAGCCGTGGGCAAGCTGCATAGTCCCAAGGAGCCCAGTTGCCCCCCAGCTGGCAGTTGCAGACAAGGAAGGGGCTGGCTTGTGCAGCTGTGGCAAGTGAGCAGGCCCTGGCCAGCTGGGGAGGACTAGCCTCAGAGGGAGGCAATGGTAAACCCCCACTGAATACTGCTTACCAAGAACACCCTATTCATAGGGTAGCCATAAGTCAGGATCGACTTGCATCTGCAGAAAGTTCAGCCGAAGACTCACCCCTTTCACCTTGCTTTTAGAGGTGTGATGGAGGAAGCCCCCTACTGTATTAGTCATGTAGATACTTTATCTGAATTGGTTTTAATGATTTTGTCACGCATGATGCTTTGCAGTGTTTTGTTTTATTGTGCACTGCGTCGTGACTGTTGTGGCAGAGGGCAGTATAAAAATACCTTCTTAAATAACATTTATTTGTCTGAAGCTTTTTTAGCTTGCTGTCCAACTGAAAAAGAGCTGCCCAAGCAGCTTTTAGGCTTACAACCTAAAAGACACGACACAACAGGAGAAGTGATAGGGAGGGGGAAAGGGGGAAGCCTTCAGACTTGCGATTAAACAGACAGGACAGAAAAGGAAAAAAATTAACGATGGTTTGTTGTTGACTTGCTGATCATGGTTTCTTAAGGCGCAACAAACCATGATCCCTCGTTTGGACATAATGGGAAGCCAAGGCTTCCTGCTTTATTTATCCCACTTGCAACCCATGGAAGAGCAAAGTGGGAGCAATTGGGAGCTGTGTACCAGCCTACTAGTCTTTCATGATAAACCACAATCAGGCAAAAAGTTTGGCTTGTTGTTACATGCAAACATGGCCATATGTTCCTAAAAGCCAGGGATGAGGATCCTCAGACCCAGGGACCAAAAGTGGCCCTCCAGGCCTCTCCAACTGGCCCTTGGAGCTCTCCCCAGGCTGTGCCCTTCTTGAATGTTTTTAGCTGCCTGGAGTGCATCCTTGAACTCTGATCGTTCCACTTGCTTGCCTTATAGAGGATGGTGAGGGGTGTCTGCAGGGCTGGCACCAGGCATGTCTGGGCCCTTGGACACCAGCCTGCCCCAAGCCCGAGCTGACGTAGCCTAACACCCCCCCTCCATACAAATGGCCTGGGGCTAATACACCTGCCTGCACGCCCCACCTACCTTTTGTGTTATGTGAATGACATGTGATTGTCATCAACCAAGATGGTGGCAGGGGCATCAGCCCTTAAAGGAAGCCCCTGCCATCTTTTTGGGTGATGGCAGGCATGGGGCATTGTGCACACGGCATTCACACTGATGGGAGAGGTAGGTGGGGCATGCGGGTGGGCTTACTGAAGCCTGCGCTGTCTATATTGAGGGGGACGCTTGGGAGCTCCCTCTCTGTGATCCACGGCAGGGATGGGTTTATTTATTTATTATTTGATTTATATCCCACCCTTCCTCCCAGCAGGAGCCCAGGGTGGCAAACAAAAGCACTAAAAACACTTTAAAACATCATGAAAACAAACTTTAAAATACATTCAAACAAAACAACTTTAAAAACATTTTTTTAAAAAGCTTGTAGGACCCAATGCTGCTGCGGATCATGTAATGAAAGTGCCACCCTCCCATTCTAAGGAGGGACCCTTCAGAGGCCCCTCTGGGCTGCAGGAGCCCTTGGCCAGAGCCCAACCTCACTGCCCTGTGGCACCAGCCCTGGGTGTCTGAGCATTTGTACAAAGGAGCTTGCTGTACAAAGGTCAAATGCAAATTAGTTGGTCCGCCTACTTTTGCCTCTGGCTCCACCCGGTTGGCCAGAAGGGAATGTGGCCCTCTATCTGAAAAAAAGTCCCCTGCTTGTGTGTGCTGTACCCTTGGCGAAGGGGCACATCATAGGGGCCCTGCTCCATACCTACCATGGAGCCCATCCGGTAAGGAGGTCAAAATAAAGGCACCAACTCATGTCTATCCAGTTACAGATCCGGTTTTATTACAGAAATGTTCCTTCACATTCCCCGGTGAAGGCCTCAGTTCCATCCAGCTCCAAGTTCTCTAGCACAGCGTTCCTTCTCAGGGCTGCTTCCACTTTCCAGCAGAGATTCTTCCCCAACACAGGCAGGAGTCTTCCGCCTTCAATGCTCTTGGTAAACTTTTAAATGCTTTCAAAGGTTTTTTTAAAAATATGCTTTTAAACATGTTTTGTTTTCATATGTTTTTTAAAGATGTTTCATTTTAATTTGTTTTTAACGCCTATCTTGAAGAAGTTTTAGAGCATTTCTCGTGTTTTGTTGGCCGCCCTGGGCTGCTTCTGGGAGGAAGGGCGGGATAGAAATAAAATAAATAAATAAACTTAAATCAAGGGCTCCTCTACCTCCCCAGGGTGCAGGGGAACTAGGGTGAGCCTGGGTTCCTGCTATCCCTGCTCTGGCCATGCCCAATAGATCTCCAGGCAGGGTCCAAATGAGGTCTCCTAAAGAGTCATTGCCTGTTCTGGGCGTTGCCTGCGGGCGTGGATTGGGCCAGGGGCCAGCACAAGACTGGCGAGCCTTGGCGGTCCATCGCACCCTGGTAGAAGCCATTAAATATTCATTTTGTTTTGTCATCTGGATTAGCCGTCTTGCAAAGCTTCCATGAAACCCATGTAATGAGAAGTGAAGGAAAGCCCAGTCATATTTGCTGCAGTGCTTCCGAAAAAAAGACCTAATTGGAAACCTGAGCCGCCAGCCACTTCTCTACAGGCCTGTGATTCAGCTAGTGCTGTCTGCGATCATCACCTTCAATTCTGCAGTCGAGGAGACCTCTGCCGGGATACGTAGCTGATCCACTTTGTTCTATTTGCTGTACGCCTTCTTAAGGAGCTGTAGTTTTGAAACACTTGCGTCGTTAATAGGAATAAAACAAACTGCCTTATACCAGATCAGACCATTTGTCCTTCTAGCTCAGTATTGTCTACACTAACTGGCAGTGACTCATCAGAATTTTCCTGCCTTACCTGGCAATGCTGGGAATTGAACCTGGAGCCTTCTGCATGCAAAGCAGATGCTCTACCACTAAACCACTGCTTTCCCCAAAATTGTAAGTGCTCCAACTGGCCCCATTTTATGACAATTCCTATGTGGGCACAAGAAGCAGGCTACCAAGGGTGTTTCAGCACCATGGAGAGCTCCAAGTGAGCTACTTGGCTCTGACCAAGCCCTTTTCAGCCTCTGCCTCCAGCCCACCTCTCCTAGGCTCCACACCGTCTATAAGAACTGCAGTCGTTAAAGAGCCAACACAAGACCCTTGAACCTGGCCCGGTAGCAAACTGGAAACCACTGCAGCTTTCATCCAAACGTGTTGCGTCCCCACTAATGAAAGAAATGAGGCGCAAGGGGCTTGGTTGGTTGGTTTGAACGAGGGATTAATCATCACATTTTTCCTCCGCAGGCATTAAACAGTTATACACAAGGAGATATAGAAGGGTCGAAAAGACTAGGCCGCACTGCGTTACTGGTTGCCGTGGCAGCTATCCTGATCGGCCTTGTGATGATTGGAATCCTTTGTATAGTCCATTTCACTACGGTGAGTAAGATTTGGTCATTCTCCGGCAGATTTGCAATAACTAACCGGGTTACCTCTTTATCAGTGCCATCACTAGTGTTGAGGGAGGGATCAGAGGAGTGAGAGTAGACCGCTGATTGACCCTGGTTATTTATTTATTTATCTATTTATTAGACTGATATCCTGCCCTTTCTCCCAGTAGGAGCCCAGGGCGGCAAACAAAAGCACTAAAGACACTTTAAAACATCATAAAAACAAGACTTATATTAAAACAAAACTTCTTTAAAAACATTTTTTAAAGCTTTAAAAACATCTTTTTCTAAAAAAAGAAAAGAAAAAGGTTTAAAAACACATTAAAAAGCAATTCCAACCACAGATGGTTAAATTTCTGAGAAACCAGAGTTTTGATTTAAGATAAGCAAGTGTCTAGATCTCGCAGGTGGAAACGAAGGGAAGTGGTGTTTCAAACTTAGGCTGGATTTTTCAAATTTGCACTTTCTGAAAAAATATGAGAACCAAAAGAGCCATCTTTTGAAATTCACCCTCATCCGAATTTTGTCATCCAATTCACCAACTGTTTACAAAAATGAATATATTAGGGGAAAACGTGTTTGAAAATGCATTTATTGGTGAAAATAACATTGAACAATGTGTTATATATTGGGAGAAAGTGCTGGCCAAAATGTGTAAGTTAGTCAAAACTGCAGACAGAAATGTTTTTGTTAGGAGAAGCACTAAGATGTTGATCTTCATTTTCATGAAGATCTTTTTTTAAAATGCAAATTGCAGAAATGTGAAGAGCTGAGTTTAACACTGGGAAACTGAGAAAGTGAGAGAGCCTTCCGTCCCTGCCTGCAAACAAGTGAAAATAAATGCTCATTTAAGACCGGCCACAGTCTTAACTTCTGCATAAGCTTTGTGCAAGCAAATCAAGACGAATGCTGAATAAAAAGGTCATCGGGAAGAATATTTGGGGGGGTCTGTAGGGTTGGTTTAAACCAGAGAAGGGGAACCTGTGGCCCTCTGGATATTGCTGGGCCGCAAACTCCCACCATCCCTGACCATTGGCCATGCTGGCTGGATCTTAATCCATTCCAGGGGCGTCACTACCGGGGTGCGGCGGGTGCGGCCTGCACCCGGATGTCACCATGAGGGGGGGTGACACCCAGAGCCGCTCCGGCCTGCCCCGCGCCGTTGCCCAGCAAGGCTGCTCCAACTCCTCGGAGGCGGGCGAGTGCGGGAGCAGCGTCAGCGGGGCGAGGGAGGCACGCCAGCGTTCCCAGGCCTTCTCCGGCTGGGTGCCCCTCCAGCGCGCACCCTCCCAGGGGCGTGGATGGGGTGGCTGGCTTCGAGTGTGCGCTCGCAAGCCCAGCCACCTCGTCCATGCCCCTGGGAGGGCGCGCACCGGAGGTCCGCACCCCCCCGCACTCCCGCTAGTGATGCCGCTGATCCATTCCCCCAGGATATCCTGAGAAGGAGACCAAAACTGCAATCCAATACACACTTACCTGGGAGTAAGTTGCATTTTACTCAATGGGGCTTAATTCTGAGTGGACATGTAAAGGATTGTACTGCAAGACTGCACCCTATCCCCGCTTCCCGGGTAGTAAGCCCCATTGAACTCAGTGGGACTTCCCTCTGAGTAGACATAGATTGGATTGCAGTGTCAAACCCCAGAGATACCGGCTGTCGTCAGCTGGTAGCCTTAACATGTGCCAACGCAGGGTCTGGGAAGGAACTGATGTAAGGCAAAGGTGGGAGGAAGTGGATAAATTTAGCCCCGAAGAACATTAAGGGGAACCGGAGACAGGAGTGACATACTGAGAATGAAGATGTGAAATGGTGATGCAGCGTCTTCCCAAAGGCATCTGCTTGTCTGCTGTGAACATAGGAACACAGGAAGTCGCTTTAAAATGAGTCAGACCATTCGTCCATCTAGCTCAGAATTGTCTGCACTGACCGGCAGCAGCTCTCCAGGGTTCCAGGTTGGGCACATTCCCAGTCCTACTTGGAGATGCCATTAGGGATTGAACCTGGGACCTTCTGCATGCAAAGCAGATGCTCTTAACCACTGAGCTATGGCCTCCCCCCTTTTAAAAAGAAAAACCTGTAAGTGTCAGTGCACTGTGCTCCCTGTCTCCTAGAGCTGCTTTCGCCAACCTGGTGCCCTCTTCAGATTCTTTGGAATGCAACTCCCATTAACCCTCCAAACACTGGGAGGGCATTCGGTTGGCCCCGAGAGATGACAGGGTGACACTCGTCGTGGATGCAGGATGAAACGGCCAGTTCCTCTGCCATCCAGTCCCACCCCGGAGATCTGGCCATCGTGTTATGTTTACCTTAGCAGCTCATCATTGCAGCAGATGAAATTACCAGCTGTCCTAAACATGCAGGAGCAGGCAGCAGAGCAGTGGCTGGATAGGATGTTTGCACAAGACGTTTTAATACAAGTTGAGACGGCCATAAATTTGTGACCTCTTTCTGCTGTACGTCACCCTTTAGGAGGATGGTCTTGTTGGTTCCCCTACCCCTTTCTCCAAACCAGAGCTCTCAAGAAACAACAATCTCATATAATTAGGCCTGCACCCTTTCATCGGTTCGTAATTGGCAAGTTCAACTCATCAAGCTGTACCTAATTAATTGCAGGAGGCTACTTTTCAGCTGAGAGGGCTGCACGGTGTTGTCAGAATCAGGGGCAGAGTCATCCAGAGTCTCATTGGGTCTTACACCCTTTACTTTTTTGGAAGCAGGGTCACAGCAGGATCCCTGTGTCTCCAGCATCCTATGAGCCAATCAGCATGAAAGGGGAGTCTGTTAGCCACTGAGAAGAGTCTTCTTGTCCTTTCTTATCTGATTGGAGCTAATCAGAGTGAAAAAAGTTCCTACTTCAAAAAGCCAAGTTGTGGCGAGTGAGACGCCTGTAATTGTAGAGGAAGAGACAGTGAATCATGATGACAGCATCCCATCTACATCATCAAGCAGTTTGAATTCAATAATTCAAACAATATCTCTGACAGTAAGAAAGGACAGACAAATGGTGACAGTGATAGAGAAGCAGAAAGCAGTATTCAAGCCTAGCCAGATCATTCTATAATCTTAGAAGGCTGTACGATCTTAGAAGCGGTCATGGCTGTGACTATTATGAAGGGATTCAGCACTTCTGAATTTGCCACTACACTACTGGTCAGACCAAAAAAAGAGAAAAGATTTGGTGACCTTTCCTTTTAATAATGATGAACAGGAGCTTTTATTTATCAAATTTGCACGGTATCCTCTCCAATATCTTAAAAACTAATCTAGATTTACTACTTTTTTTTTTTGCTTGTTCAGTTTCAGGGCAGGTGATTCACCACTTTGTCAAGCCAAGATTATTGATATGTCTCTTTTTTCTATTGGGCTTGTGGTAGATCTCGATATGATGTACCAACACAAGCAAAGCTCATTACATAAATGAATACTCAACAGTAACAATCACCCCAAAGTTCTGTAACCATGTTGACAGCATTACAGCTACTGCATACCCTATAACATTTCACAGATAAAACATCCTTAAGTTCATCTCAAGGATTTAGTGTCTTTGGCGGCATACACAAGGTACATTTAAAGCACATTTAAAGTTCATTTCTAACCCCCACCCCCCAAAAATGTAGTTTGTTAAAGTTTTGGGGAACTATAGCTCAGTTCCCATGATCCTTTGGGAGGGAGAGAAATGTGCTTTAAATGTATGGTGTGCACACAGGCAAAGACCATTTCCCCATCACACACTGCTAAAGGCTATAGGGCTAGATTCAGTTTTCTACAATAGCATGCCCTACTCTGTTGTAAAAGCTATGCCGGCTTGGTTGCATTACATTAAAGATATTCTAGACCACACAATTGCCCTACAATTTGTTTACGATGCTTTGAAATGAGCCTCACCAATACATGAAATGATTGGTTGTACATTACAGTGTTCAGGCGGAGAGTACCATTGCTCACATAGCTGGAATGGCATAAGAAGCAGATATTGGTCAGCTTGGGTTTGCAGAAGTATCAAAATCTATGGGAGGGGGGATGTCTGTCTGTGTTGGGGGGGTAGACCTCAAAAACAGCCCAAGGAGGACTGAGTGTACTCAGCAGTTGTGAAATGTTGACTGTCTATTGGATGTGTGTGGAAAATGGGGAAATGAAATGGAGTATCCTGGAGAGAGGGGAATGGAATGAGGTATCGCTGAATCCTGACAGTGGCTAGATGTGAATTCTAGAGTGTCAACCTTCAGTAATAAGCTTCTTGTTATTGGTAAACAGCCACGAAATGGGCTAGGCTCAGGCCACGTTGGGCAACTGAGGGTGGATGAGTCTTCATATGGAACCCTAGAGACAAAGTCTGATGCCACTCCAGGTTCCTAGGAACCCTCCTTAGATGTTTTAAAAACAGGACGTTTTGTTTTTGGAATAACACTAGTTTGTGCTTCCTGCAAGGGTCCTGACTGATCCAAAAGAGAGAAACCACAGATGCAGCTGAGGGGCAGGGAGAAAGGGAAAGGAGTTCAGCTTGGCTAAAGAAAAGGGCTTGCTCCTGTACAGCTCCATGGGGTTGGAGCAGGCATAGAAAGGAGCAGTGTGGAGCAGCCTCCTGGATGATTCCAAAAGGCTGATCCAAGTGGAGCAGTCTCCTCAGCAAAAGACTAAACAAAGCGGGGACTGAGGGGGGAAAGAGACTTCCTGGAGGACATTATCACTCATACAGTCGGTGATCTTCTTAAGGACTGGGCTGGGTACAGGAGGCACTCTATGACAAAGGATACAGGTAATGATTACTCATCGCAACATGATTTTCCTGCCGGAGAGTGGTGGTGGGGTCATGAGGGGTCTTTGGACAATCAGAACTCACAAGCCAGATGACATCTGTCATGGGGAAAGGTGGAAATATTTCAAAGAAATGCAGATTTAAACTGAATCCATTTGCCAATAAAAGGTGCAGCCTGAAATTGAACTTCTTAATATAATCTCTGGGGGAAAGCGCTTGTTGGAGGACGCCCATTGTCCGTTTATATTTGATATGGTAGATGTTGTGGCGACCAATGAAGCATTCCCTTATGCAATTCATTATGCATATTGGTCCCATGGGGGCATTCCCCTGTGCAGCAACTACTATGGGGAGGCTCTGGGGTGGGAACCACTGAGGCTTCCCCTGGTACTCTGCTTGAACTATTCTGGCTTACTCCAATTCCTTGCATGGGTGCTGTGCTCACTGCCCAGAGCAAAGCCAAAACAAACACATAGCCTCTGGGCATGTGCAGAGTTCCAACTAAACCAAGGCAAAAAAATGAGGAGACAGACTGTAGGTTAGTGGCAGAGCAGATGGTTGCGTGCAGATGATTGCAGGGTTCTGTCCACAGCATCTCCAGTTAGAACTGAGAATGACTCCTGTCTGAAACCCCCATAAACAATACTAAGTTAGATGAACTAGTGTTTTGACTAGGTTTGAGGCAGTTTCCAATGAGACAAAAAAGAGCAGGGACCAGATATTTATTACTCGTGCAAATTTCAGCATTACAAAACTCATGAGCAGTTGCCTTTCTGTATCAATTTATCCCCTGCTCCCTGATGACACCAATGAGTGATGTGATGTGATCACACTATGTGCTTTGTTATTCCCTGCCAAGAGCCAATTAGGTGAGGTGAAGTGTGTCGGAAGTACAACAGCAGGGATCATTCAGTTAGTAACCTCAGAGTTAATTCTGTTGACAGCCAGCTGAGGGGGCATTGTTGCCTAGCAACCAGTCAGAATGGCATGATCCTTGCTGATCCTTGCCCTTGCTCCCAAAATATGCTGGGGACTGAAGGCTAACATGATAAGAACCTAGAAGGCTGTCAGACCCTTGGTCTATCTGGCCGGCAGTGGCTCTCCAGGGTTCCTGGCAGGAGTCTTCCCGCAGCCCAACCTGGTGATGCCTGAGACTGAATCTGGGACCTTCAATATGCAAAGCAGGTGTTCTACCACTGAGCTATGGCCTTTCCCCTTTAAATGTCTGTGCTTTGGCACAACAAGGTCAAGCGGCTGCGTCTCTGATAACGGTCCAAGGTGTGCCTGATTGCTTCTTCTATGTCAAAGAAGGAAGGCTTTATGAAAACAATGAAAAAGAAAAACAGAACCCATTAGCAAACATCAAGCCATTTCCTGACATTCAGGGATCTATTGATTTTTTCAGATTCCCCCTGATGCATAATTCACCGCTAACTGGCATTGACCTGACAGCTGTTAGTGGGGGACTTAATGCTTTTGATTCCAAAGTGTATTGAGCCACTAATGCAGTGGGTTGTTTGTTTAATGGGAACAGCAGCGATTAAATAATGTGCCCATTAGGCCTTGAGGATGAATAATTCAACTACAGCAAACTCTCTCTCACTCTCACTCTCTCTCTCTTTCTCTGCCCCACCTCTCTTGCGGGGGTGATCATTATTTGTACGCTAATGCAGCACGTCATCTGAAATCCAAGACTTTTGGATGGGAAGGGTTGCCATCTCCAAACCTCTGGGAAAGGCACAGGGAATCTCCGGCAAAGAAGAAACATCGTCATAATTGATCCTTCGAGTCCAGATGGTTTGATTTAATCCTACGAGCCGCGCTCGAGGCAGGTCACTGGTCAGCAAGACTATTAAGCCATTGTTGGCCCATGCGGTGCCGCGAGAACTGAAATGGGCCTCAACCTAAAGAAAAGCATTTCTTCAGGAATGCCGTTGTAGAGAAAAGCTTCCTCTCCTGGTTCCGATCCCACTACCCTGCGCTGCCTCTCTTTTTATGTATATCAGAGGCGTGCTCTCTGCCTGCAGTGCACCCCCCTCCCCATATTGTAGGCATTTGCACCCAACTCTTGTGAGGAATGCTCCCCAGGACAAGAGGTGCTCTCCGGCTGAGCTCTCTGGATCGGCTACAGATGGAAGGGCTGAGCTGGAGGGAGCCGGACAAAGTGGGCAGCCAACCTGCTATTTTCGGGGACTTCCCCGTCAGGTTCTCAGACCCATTTGCCACTTCTCAGGATGCAAAGATGTCCCACCGGGCGTCCTCAACCTGCTGCATCTCCACCCTCTCCGCAGTGGCAGAATTATCATTTTGGGTTTTGTCCGTCTCTACTCGCAACATGGAGAGAGGTCAAATTTTGAAGGCTGCCCCAAGTCTCAGCGCTTTTCCCCCATCCATGAGCCGGCTTGCCATTCTCTCTTCACATAGGAAGCTGCCTTATTGGTCCATCTAGCTCAGTACTGTCTGCACTGACTGGCAGCAGCTCTCCAGGTTTTCAGAGAGGGAGTCTTTCCTAGCCCTGCCTGGAGATGCCACTGGAGACTGAACCGGGGACCTTCTGCATGCAAAGCAGGTGCTCTGCTACTGAGCCAGAGCCCTTCGCCTCCCTTCCCAAGCTGCCTTCACTCCAGCCCAGCTGTAAGGAAATTCCCTTTCCCCCCTGTCCCTCTGGAACAGGCTGCTGTTGCTTCTTTTGCAGGAATGTTTTGCAATCTCTTTCTGCAGCGTCCCATTTGTTTGATCATACCTCTGCTATATGTTTGTGCTTGTCCAGCTGTGAATTGTATGAGACCATATGATACTCGATAACAGAGGCAGCTGGTGACTCCAAGTCAGTGGGGCAGTGGAATCCACTCCGGGTTTTAGTCTGAACTTACATAGAATCATAGAATAGTAGAGCTGGAAGGGGCCTATAAGGCCATTGAGTCCAACCCCCTGTTCAATGCAGAAATCCAACTTAAAGCATACCCAACAGGTGGCTGTACAGGTGTCTCTTGAAGGCCTCAAGTGCCAGAGAGCCCACCACCTCCCTAGGTCATTGGTTCCATTGTTGAACTGCTCTAAAAGGAAGTTTTTTCTTGATGTTCAGTTGAAATCTGGATTCTTGTAACTTGAGCCCATTATTCAGTGTCCTGCACTCTGGGATGATTGAGAAGAAATCCTGGCCCTCCTCTGTGTGACAATCTTTCAAGGGCTTGAAAAGTGCTCTCATTTCCCCCCTCAATCTCCTCTTCTCAAGGCTAAATGTACCGTTCTTTCAGTCTCTCCTCATAGGGCTTTGTGTCCAATCCCCTGATCATCTTTGTTGCCCTCCTATGAACCTGTTCCAGTTTGTCTGTGTTCTAGTTTGTCTTAAAGTGTGGTGTCCAGAACTGGACACAATATTCAAGATGAGACATAGCTAATGCCGAACAGAGGGGAACTAGTACTTCACATGATCTGGAAATCTTCTGTTAATGCAGCCTAAAATAGCATTTGCCTTTTTTGCAGCCATATCACACTGTTGGGTCATATTCAGCTTGTGATCAGCAACAGTCCCAAGATTCTTCTCACATGTAGTATTACTGAGCCAAATATCCCCCATCTTATTACTGTACATTCATTAGTTCTGACTAAAAGCCAGAGCGGATCCCACTGTCCACTGGGATGGAGCCACCAGCCACCACTGCTCAAGAGGACAACTCATCCTGAGAGCCAGGGATGAGTTAGGATGATGTTGGTGGCGATGGTGACCAATTGAGGGAACACCCTAGCCAACTCCTATGCCTTCAAGGGCAATTTAATCTGCAGAAATCAGCAGGTGAGGCTTTTCATAGCACCGGAAGTTACATTCAAAGCACCTTTAAAGCACATGGCTTCCACCCAAAGAATCCTGGGAGCTGTAGTTTGTTAAGGGTGCTGGGAATTGTAGCTCTGGGGGGAAACTACAGTTCCCAAGTTCTTGGGAGAAGCCATCTGCTCCAACTATAAGCAGAGTTTGAGGCTGCGAATCAAGCTTTCAGTTAAAAGGCACCAACCACTTGGGAGTAGCTGAAAATCAGGAACTGAAATGCAACCAGGCTTGGAGAAAATATTAACCTCTCCCTTCCCATGCCAGATCCTGGATGGAATGGGTTCTATCCAATGTTAGGCCTGCTGAGAGTAGATCCAATAAAATTAATCGACGTGGCTGACTTAGGTCTATTAATCTCATCTAATTTACTCCTCTAATTTAGGCTGTTCACACACCACAAATATAAATCACATTTCTGCCCCCCAAGAATCCTGGGAACTGTAGTTTGGTAAGGGTGCTGGAAAGACTTATAGAGGGAGGCAAGAAGAAATGCAGCCCACCTCCCACTTTTTTACAAGTGGGGAAATATGAAAAGATTTACCCCCTCCTCTCCATCACCAAATGTTTTAAGGGATCTCACGGTCGCAAGAAACTCTCACAAAGGGATAGAGGCCAATCACGATAGCCACCAGTGCCTGGTTGTGGATTTAATAAAACATCAAATTGTCCAAAAGGGGGGGAAACAGTTAATAAACTTGTACTGGTTTGTATATTTCACTGTTCAAATCCCTTAAATGCTAAAGGGGACTTCTATAAATTAGCAACTCTCTGGCTCTGGCCGCATGAACAATCGAGAGAACGGAAGCATTTTCAGAAAATAAAGTAAAAAGCATGTGTGCTTTTAAGTTTTTAACATGTCACTGATGCAATCCTCGTGCATTAGCCGTGAATTTATACTGGGCCGTCCACAACTTATTCCACTTTATTAGCTGCCTTGAGATGCTTCCTCAGTGTTACTGTATTATTGCTGTCTGGAGGGGCACTCTTGCATTATAGCATGACCATCCCCCCCCCACAAACCCAGAATATTTATGGTATGAACAATTACAGGATTTCAGCAGGAAGCTACGGATTAGAGATGAAGCAGCATGCCCCACCCTGAAACGTTTGCAGGCACAAATAGTATTGAAAGTGGGATCTTGTATAACCGGGCTGACACCATCATGCACGCCAATAGTCATGAATGCACAATAAAAAGGATGTCCACAAAGGCCCTTGTTCTATATATATTCATCACCCTGTTTTCTACCCCCACCAATGAGCTGGATGCAACTGCTGTTGGGGGAGGGCCATTTAAAGCTCAACACACTTTCACTATAACCTTCGTGGTGGGTGCCGTTTTATGACCCCGTTCGGCAATGGTAAACCCCCTCTGGATACCGCTTACCATGAAAACCCTATTCATAGGGTCGCCATAAGTCGGGATCAACTTGAAGGCAGTCCATTTATTTATTTATTTATTTATTTATTTATTTGTTAAATTTTTATACCGCCCCACTAGCATAGCTCTCTGGGCGGTGTACAACAGTGTACAACATTTCCATTTCCATTTTTGTAAAACAGCTCTTTAATTAGTGTTAACACACTTTTCTGGCTATACTTAAAACAATGACAATGAAGGAGCCATGACGCCATAATGTGAGGCTGTGGTGTTAACAGTTCTACGAATCTGGGTGCTGCCAGATGGGCGTTTAATATCGGATTATTGCTGCTCATGCCTGCAAGGTTGGTGTTTTTTTTTGCAGGATCCACATATCTATCTCGTCCAGCTGTTCTTGCGGCAGACAACCACCTACCCCACTAGGAAGCCCACAAGTGAGGCCTGTGCACAACAGTAGCTCTGCCCACTTGCGATTCCCATCAACTGGCATTCAGAGACATACTGCCTCCGACAGTGGGGGGGAAATACAGCCATCCTAGCTATGTTTGCTTGCAGAACTCAGCAGCTGGGGGTGCGATCTCTAACAAAGCTGTCTGTACCAGGAAGCACAAAGCACCTCTTATGTCATCATTGGTTTATTTGTATACCGCTTTTTGGGCAAGCCCCAGCCCCTGAGCAGTGAACAGCATAATACAAAAGAAAATATAACAAAAATTACGGTAAATTCCAAAGTGCAACACAATCCATCAATAAAAATAGAAGGGAAAAAAACCTCAGTCACACCATAAACCACCCTTTATACACTCATGAGTTGCATTTGTGCTATCCCCACCAACACAAAGACACATGTGTTGGCTTGAGAGACAGCAGCTGAAGGCAGAGTCACCGAGGCCATGCTGGGTCCCATCTGGGTGAGAAGCACACAGGACCAGATCTGGGAAAGCCACCATCTCTCAATTGCAATTGTTCGGTTTAGCATCATAGAGTTGGGAGGGGCCTATAAGGCCATCAAGTCCAACCCCCTGCTCCTCGCAGGAATCCAAATTAAAGCATCCCCGACAGGTGGCTGTCCAGCTGCCTCTTGAAGGCCTCCAGTGTTTAAGATGTCCATAGGATGTGAATTCCTATTTTCCTATGAGTGGGGCAGGGCCATTTTTTTTTGCACTTCTGGCTTCAGCTCTCTTGTAACATCTCTCTCTCCATCCATCCCACCCACCCCTAAGTCTCCTTCTGTTCACCACCCCAAGCGGTGCCATGCCTTTCTCTGTGCCTCAAAGCCAAGTCCTCCCCTCCCCTTTACAGGCAGAGACAGATGGGAAACGAAATTGCTGCCCTCAGCTCCTGGGTCAGATTAGTCTCCTTCAGGTCTTCAGGAGGGCTGCTGGGTTCTGCAAAACAGCAACGTGTGTGTAATTCTGATCTGTAACCCTAGAACAGGGTCTGCTAAATATAAAAGGCAAGGGCCGGCCTGGTGAACGTTGAAGCAACAGGCTGTGGCAGCAGGGAGCTTGCCTTCCCCAAAGAGCTGCAAATCATCATCCAAAAGACAAATGCACACACAAATCTGCTCCTGTTCGTTTATTACAACAGCAACAACAACACTTTTTGTCCTTGTGCCCCAAAATGACTTACATAGTAAAAATGAAACAAAGGTGCTAAAATCAGTTGCAGACAGCGATACATAAAAACTAAAATGCTCATCCGACATTGTATTGACAAGGTCTTATCCATCCCAAAGAAGCTGGTATAGCACAGTGGGGAGGGGAGCCTGGCTGGGAGTCCAGAGTCTGTGAGTTCAAATCCCCGCTCGTGTCTCCTGGGTGTCAAGGGCCAGCTAAAGATCACCCCCACAGGGAGTGGCACAGGGGTTATGTGCCCTGCCACCTGTGCAGCCGTGGGCAAGCTAACCCAAGGAGCCCAGTCGCCCCCCAGCTGGCAGTTGTGGACAAGGAAGGGGCTGGCTTGTGCAGCTGTGGCAAGCTGAGCAGGCCCTAGCCAGGGACAATGAGAGATGGAGGGCTGCAACATCTGGAAGGCTGCAGGTTCTTCTGACCTTGATCTCAAGTAGTACTAAATTGCCCCTGAGAAAGAGGGTGAAAAACAAAAGCCTCTTTCACAGAGGAAACTGGATGGCAGATTTGGGCACAACGCTACCATGAATTCATCTCTTGGCTGTCTCTCCCACATGAAGGTTCCAGACTTGGAGAAAAAATTGGCTTATAAATTCTGGTTCTCTCCTAACCCTACCCAGGGAAGCCGGTGATCGAACCTGGGGACCTTTTCCACGTGGAGCAGATGTCCTATCTCTGAGCTACAGCCTTCCCCAAGCAACTCCAGAACCCCTGTTCTCTCTCGAGTGGCTCGGGGCCAAATGCTGAGGCAAAATTAAGAAAGGCAAGGCAGGCATCACCCTCCTGTTCCTGCTCCGCAAAGGTGCTCCTACGCTGCTCTGTAGCCGAGGCATTGCAAGGGGTGAAATATCATCCAGACACTTAGGAAGTTCTTCAAGTGAGTCAACCGGAGAGGAGAACAGCTCAGATGTAAAACGTCACCGGAGACTTCCCCAGCTTGCCCAAGGTGTCAGTTTGCAGCCTTGGAGCAGCATACTCTGCCTTTGTGTCCACAGCCCTTGCTCTTGGAAGGGCTGTCAAATTCTCAAACGCAGCCGAGGGCCACCTCCTGTCAAAATGGTGCTGTCTGTGCCGCTCTTCTCTCTCTCGGCTGTGTAGTTTAGCCTATCTGCTAGCCGCATAGATCAGCATTACAAAGAACTCCACGCATCTCCAGAAAAACACATGGGGGATGGTGTAGTGGTTAGAATGCTGGACCAGGACCTGGGAGACCAAGGCACAAATCCCTGCTCAGCCATGAAGCTCAGTGGATGACCTTGAGCCAGTCACAGTCTCTCAGCCAAACCTGCCTCGCAGGGTTGGGGTGAGGATAAAACGGAGAGGGAGGAGAACCCTGTACACCACCTTGAGCTCCTTGGAGGAAAGGTGGGTTGATACTGCAATTATAAACAAAATAATACATTTCAGACACAGAGAAATGTGCAATTGTGCAAAAGCAACCCACATCTAATACAGGAAGCTCCCCCATTATAATCAGCAATGGGCTGGGCCGCAGCTCCATAACAGAGCATCTGCTTTGCATGCAGGAGGTCCTAGGTTCAACCCCTGGTATCTCCAGGTAGGACTGGGGATGTCCCCTGTCTGAAATCCTGAACAGCCACTGCCAGTCCGTGTAGACAATATCACCTAAATGGACCAATTATCTTACTCAGGATGGGTCAGCTTCCTAAATCATGAAGGAAGGGACATCGCTCAGTGGTAGATCATCTGCCTTGGATACAGAAGGCCCCAGGTGCAGGTAGGGCTGGGAGCGAACCTTGCCTGAAGCCCCAGAGAGCTGCTGCCAGTCTGTGTAGACAATACTGAGTTAAGTGGACCAATAAGTCTGACTCAGTATAAGGCTGCTAAGCTATGTTTCAGTACTATTCAGTGCTAAATTGTAGGACTCTGCTCAATCTCAACCCACAGACTTCCCAGGCAGGACATTGGTAAACATTCAATAGCTAGCTGTGGGTTCGTTTACCCTTCACAGAGCTAAATTCCCAGCACCGTTAACAAACTGGAGTTCCCAGGATTCAGTGGAAGGGGGGGACGTGCTCTAAATAGATGGTGTGTGCTCAGCCTTAGTTTCAATTCCCCCTTCCCTCCATGTGCAAAATGGGAGATAATTAACAATGCTGACTTACCTCACAGGGCTGTTGTGAAGGGTTATCACTAGATCATGCACGTGGAATGCAAAAGCCCTGCACAAATGTTAAGTATCGTTACAATTGATTTATGGAGCTTGCTTCCAAAGGACTTCGCAAAGGCCACTACCTTGAACTGCTTTAAAAGGGGATTGGGCAAATTTGTGGACAATAATGGCTACCAGTTATGATGGCCTCAGAGAACCTCCAGGTTCAGTGGCAGTATACAAGTGAAGATCAATCAGTAGAGAGCAACAACGGGAGTGGATTACTGCTGGCAGATCCTGCTTGTGGGCATGCCAATGACATCTGGTTGGCCTGTCTGGGCAGCAGAACACCAGACTATACTTGGACTCATCTAGGCAGGCTTTTTTAATGTAGTGAGAAGCTCAGGAGCCCCAACAGTATCAAAAAGTGGCTAGCTTTCCCAGAAAACCAGGCAGAAAACAGATTTGTCTATGCTATCTGTTCACTCACATATCAAATAAGTCAATGCCCCATCCCACAAGTTCAACACTCACAGCAGTGCCCTACCAGGAGCTCAGCAAACCTGCAGTACCTTGGACAGGTCTCCAGGTCCTCATACGGACCCTTGTCAGCTGTTGCCTGCACCAAGGGTCCACCTCCAACTGAAGCCTTATATACCTTGGCTGGACAGGTAGGGGAATAAGCCCCGCCTCCCCCTCGAGGAGCTGGCTGGCTGTTAAAGGGCCTTTACCTCATTCTGCAGTAGGCAAGGTTGTGTCCTTCACTCAGGAGGGCCCTGAAGGCTGTGCAGGCAGTTCCCTCCCCAAAGACAGACCCTTGTCATCCTCTGGGTCCGTTGCACATTGCATGGTCTCTGGGACGTTGGTCATGACAGTCATTTGGAGGAAAGGAAGGCAAAGGGTTAGGGGGAGATCTAACAGCAGACCAGGTTAATACATCGGACAGGTGTAGGGGAACCTTTGGCCCTCCAGACGTTGCTGAACGACAACTCCGATCACCCCTGGCCTTTGCCCATGCTCGGTGGGGCTGATGGGAGTTGCAGTTCAGCAACATCTGGAGGGCCAAAGGTCCCCACACACCTGAGCAAGGTTAATCTCAGATGCTGAGGCGGCTGGTGGCTCCATGTCAGTGGGGTAGTGGACTCCACTCCGGGTTTGGGTCCAGACGCCAAGGAGCTGGCCAAGGTGCTGAAGCCTCGGTTTCTGCAACTGTCGTTTACTACTGGCAGAGTTCCAAATGCCCAGCATTCCTGACAAACTCCAGTTCCCAGGATACTTTGAGGGAGCGGGGAAATGTGCTTTAAATGTATGGTGTGCTGCACGCAGCCATGAGGGTCAAAGGTTCCCCAACGCTGCTTTAAGGTGCCATAAGACTTTTTGCAGTTTTAAACACAAAATGAAAGTGAGCCTCTCTGCTCATGTACAGAGTGCCTTTCTCTTCCCTCTCACCCAGTCACACCGCGTTTCTAGGGTCGGTGGAAGGCAGCCCTCTCGACAAAGGTGACGCGGCCCCTTTAAACCCAGGCAGGCCCCGCCCCTCCTCGCGCCTCTCCGCCCCGCCCACACGTATGCGCAGTAGGGACTAGGTGGTGGCCTCGCCGCTCCGACACCGGAAGCGGCTCCGCGGGGGGAGGGGCCCAGGACCTAGCCGGTAGTAGCTGTCGCGGCCGTTGCCCAGGTACCTTCGGGGCGGAGGAGCGGAGCCAGCAGCCGGTGAGTGAGAGGGAATCGGGGCCGGCGCTGCGGGCGGCTTCCCTTTCTCTGCACGAGCGGCAAGTTGAGCCCCGGAACCGTTTGAGGCAGGAGTGCGTGTAGGGGCTCCTGAGCATGTGCAGAGTGCAATTCCTCATTCTGACTGCTCCATTGCAGCTCGCGCACTTACCCGTGGCTGCTGCTGCTGTTATCATTATTATTCCACGCAGCTATCAGGGTGGAGAGTTCACGGGACGTGGCTCCCCCTCCACTCACAACAGCCCCGCAAGGTGGACCTGGCCGGGAGAAGGCGACTGGCCGCCCAAGGTCACGCGGTTCTTACTCGCCCGGCGTTAGAGGTGAACGGAAGGTCCTCGCTGGCACTCGATGCCCCTTTTCCTTGCGGCCCTTTGCGATTCCCAGCCGCGGATGCTGGGAAGCCGCTTTAGGCTGCAATTATCCAGTACACACTTACCTGGGAGAAAGTCCCGTTGAACCCAAGGGAGCTTGCTTCTGAGTAGGCACGTGTTGGATTGCAGCCCTAGATCAGATCGGGGCTTTTTGTCTACATACTGGCTGCTAATTTGCATCGGTTGCTTTTAAAGATGATGTTTTAAAAGATGTTTTATTTTAAAAATGTTTTTAAGATGTTTTGGTTCTGGGATGTTTTAAGGGGCTTTTAGTGTTTTGGCCTTTGCTGCCCTGGGCTCCTGGGAGAAAGGGCGGGATAGAAGTGTTATTATTATTGCTGTTGTTGTTTTGTTATTGTCAACAACAACAATAATGGCTGCTGTTGGTGGGGGGCTTTAGCAGAGAAGGGCAGAGAATTGCTTACACCATTTTAACTTAAGAGTTGCATATATTACGGGGGTGTTGAAGGGTGAGTCACAGCTTGCACATGCTGCTCAAGCACAACTTGCAGCTGGGTAGCTGTGCCAGTCCTTTGCTGCATAAAAATGTAAAGAGAGCCTGGCTGCAGGATCAGGCGAAAGTCCAGGATCCTGTTCCCACAGTGGCCAACTGGATGCCTCTTAAAGACATCCCTGTGGGTGGCCATCGCTCCATCCCATGGCAGCTAATTCTGCAGATTAACTGTGCCCCATGTGAAGGACTTCATTTCTTTTTTGTCCGCCCTGAATCTCCCACCGTTGTTTCTTGGGATGATCTCAGGTTCTAATCAGACAAGAGAGTCTTGTGGCACATTTAAAACTTAATAGATTTATTAGAAGAGCCCAGTTTGTCAGAGCCCGGATGAACTGTTGTTCTCATTTGGCAGATACACTCCCTCGGCCCTGAATTTGCTAGTTCAATCACATACTCTCAGTCAGACCCACCTTACAAGGTTGCTGTGAGGATAAACTTGGGGAACGGGGGAATCATTATGGCATTTTGATCTTTCTGGAGGAAAGCCTGGATACCTGTGCAACTTAAAACAATATTTTTGTCACTTAGGGTGTAGCCGTCCCTTCTGTCTATATTATCTTCACAACAACTTTGTAGGGTGGGTTTGACTAAACCAGGCTCAATGCTAATTTCACTCCTTGCATAAACAGTTGCACATTTTGTAATTCTTTTGTTCTGGTCAATTCTGAGCATTCTTGTTTTCTTTTCTAAACACTGAAGAATCTGCCATAACAGGGAGCCAAATTGTTAGTCCATCTAGACCAGCACTGGATTCTGACTGGCAGCAGCTCTTGACTGGCAGGTCTCAGGCAGGGAGAGGCTTTTGTTTTCCTTTTCAGTTGGAGATGCTTCCAGAGGCTGAATCTGGAATCTTTTGTGCTCTGCCACTCAGCTATGGCCTCACCCTGTTTTTATTTACAGTTTTCATTCCGACCAGCTAGCCAAAAGAACTGTGCTCAAGGTTCTTTTGTCCTTCTGTGCTCTAGCCTCACAATAACCCTGTGATGTAGGTTGGGCGGAGAGCAAACAGCTGCCCTAAGGGCATCTAGTGGCCTTTCTAGCTCAGCAGGGCTTTTTCAATCCAGATCTTTCCAGTCAAAATCCAGCATTAAACCACGCTGGCTCATTTTATTTTTGTTGGCTCAATATTAAGCCATAACCACCACCTTGTCATTTTCCTTTCCAATGCTTATTAGATTGTGGCTGTGTCCATACCATGCATTTAAACTGCATTATTTCCCCGAAAGAGTCCTGGGAACTGTAGTTTGTTCAGGGTGCTGTGGATTGTAGCTCTGTGAGGGGTAAACTACGGTCCCTGGATTCTTTGGGGAGAGTCGTGTGCTTTAAATGTTGTGGCGTGTGAGCAGTCTGTGAGCTGGGCTGTTTGTTTGCGTCGATTGAACAGCCCCCTGGATTGCTTTGGCGCTTTCCTTGTTGCAGTGATTTGTGGCCGCCTTTCTCTTTGGGATCTGAAGAGCGATGGGGAACACAAGCAGCGAACGTGGCGGCGTGGAGCGTCAGGGCAGCCATAAGACGCCTCGGAGAGACGGCGGAGGAACGAAGGATGGAGACAGGCCAAAGATCTTGATGGACAGCCCCGAAGATGCCGACTTGTTCCATGCTGAGGAAATAAAGGTAAGGGGCCTGGGGCGTTGGCTCTTGTGAGCTGGAAAAAGCCAAGCGAACGAGCTCATGCTGCCATTTTGAAGGGTACGAAACTGGCACCATGTACCATTGCAGATCCTTCTGGAAACTTCAGCAGCCATTTTGTTCTCGATTTTCTTTTTTGAGAGGTGAGGAATTGGCTGTTTTTATGCTTCTTGACCTGTATCCTCTGTTAGTCCTACTCAGGGTAGACCTGTTGAAATCCATGAACACGGCTAACTTGGATCCATTAATTTCAGTGACTCTACCGTGCGTAGTTGGAGACACACACACCCCTCATTCCCAGTAGGCCTCTGTGCAACCTAATCCCAGCGCAGCTCCGAAAGAGCTTCATTGGACCACCTACTACCTCCTCCCCCCACACAGGGTAAAGGAGAGGGAGGAAAGAGGTTGGTGTGTCAAGGAAAAGAGTGGTGAGGAGAAAGGAAATGGCTGTGTACCTAGTCCTCATGAAGTACAAGCTGTTGTGTAGATGAAATTTCCTGCAAGTGCACTGGGTTTTTCTCGTGCATCGTACGGTTGCATCCAGAGTTGCTGTTCTGCTCGCCTAATTAAGAGTTTTGTTTGTGCAATGAAACTTCCCTTTCTTCTCCTCCCCCCTTGCAGTCGTCCCCTCCCCCCTGGTGTACCCTCAAAATCTGCTTCAGAGGGTTTGGGAGCACTGTGGGGCGGGGAGAAGAGGCAGGGGAAGTCCCATTGTGCGAGTGGACCCTCGGTTACCCGCTGGTTTGTCGCTTGACCTTAAAACAGAGATTGTGACCTGGATTATTACCCACGCATGGCTGCATATCCTTCCCTGGCAAGGGGAGATTTTTGCCTTTGGAGGTGGGGAAACTGGCAGTCTCCCATCTCCATGGAAAGACGAGAGGCTGCCTGGAAGTCTCTGGGTATCCATTCAGGTCATGGTAAAGAGCCACTGTTCAGGTCAGTCTGGTGTTTCCAGGCTCCCCTCGAGAAAGAAGAGTTCCTGGCCTGGCAGCAAGACATCGAGGTGAACGAGAAGGCGCCCACTCAGGCTCGGCCGACCGTCTTCCGCTGGACCGGAGGTGGCAAAGAGGTTTATTTATCCGGCTCGTTCAACAACTGGAGCAAACTTCCCCTGACACGGAGGTGAGCCTCTTGGCGGCTGGGCCTGGCGTACCAGTTCCAGGGTCACATTTTGAAAGGTTGTTAGTCTCGGTCCTTGTTGTTGCCCTTGCATAATTTATTTATTTATTGCACTTGTATACCGCCCCATAGCCGAAGCTCTCTGGGCGGTTTACGGCAATCAAAAACATTAAAACAAATATACAATTTAAAACACGTATTTTAAAAACAATTTAAAACACAATTTTAACATTTAAAACAAAATAAAAACTATTTAAAACACATAAGAAGCTATGCCTTAGGCCGAGTCAGGCCTTTGAGTCACGTAGCTCAGTGCAGACAGTACTGGGTGAGATGGGCCACTGGACCCGACTCACTAGGAGGCCGTCTTCCTGTTAAGGGAGCAGAAAGGAGCATTATATTTACTGTGAAAGCTTTTATGTCCTCTGCTCCGGAAGATTTTGGTCCCCCTGCGGATGATGGCTGCCATAATGAAAGAATGATGAGAATCTGGGGAGAACTTTCTTGACTTTCTCATTTCATTGCTGGTTTCTAAAGAATTCTGCGTTTAGATCGGGGGGGGTGTCATCCCGAAATTTGTGTCTCCCTCCGCCTCCCAGGGCTCATCCAGTGGCCAAGTGGAGATAGGGAAAAAAAGGAAGATTCAAAAGCTTCAGCGATTCTCTTGCGTCGGCTGAAGCCGTGGAGCTGCTCCATGGGAAACGTGCTGCAGGGAAGGGGCCGGGTTTTATTTTCCTGAAATAAATATAAACGTTTATATTCCCAACTTGCATAAAAAGCATATCCTCACCCTCCCTCAACTCTTGAGTTTGAAGGCGGGACAGCTTCTTGTTGACCGCTCTTCTGATCTTGGGTTGAGAGAAAAGGGGTAACCACTGGCCCGGGGTTGTTAAATCATGATCGCAGGAAGCGGCCTTAGACTGAGTCTGACCGTTGGTCCATCTAGCTCAGAGTTCTCCACACTGACTGGCAGCAGCTCTCCAGGGTTTCAGGCAGGAGTCTCTTTCAGCTTTAACTGGAGGTGCCAGGATTGACCTGGGAGGCCTCCCCCATCCAAGGCAGATGCTCTACCACTGAGCTACGGCCCTTGCTTGAGGGCGGACCCAGGAAAAGGCAATTCTCAGGAATGTGCTTGAAATGTCACTGTTTTGAGATCTTGGCAGTCTGCAGTCTTTGGCAAGGCTCCAAAAAGCTACGTTGGGCATTCCCGATGGGTTGAGCATGGTTCCATGCTGTATCACATTATGGTTTTGAAGCTGATGCTCATTTTCAAAAGCGGGTCGCCCTCTGGGTGTGGACTAGCGGAAGCCTGCAACAAAATGTTGCAGCAGTTCCCTGGCCTCTAACAAAAAAGCAGCCTTGGACAGGACCCTTTAGTGCTGTTTGGGACAGGGTGGAAATGACCACTTCATTGCTATCTATCAGGACTGCGAGGGTGGAGTGTCTGTAGAATGCGAAAGGGGGCGATTGGCCTTCCAGAACCAGCTGGGCAGTTCTTTGGATGCTGGCCTTTGTTTTGTGGCGGACCTGCTTTTTCAGGGGAAAGGATTAATTGTCTCCCTTGCTCTCGTTCACAGCCACAATAACTTCGTAGCAATCCTCGATCTCCCAGAAGGTGAACACCAATACAAGTTCTACGTGGACGGTCAGTGGACACATGATCCTTCAGAGGTACTTTTGTGTTATTGAGCGGTCTTGGAGTGGCCGTGGTGAAGGGCCGGTTCACGCATCTGCCCCTGTACCTTGTTTGATGTCTCTGTGATAGATGACTGGCAGCGGAATGTGTGACCTGCCTGGTGCACTGAAAAGCAGGGTGTTTTAGGTGGGATAATTTGCACCACGAGCAATCAACCTGGACGGTCCATTCACACATGCAAGCCATCCCTTGAGGTTGTACCAGAAAGTCATTTACATGTCTGTGTGAGCCAGTTCTTCTGACAACAGTTGGGACCACTTACTTCCTTCTGTAATGAACAAGTGAGGCATTTGCAATTGGTCACACACTCAGCTGATGGGTTCTCTTTTTTTTAATCCTCTTACATCCTTGCCATGAGAGAGCAGGTCCTGAGTCTAGTTTTTCAGGGTCTTATCAGGGATGAGGAAGCTGTGGCCCTCCAGATGTTGCTGAACTACAGCTCTCATCATCGCTGACTGGGGCTGATGGGGAGCTGGAGACCAGCAACATCTGGAGGGCCACAGATGTTCCCCACCCCTAGCCTAGATAATAAACCTTAAAACCTCGCAAAAGCTAAGGGGCGAAGCCCGTTCTGGAGATTAAGAATTTCACAGTGAGCAAAGCAGCGTTGGCCTACATTCCGTACTACAGGCTGGCCATCGTTTTTTTCCCCAGCCCGTCGTGACCAGCCAGCTGGGGACCGTCAACAACATTATTCAGGTGAAGAAAACAGACTTTGAAGTATTTGATGCTTTAATGGTGGACTCCCAAAAGTGCTCTGATGGTTCTGGTAAGTATCTGCTACGGGCTGAGGAGGAGGAAGTTCTCTTGCTCCCATGCTTTTCCGCATTGCCTGTGCTCCAGCTTTTTGCAGAACTGACATCATCAAATGCTAGTCGCCTTCTGATGGTGGTGGTGGTCTACACACATGTAGTTGACATTAGAGGGGTTTCTTCCTCCAGATGTGTTGAGAACGTCAGTAGCCACATGGATAGGGTTGCTTCAGCAGACACTGCATACTTTCAAATTGCTTTTGATAAAGTCCCTCACCAAAGACTCCTGAGTAAGTTTAGCAGTCATGAGATAAGAGAACAAGTCCCACTATAGATCACAGAACAGGAATAAAAATGGACTTACTGTTCTGGATGATAAGAACAAAGAGGTATTTCAAGGAGCTCCAAAAAGATCTCTCTTAAACTGGGTGAATGGGCAGTAAGATGGCAAATGCAGCTCACTGTAATTGAGTGCCGTTCATCGTAAAGCGCAAAAAATATATTTATTTGAATAAAAGCCTTTTAGGAATCAAACCCACTGCTGAAATGGGAAATTTTAAGTGCTTCCTTCCCTAACGAGATCACGGTTAACCACCACATCCCTCCCCTCCTCTCCCCTGGCAGAGCTGTCTAGTTCACCCCCTGGACCCTACCACCAGGACCCCTACATCTGCAAGCCAGAAGAGCGCTTCAAGTCTCCCCCGATCCTCCCTCCGCATCTGCTGCAGGTTATCCTCAACAAAGACACTGGGATTTCGGTGAGTAGAGAGATCGAGGGGTGCACACCAGGTCCCATCAGATTTGCTGGGTAAGCTGGCGTGTCCTTGTCTCCTTTGGGAAGAAGTGTGGGTTAGAAGCCAAATAAATAAAATCAGGACCACTGTCATAATACAGCCTGTCTCTGCACACGCAAATGTTCAGACTTGCTCCCTTCCCTCTTCCTCTGGCGGCAGCAGGTTTTTTAGGTGGGATTCTCCCCTTGAAAACAGAGGTGGCACAGTCCCGTGAGAGCCTGGAAAGATTCTTGGATGCAAACCTGCAAGCGTACCCACGTTCTTAAAGCAGCCCGCTTAGGGTTGCATCTCAGAAGCTCCAGGAATGGAAATCTTTGTCCTTGGAAACAATCGATGCTGGAAAAGCTGCAGCTGTGTTGATCCCGGATGGCGCTTTTGGTCTTGCCTTTAAAGTCCTAAATCAGGGTTTAGGGAACCTCAGCCTCATGGGCCAGTTGCAGCCCCCCAGGCATACCTGTCTGGCCCTCAGGATTCTCCTGAGGCCACACCCTCTCCTCAGGCTGCACCTCTCCCCCCAAATTTACACCCCTTAGAGCATGCTCCGTGCCTTCCTCCAGAGATTTTGCCTGGCTGGAATGCGGCCTTGGTGATAATGCCCCTCGCCTGTCTGGATGGAAGAGTGTGTGTGTGTGTATATAAACCTGTGACTTTTTTTATGGCTGGAATGTCGCATTGTGTCACTCTTATCTTCAGCCTCCACCCAGGGCATGCGGCCCCTGGAAGATTCCTCACAGAGGAATGTGGCCCTTGGGCTGAAAAGAGTTCCCCACCCCGTCCTAAATCATTGTTCTTGGTCCTCCTCCTCCTCTTCAGTGTGATCCGGCCCTGCTTCCAGAGCCTAACCACGTCATGTTGAATCACCTCTATGCGCTCTCCATCAAGGTAAGCTCGGGAGGGAGAGAGCGGCTCAGTCTTGCCGCTTTGCCTCTACTCCGGTGGTTCGAGTCTTCTGATTCTGTTTCCCCTCCCGCCTTCCCTAGGACGGGGTGATGGTGCTCAGTGCCACCCACCGTTACAAGAAGAAATACGTGACTACCTTGCTGTATAAGCCCATATGAAAGAGGAGCTGGGCGGCCCGGGCGGATGGAGCCGCAGCAGAGGGAACAAAGGGAGAGTGCGCCCTTTCAAGCAGTAGCAGACCCGCTGTCAAAAGCATACTTTTTTTTTTTTAAGAAGAGCCCAAATCTGTTGAACGCTGGCCTTGCTCGCTCTCCCTCCTGCTGTGAATATTCTTTCGCCGCACAAGGATGTATGTAATCTGGTTCTGCCAATCAAGGGTGTGAGCTTTTGAGGGGTTGCCCTGTAGTCCTCCCCTCCTACCTGCGGGGGAGGGGAAGAGAGGGGGAATGAGGACACCGAAGCTGCAGAGGACATTTAGTTTGTGGCATTATAATAAAATAAATCCTTGAAATGGTCACCTAGCACGGCTATTCCAGTCTACTGCTGGATGGAGGTGGCCGTTAAATCCTTCAAGCCCCCCCCCAAGCATCTTTGCTTTTCTCATACAGCAATAGGTGGGAGAGAGGGTCACTTTTCTCCTCTAGCAACCTTGCCACGGCCCCAAAGAGTTATTTTGTTTTATTTTGGTTCTTTTCCTCCCTGCGCTAGTTGCCTTTCGTAATCCAGACCCTCACCAGGTTTGAGACTGCTGGCAAAGGCAACCAGCTTCAGTGGCTTTCAGCAGAACGTGCTTGTGCGTCCAGTATTATTGTGCGTCCAGTAGCCTGCTTTCAGTCGACTAGCTGGCCTGATGGATTTAGGGTCTTGAGCAAAACTGTCCAGGTGCAGGATGTGACAATTGAGCTAGAAGCATCTGAAGCTGCTGAGAAGCTCAGAGACCCAGCCGGCCGGGCCCTACAAGCCTTGGCTCCTGCTGCTGTTACACCTGTTGGGATAGCTGGGCAAGAATTGTGGCCCCACCTCTTTCCTAAAGGTTAGACTCCTGAGCAATAGTGCTGCCCTTCTCCAGAGTAGAGATGTGAAGGCCCAGAGAGAGAGATATTGGGGTGGGGATTTCCACCGAAGGCACTCAACATCTGGGCTGGGGGGATCAGGATGCTTCTCTGAAATAGCTGTGGCCTTCCCTGGCAGCAGTGTTGGGAAGGGGGCTGATCAAGGGACTGCCCCTGTCATGAGTCTGCTTGCCCCCCTCCTGCCAGTTAAAGTGTCAGCACCCTGAGGTGCATACACTCCTAAGCCTGTTGAAGAGCCAGCTTGTGCCTTCTTAGCCGAGGGAGACTGTGTGGCTTTTGCCTCTTTCTCTGGCTCCTTACATTTTTTGAGGCCTTTGGGCAGTTCTGCTCCTTTTTGGGCAGCTGAAACGGATGTACGGCTACTACATACACCCTCTAGGATGCAGGAGGCGGCTGACCTGTGGTCTTCCAGATGTTAACGGACTACGGTGTCCCTGGCTCACTGGCCATACCAGGCGGGCCTGCTGGGAGCCACAAGTTCCCTGTCCCTGTTCTAGAGTGCGGTTTGGAACAGTATTTCTTGTCCACTCTTCTGCCTTGGGTTTGCTGTTGTATTGTTGGTTCTCTTTGGGAAATCAGTTTCTTTTTAAATAAAATCAGTATTTGGAAATAATGTTTCTTTTGCACCTGCTTCCCTCAAAAGGTATTCAAAGTAGCATCTTTCCCTACAGTTACTGTTTCACACATATTAAAGCTACGATTGTAGCCCGTATCAGCTGTGCCTTACTGCACTGCAGGAGAGAAACTGGCCTTTGGGGGATAATCAAGGGGTACGTGGCCAGGTTTACAAAGTGCTGGAGGCCAGCAAAAGGATTGTGTTGTAGTAGGGCTAAAGGGTCACAGTGACTCACGTTTGGAGTCCAGGCTGCTCAGGTCAGTCAGCCACACCACAGGCAAATGTAATGGCTGCTATAGCTGGTCTCTCAACCTTGGAAGCTCTAGTGCAGGGCTGAGGAGCCTTCTTCAGCTCAAGGGCGACAAGTAAACATGGATGGAGCAGCAAATACAAAATTTATATTAGACAGTAGGGCAGTTTCTTCGCACAGCCCTCTCTGTAGTCTCCATCCAGCAAGAGATCATCAGAATCCAAGGACGCATCCATGCCAGGCAAAAACACTTTTTGTGCAAAGCAGGGGTAGGGCCTGGGGTGAGGCCTGGAGGGCCACATTTGGCCCCCAGGGTTGGGGTTCCATACCCGTTCTAGTTCTTTTCAGAAAATATTGGCTGTTCAGAAAGATCAAACTCCGAGTGCTCAAAGAGACACCTTAGGGCAAAACAAAAATTCCATCTTGTTATGTGCCTCCAAGTCAATTACGACTTATGGCGACCCTATGAATCAGTGACCTCCAAGAGCATCTGTCATGAACCACCCTGTTCAGATCTTGTAAGTTCAGGTCTGTGGCTTCCTTTGTGGAATCAATCCATCTCTTGCTTGGCCTTCCTCTTTTTGTTTGCGGTGCGTGACCAATCGGGAAAGAGAGCCAGAGGCTGTAAGAGACAGGCTGATGAAAATGTCAACTCAGTGTGTGGCAGGTTTTTTTTTCAATGAAGGTAAAATCCATGCTAGGCGTTGTTATGAGAAGGGATGGAAAATAGAACCATCACTATTATGCTTTGTTTTAAAAAATGGTGTATAATTTTTAGTTGCTGCAGGAAGACAGTCACAATGACCAAGGGCTGAAGCAACTTCCCTGCGGAAAGAGTGGCTTTTTGTGTAGAAAAAAAGGCAAAGGGGCATCCTAAGGATGTATAAAACTATGGATGGTGTGGAGAAAGTAGTCTTTGTCCTGCTCTCATAGTACTAGCAACATGAAGGTCATCTAAGCCAGATGATCTCAGTAACACAGGGGGAACTGAAGATTTCAGATGGTTGGGGGGGGTGAGCCTTCAAACCCCCACATCACCTTGTTCCCCTTCCTACAATTAGCAAATCCAGGCGTACGCACAATTGTAGAATCACTCAGAGAAGTTATACCCATCTACATGATCAAAACACTAATTCTGCATGATATGTAATGCCGAGTACAGCTCTGATCATTTCATCCTTCCACCAACACTTTCACAGCATATTCCAGTACTTCTGTCTAGAGGCAGAGATAACGGATACAGTGTGGGCAAGGCACTAATTTTTTTTGGGGGGGGAGGGGAAATCAGAACCACAAGAGTTTACCAGTTCCCAAAGAACCATAGTCTGATTACAAATCTCACCATGGACAGGACTGAAACAATGAGTCTTAAATAAGTATATTTATGTGCACATTGAAGAAAAATAAAGGAACATTTGTAAACAAGCTTGCAGTTCATTTATACATTCAAGATTAGGCACAACAGAAGTCAAAGCAGTTTGGTGGTGTTGTTTTTCTTAAATGCAGAGCATTACTATGAGCAATATGCAGACCAAAGGTGGTGGGGTTGGGGTGGTGGTGGTTATGTTGCTTACTGGTAACCTGCCCACAGCAGGCTGGGAAAAGGTTAGGTGTACAACTCATCAGGAACCACACGTCAGCTCCTGTAAGCTGATAGTTTGTAATAGACACACACTATCCCTGTAGAAGAATACATCAGACCCTGTATAAACTGGCTTAGTTTAAAAATAGAAGTATTTACATTGTAGTCTGAACTTGCATTCTCTTGCCAAGTGTTACTTGTTTTGAGATGTACAGCCTGGATTAACACTGGCATTAAGTTTTTAAAAACTTGAAGCTTTAGGGGATGTTGCAGCTAGGAAGAAGGCAAGGTAATTGAACTGTTCCTTTCGTTATCCTAACAAGACAGTGCCCCCTGAAGCCATTTGCTCCTGTCTGACTGCCAAGGCTGCTGACTTGTTCAACATTTAAAGTGGACAGATTAGCTTCATAATGGGGGCAAGGCTAATGCAGTGCAGGGCTGACGATGGAGAGGCAAAAATTCAGTTATTGCTGCCGTGATTTAGAAGGGCAGGCAGCTTTGCCCTGCAGCAACGGAGAGGCTGGGAGGCAAAGCTCAGTCACATGGCTTCAGGTAATGACTGCTGAAATTTGGCTCTTGTAACAGCTGGCCCTTTTTATATTGTTTCGTGACAACAGGCCTCCAAGATGGCACACATTACAATAAGTGAAAGTTAGTGTATAATAAACAGAAGTTTTGCTTTTTTTTTTTTTAAAAAAAAGGCAGTGGTGACTTATAAAGGCTCTGGGAGATGGTGAGGACAATGTGCATTGCCCCTGCCTTAGATGTTGCTGCTGCTGTAGGAAGGAAAAGGTCACTGCAATGCCAATCAGAATGAATTTTGCTTTTATTTATTGTCAACAAGTTCAATACTTTTCCAGGTGGAGTGTGTCAGTCCTGTTGCTTTCTTACCTTTTCTGCAATCACAAAAAGGAAGTGACAACAGATTCTGTTCTGTAGTTATGCCTAAGAACCTCATTTATGCCGACAAGCTTCTCTGCTTGCAAATTTAATGTTACCATTATTTCTTCATGGGATCCAGGGCGGGGGAGAGGCCCCTTCAATGGCTGAAGACACCTTTCCACAACCACCGTTAAAACAAAGGGCAAGTGGTTGGGGAGGAATGCACACTTTACAATAAAAAAGTAGAAACTGATTTGATTTCCTTTTTTTGTTTGTTTTTTTACGAATATAAAGTTTCTTGTAAATATGTACAGTCCTTTGAGCTATTCTATAGCAGGAAGCATTTCACAAACAAGACACAAGATATACACTCTCAGGACTCGACAAGCCGAGTTTTCAGGTCATGAGGGACTTTTCCATGAGATGCAAAGACCTTAAAAACCTTTCAGTAACACCCAGAGCCAGAGGCAGAAGTCTCGGCATGTTTCCCGACAAACCATCTGATTATAAAATAGCCTGGATATGCAACAGACCTGACCCTGTAAATCCACAAAACCCTCCGGAAGGGCACTGATGAAGCAGAAGATATTTGGGTGCCTTTCCAGTCAGGCAGCACCGGCCAGCAAAAGGAACAAGCAGGAGAGACGAGGTGGGGTTTGCTCTTGCCAGCTTGGAGAGAAATGCAGCCAAAGCAAACTGGACGGCCAAAAAGCCTAAACTTGGGAATCCTTTGCCTCAGTGCTCAACACCCAAACATGAGAAGCTACAGAAGGGATTGCAGCTGGGAGGCAAAAAGTGATGAGAACATCTGGAAGAAATTTGCCAAAGCTGTTTAATTTCCCCTTACCCTCACTGCCAGTAGGGGTGGTTCCTTACTATGCCCGGGATGGAGTCTCCTCTAGGTGCTGCTGGGCTGCATCTCCCATCAAACCCCAGCCAGTGGCCAGGGGTTGCCAGTGAGGTCGCCCAACAGCAGCTGGAGGGCCAGAGATTCCTCATTCTCAATCTACCAAAAAGAAAAAGATACAAAACCGCACCGACAGTTATTTTTTGTTTCCGGTATAGGCAGGTTCTCCCTGCTCTCTCCTTTTTGATAGCATCTGAGCACCAGTCACACCACCGTGGGGAGGAGGGTCTTTCCTTAGCTTAGCCTTTGTCTGGTCTATGATGACAACATTTGTGAACAGGATCCTGTCTTGTGCTGGCTGGGGATGGGAATGTCATCACGCCTCATTAAGTTCCGTCGTCGTGGAATCAAGAACCGTTAAAGCTCGTTCTCCTTTCAGTGCCGGTTTCCCCAGTAAACAAATGATGGTTATTGTTGCAGCATAATCTATAAAGGCTTCAGTTTAGTTAACATGGGAAGTACAAGATACAATATCTAGCAAAAGCAACTGAAAAGGAGACCGCAGCCAGGATCGATGGTGGTGCAGTAAGCATGCAGGGAACTACCATGCAGAAAACCTGGGTAAGCAAGGGGGGGTTACACCTCAGTACAGCTTTAATGCAGAGGGAGAGAGAGGAGTGGATTGTGGCCACTTTGTGTGATCAGGGGACAGCTAAAACAGGACATTCCCTTCCCTGTAACCTGGCTGACCGCAGAGCTGCACTTAACAGGTATTTTTCTTTGGGAACACCAAATTCCAAAAGGTTTTGGAAGGAGCAGATGGAACTAAATTGGTCAGAGATTTTGCTAAAGCGCTACAGCAGAAAGCTAATGATGCTGGGGGCTGAGATGTCAAATTGCTGTGGCCTTTGCCGCTGAACAAGGCCTTCCCAGCATTCCAGCATCTCCCCCACGTGCTGACAGCCCACCTTTCAAGACTCAGGTGAGACCCCCATCCCATCTGACTTCACCAATGGGAGGTGAGGTGAGGGGTGCTGGTAAAAGGCTAAAAGCGAAGTATAAAAAGTTCATGAACTGCTTGAAAGAGCAACAGGAGTAACAAAGTGCCCAAAAAGGGGGGGGGAAGGAGGAGAAGAGAGGGGAGAGAAAACCCAACTGCAGGAAGCTGTAGGAAAAGAAACTGAGATGTGAAGAATCCGAGTAGGCAACTTGAGTCCTGGTGGGTTGGATCCTGTTGCCAGACCAGTATTTCTGGGTCCAGTGCTGTCTGGTTGGGTGATTGGGCAGCTGAGTTAGCAAGGCATCTGATCAGCACATTTCCTTGGTTCTTCCTGCAGTTCAAGGTCAAAGGGAGGCTTGTGTAGCTTATACAGAAGATTGGTCCCAGACCTGTTACGGAAAGAAAGAAAGAAAGAAAGAAAGGAAGAAAGAAAGAAAGAACACAGTATGAAGTTCAACCGATGGGCCTGGAGTCAGAGAGTTGTATCCAACGTAGCGCTAAGTTGAAAGTCACATAGGGGCATACTTCTGTTCCTGGTGAGAGGAATGTTGTTGTGCAAGAGAATGTGTTGCGCAAGAGTGTTTGTGTAATGTGCCGCGCAACGAGTTTCCACAATAGCACAACCATTGCGCTGGATTCCTCTGTTATGCAACACTCAGCCAGCTGCTGCCACAAGAGCACTTGTGTTAGCAGGCAGAGAACGTTAGATACAGCCCCTGCTTTGCAGAAAACAGCATCGTTTGCAACAGTGATGGGTTAAGGTTCACAATGTGCCCTTTCGAGCATACAATCTCCAGTGGGAAAAGGCAGCCGCTGTGTCCGACATTTTGAACCCGCTAGGATGTATTGCTTGAATTACCTCACCAAAATTTGCCACAACCACCTAGAGGACAAAGCCAGATTCTCTGGGATCATTCTATATGGAAGATGTTTTTCTAGTAGGTAGGACAGTATCACCCTCTGGGAACTGCAGCAATTCGAAGTTATTTCACACAATTGCTAAGTAGGTAATAGAGCACAACCACTTAAAGAGACTTCTGTTGACATATGAAGTGGGATATACATTACATAAACAACAGCACAGGGGGTTTAAAATTGAAGTCCATAGAACTGGTGGTCCGCAAGCTCATTAAAGTGGTCCATGGAAAGGTTGCAGGTCAAACTGAGAATAGGTACTGTACTTTAGTTTTTTTCCCCAATGAGAAATCAAAGCAGTTTTGAACAAGGCCGGATAAGCAAGCAAGTTTACAAGGCCCTGGTACAAGGCTCATGATTTTCATAATAAGGCTCATGATTTTCATAATACGGTTCTTGTGCTATCTACTATTTTTTTTTGCTAAAAATGTAACATTTAAAGCAACCCTTTTCAGTGGTCTGGACTAGTGCTCATGCTTTTTCTTAACATGGCCCTGATTTCAGGAATGATACCAGTACTGAAGGGAAAAAAGTTTTCATTTCTGTAATATTTAATTCAGAAGCAAAATGTGGCTTTCCCCCTCCCTAAATCGGTATCAACCTAAATCAGTATCAAAGTGGTCACATTTTAATAGTTGCCAATGTGTTTATACTGGACAATTTTGTCAGCTAGCCTTTGCATGTGTCTGCTAGTCAGCTAACCTGTAAGTATTTTGCAGCAGTATGCTTGGGCGGGGGGAACCTGCGGCCCTCCTCTCGATGTTGCCAAACTACAACTCCCAGCAAGCATGGCCAATGGCCATGGAAGATGGGAGTTGTAGTTCGGTAACATCTGGAGGAGGGTCAAAGGTTCCCCAACCCTGTTGTAAGAGTTTCATATGAGTTATTGTGCTTTAACTTGCAAAACCACCAAATGTTTAAGTGATCTGTCAAGCCCCCCCTCCCAGCAATTTTCAACCGCTCCATGAACAGAAAACATCTAGCAAGTGCTGTAACAGAGCCATCCCTTCTCCCCTCTGAGCGTTACAGGATGCGGGCTTCCAGCTTACCTTGTTGACTTGGGAGAGGGGAGTTCTTGTGGCTCCCCCTTGCATCCGTCCCCTGCTGCTCTCCTCAAACAGCCTCCCAGGAGACCTTTCCCTGCGGGTGCTCAGGACCCGGCCAGGAGACTTCTCTCTCTCTAGTGGACGCCCAGGAGACTTGTCCCGACGCAGCTCTGTTCTTCCCTCTCGATAGCGATGGGGTGTGCTTGGCTCTCGAGGGTGGCTCGGACCTTCCGGAGGCCCAGGGCTTGAGGCTACCCGCTTGGTGATGTGCTCGTTATAGGTTGGGGGGCCTCTCTTATTTGGGCTGCTGTCATTCAAAAACAATGGACGCGGACAGCTGAGTGACAAAAACCTTACAGTTACCATGTTTATTTGCAACAAAACTCCCCATATATTGCCTTCCCTTCCTCTACAACACGGGCGGGGAAACCTCAGGGCCAGCGGCCAAATGCGGCCCTCTGGGTCTCTCTGTCTGGCCCTTGGAACCTTCCCTTGGCTGGGATGTGTCACTGAAGTCTGATAATGCCTCTTGCTTGCTTGCTTGCATGGAAGACAGAGAGGGCTGTGATTGTGGGCAGAAACTCGCCTATTTCAAAGGTAAGTTTTACACTCATTGGCCCGCCCACTTTTGCATCTGATCCCGCCCACCACTGGCACGTGGCCCCCGGAGGGTTGCCCAGAAGGGCTGAAGGGGCTCCTGATTCAGCAAAGCTGTGCTCAGTAAAAGGCATTAACTCTTTCTGTGCAGAAGTTGTGCTGGCACTTGTCTGAGCACAGCAGACGCCAAAAGAGAAAGATTTCTCCATCGTAGTCTCTTATAGTGCGCCACAAGCTCTGCTCTTGCCTCCCCACATGATGCACGGATCCCATCTAGATCTGTCTCTGGGTGACCCTCCCATGCCCCAAGCCTCCCATCAGTTACCCATCCTCCAGCTTCTTCCTTTCTGAACTCACACACACACACCACTCCTCCCAAAAACCCCACCACTCTCCTCTACCTGGTCTGATCTCTTTATCACCTGGACTTGTGGTTTGATCCTCCTGCTTCTCTTTATCAAACTTCTCTCTCTCTGTGCCTCTTGACCATGCAAATCTGGCTTCCATCCTCCATATGACACTGAAACTGCTGTCGCTTGAATTTTTTTTTAAAAAAACCACCTTGTTCCTAGATCTAAAAATCTCTACTCTGCTGCCCTCAACCTTGAACTCTCAGCCACCTTTGATGGAGCTGTTCATGGTCGCACTCTTCAGCTCAAGACCCTCCGCACCTTTGGATCTCTGCAACTCTGATGGTTTTATTTGCACCGGCCGAATGCCGCCTCCTTCAGTGTTTTCCCTGGAGGCCAGTGTGAGAAGAGGATCTTGGACTAGGTGGGATCAGCCCGATCCAGCAGGCTCTTCTTACGTTCCTATGCTGCCTGGATGTCTCTCCCTCCATGCCTTTCTGCTGGGGCTCCACAGGGCTCTCTTCACGATCCCGTTGCCTGGAGACACCCAGGCCACCCTCCCCCTTCTCCTCCTGACCTTCTGATAGTCCTCCAGTGCCTCAGTGCTGCCTCAGCATCTCCAAGACTGAGCTGCTCCACTTTCCCTTATGCCATCCTCTTGCCACTGGACAAACAGCCCTGATGAGTGGGGGTATGGGGCCTCAATGTTATCTTTTATTCCCTCCTTCAGGTCCCCGTATTCCAACCAAGACCGATCCAGCACTGCAAGCGTTGACCCCCTTCTTCCCCTGCATCTTCTCAGCTAAAACTCTGGTCCTTGCCTGGACGGCTATTGCTTTCTTTTAGTGGCCTTCCCCTTCTTATTACACCCTCCACCTCCTCAGCTTGTCCAAAAACACTGCTTCAGACGACATAATTCACCCTACCGTCCCCTCCCCCAGTGGCTTGCCCTCCCTTTTCCAGATCCAGCAGAGATTCCTTGTCCATATCTTGGTATAAAGCTTTCCCGAGTACAGTAGGGCCCCAATTTGCAGCGCTCCGCCTTGCAGCGTTCCATTGATACAGTGGTTGTCAATTGCAGAAAGGCCCTGCTCCTACGGCGCTTGTTCCACTTTTACGGCATTTTTGGGGCATCGGGCGCCATTTTAGACAATGTTAGTCAATGCATTCTGCTTTACGGCAGATTTCGCTTTACAGGGGCGGTCCGGAACGGAACCTGCCGTATGAGCGGGGCCCTACTGTAGTAGAAGCCCATCCCCATTTCCCGTGTAATCTTCTGTCTTCTCTCCCACCTTTCACTCCAGTCAAGCTGGCATCTAAGGCGGTGAAACTACAGGCCGCTCATCGTGTCCGTTTATTGCTGTCATGCCTCTCCCACATCCCGCCAAACCAAGAGGGCACCTTGCGACACGGACCGGCCTGGTGCTCATGAGATAAAGCACCAAGGATAGCGTTTGGAAGGGTAATATTCTGCCCTACCTGCGCGTCGTAGAGGATGCCCGGTGGAGTTCATTGTTCGATTCCTTCACCAAATTCCCCTTGCAGCAAATTACTCTTAGCTTGTCCTGGTAGGAAGAGGCTAAGTAAATGGCTCCTGATGAAATTGCTGGGCCCAGATAGCGAGGGCTCGGAATATCCAAGTGGGCTCGGGCTGGAGTGCTATGGTGGAGGCGTGGGGGGAGAGAGAAGAGTGCCTTTAAGGGTGGACAGCGGCCCTCCTTTAAGAGCAACGTTTATGATCCAATTTGGCCTCCGTAGTTGTGGAAGGCAATTGCTGAGCAGGGAGCTTACTTACCCGAGGGAAGCACGTGCTTGAATCTCAATCACTTCGAGGGAGTTGAAGTGTGTCACAAACAGGTAAGGCTCCCTGTAGGCTGCAACAACAACAGGAGCAGAAACAAGTCACGGAAACTGCAAAAGAACTCAAGGAGAGCTTGGCTGCTGGATGTGGCCAAAAGGGGCCCCTCTAGTCAGCATCCTGCCCTCCCAGGGGCCCACCAGACGCCCCAATGGGAAGCCCACAAGCAGGACTTGAGCGCAAAGGGAGCTCTCCCCTGCCTACTGCCTCCGACAGGGGAGGTACAACACAGCCATTGTGGCTAGTAGACACTGACAGCTTCATCCCGTTAATCTGTCTAATCCTCTTTTAAGAAGAACGTTACTGAAGAATGCTTCCTGGCCAGCTACAGGCCCATGAGGAGGAAAGCAACAGCTCTGACGATACGTTCTGTCCTCCATGGCCACCGGAGGGCATTTTAAACCCTTTGGGACAGCCCCTCCTCTTGGAGCAGGGAGAGAGACCAAGATGCGAAAATGACTCCATCTATGCTTTCTGCCCCGCACTGGCACGGCCTCTGCCGCCCCTCTTGCCATGTCCTGTGCCAACGAGCCAGCCTTAAGGAGAGGCCCAGCTACAGGGATGAAGGCACTCCCAACCTTCCAGGACGTGTCTGGAGAGGAAGAGAGGCCCCTGGGGGCTGAGTGGGGAGCCCATGGCCTGCCAGATGTTGCTGAATGACAACTCCCATCATCCTTGGCCACTGGTCGTGCTTGCTGGTGGGAGCTGTTGTTCAGCAACATCTGGCAGGCCAAAGGTCCCCCCCCCCCGCTGCAGGGAAGCAACTACAGCTAGAGGGGTCAGCTCCTGCAGAAGGACTGTAGCTCAGGGATAAGGCAGCTGCCTCGCACGCAGAAGGTGGCATCTCCAGGTTGCGCTGAGAGAGACTCCCTGCCCGAAACCCTGGAGAGCCGCTGCCAGTCAGTGCAGACAGTACTGAGCTACAAAGACCAATGGTCTGACGCGGTAGGAGGCAGCGTCCTCTGCTCCAAACCCTGCTTTTCTCTGAGTAGGCAGGGCTGCTGTGGTGGGGCAGGGAGAGCCTCCTGCTCTTGGAGAAATCCACCTTCTTGCTAGCCTAAGGGGAGGATCTCTCCCAAGCAATTCAGAATGGCCCTCTGGAAGCCAGGGGAGGGTGTAGGCTTTTTGCAGTAGCATCATTCACAATATGATTGAGACATTTTATCATTTGTATAGGTAGAAGACTATATAGAATCTAACACTGAATTTGAAGTGTTGGAATTCTCTCTCTCTGTCTCTCACACACGCACACACCAAGTTTCTAGCCCTTTTTTTGTGGAGATCTGCAAATGCAGCATTCACATAAGGATTCAGTGTTTGTAAGGGGAGTTCTGCAAACTTGCACCCCTCACTTTGGCTTCCCTTCACATCCTCCATTCTGATCATGCTCCCTCCCCCCCTCTTGCTATTCCTCCTTCACCAAGAACAAAGTGTTGGGCTGTCAATTCTATGGCAAAATATCCTAAATTCTCCACGGGAGACCTAAAAATCAACATTCAAAGATTGATTATGGTAATCAATGAAGAAGAAAACTTGATAGTCGTGGCATACCATCTCCCTCTCCCCCAGCCACCAATTTACTCCCACAGCTCATGAAAAAACTCAAGACTCTAATGAATTCAACATTTGAAACTCAATACCACAGACAAGATCCTCGGTCAGCAACTAAGTTCACAGAGGACCACTCGATAGGGTGGGACAAAGTGGGCTGTCTGTGAGTGTGGCTATCAAGCCACCACTTCTTCTACACTCCTCTCTTGCCTCTGGGTTTGGTGCTCAGCAATCGGACAAGAAAAGGATCCCACGCATGCTTACCAAATGCTAATGGCAGACGACTCCATTTCAGGTCATCTGAGCGGCTGCGCCTTCCGTAGGAGTCTACAAAGACGCCAAACTCTGCAGG